>NW_008345884.1:515174-522043 GCF_000622305.1 Nannospalax galili
AATTTTATTCCCCATGTACTTTCTGTACCCTTCCAAAAAATTGAACATGCCATACTTATTCTTTAAGTTTGAAATTTTATTTAATATTTTTGAACTTCCATTTCAGCTATATGCTGCTCCAGTATGTAGATGTTGTGTGGTTACTTTCCTTATTTGATTTCCTTTAAATAAAAGAGAAATTAATCTTTCAAGTCAGATACATATAGAAAAACTTTTCTCCCATAATTGGAAATAATTTTTTAAATTTCTTCTGATTGTTGTACACAAAGAATTTCCCCCCTATTTCTTCTTTTATAGTTGCCAAGGTAATTGTCCCTTCTTTTTTCAAGAGAGAATGTAGTCCATCCTTAAGGGGAAAGGAGTAGGAACAAAAGCTTTCTAAGCTATGAAAAGAATTCATAAGAGAGAAAGATGTAGCAGAGTTCAGTGAAATCTTCCAAAAATGTGCAGTTTTCACAAATCGATAGGATAATTAAGAGAGGAAAGTCCTCTGCAGAGAGGGTGACAGTGTAGGGACTGTATCTAGGGTGAGGATCTATAACTCAGGGGTTGCCAGGCAGAATCATTTCTGAGTAGGGAGGTCTGAGTCACAAGGGACAAACCAAGAAGTGCAAGTGTGACAGTGGGATTTCTATAAATGGGCAGAAAAACTTGGGAGTAAAGTGCAGGGCTGTCAGACGAGGAGGTCTGTGCTAGAGTAGGAAAACCTTTGAAAATTCAGAGAAACCTTGCCTCGAGCGGCACTACCCCAGGCAACATTTGGTGTCAGGACTTTTTCACCTTCTTGGCCCCTCTCAGCCACCTAGTCACAGTGCCAAGAACTTTCCCACAAAGCCACAAGGTGCCCAGAGTGAGCCCTAGCAGGAACAGAATGACATCAAGTAGATACTGTTCATGCCATGGCTGCTGAAAAGCGTAAGGTTTGAGGTGTGCTGCACCACCTGTCTGTAGGATGTGGTCGATCCAGCCCACCAACCTCTGGGCAGGGGTCAGGGGGTGGGAGAGTCTGATGACTCTGGCAGCCATTGCTGCAGCCTTGTACCTGTGGGTCAAAACAGAGAGAGCATGTTACAATATGCTATACCAATATTGAAACTTCACACCTCCCAGAACCTACACACATACACACACTCAAATGTTTCTATTATGTACTGGTATGTGGGTTACACAGAAAATTTATTAAGATGACACTGACTAGTTGAGTCTACTCAAAAAGTACAATATAACCCACAGGCTAGAGAGATGGCTCAGCGGTTAAGAACACTGGTTGTTCCTGCAGAAAACCCAGGTTCGAATCCCAGCACCCACGTGGCAGCTAACAACTGTCTGTAACTCCAGTTCCAGGGGATCCGACGGCCTCTCCTGTCCTCCATGGGGCATTGCACGACACGGGTGTACTTACCTACATGCATACACATAAAGTAAAAATAATAAAATATTTTTAAAAAATAAAGAAGAAAAGTTTAATATAACCCTACCCAATAAGATCAGTAATTAACTCTAAAAATACTGAATGTTAAGAAAATTGTCTCTAAGGATTAGACCCTGCCTCAAGAGGCTTATGAAATGATAGGAAAATATACTTGATCTAGTGTTATCATATATACGGTCCACTTACTCTGTGTCAACGTCAGGATTAGGTGACAATGCTCTTGGGAAATGGACCTGAGAACTATGCCTCATTTCCTATTGCACCAACAGAGAACCTCTTGGCCAGGACTGGTTTCCTAAGTTGCAAACTATATATTTGCATAACATGCATAGTAGAATATTTTTCTTGATTTAAACTTTTTTTAATTTTTGTTCATGTGTATATGTGTGTGTCCATATGGACATGTGTGTGTAGGTGTCCAAACAGGCCCTAAGACAACATTGAATCTGCTGGAACTGGAGTTACAGGTGATTGTGAGCATCCCAAATAAGTGCTGGGAACTGAGCTTCAGTCCTCCAGAAGAACAGCAAGTGCTCTTATACGCTGAGCCATCTCTTCGGCCCGCAATGCGTGATTTAAGTCTATGATGTCACTATCTCAAATTCATCAGGATAAAGGAAAATTCTCACATATTCCTCTTCACACAAACTACATAGCTGGCATTGGGGGAGCAAAACATTGATTCTACTCCACTCAAAATGCCTCCATCACAGGGCAAAATGGATAATGGCCACTTCTCATTTAATTCTCTGAAAATCTAAAAAAAAAAAATCAAACTCATTGTTGAGAAAAATGAGCATCCACAACACATAAAACTGAAAGTATTCACAACTTCTCTTCAGCTTAACAACTCATGTAGGTCTAAGAACATTCTGTTGCTTGATTCTTTTTCATTCCTCTAATAAGCCTTGGATGTCCATTTCTGTGGTGGTTTGAATGAGAATGTCCCCTATAGGCTCTAAGTATATTTTGTCCCCAGTTGGTGGTGCTGTTCTGAGAGGTCTCAGAGGGTTCTTAAAGTGTGGCCATGCTGCGGGAAGAATGTCTAGGGTGAAGACTTAGAGAGTTCTTAAGGTTTGCCAGATTTCCAGTCCTGCTTGGCTTCCTGTGCCTGTTTGAAGATGTGAGAGCTCAGCTTCTGCTTCTACTCCAGCCACCTCTGGCACCATGACTCCCCACCATGATGGGCTCTAATTCCCTGGCACAGTAAACTCAAATAAACTCTTCCTTCTCTAAGTTTCTTTGCTCAGTGTTTCTAGTAACGGAAAAGTAAATAATACAGTAATTGGTTCCAGAGAGTGAGTAGGTTGTTGGCTGTGAAGAACCTGACCTTCTGGGGTTTTGGAGGAATGTGAAAGACTTTGGAAGTTTGGACCAGAAAAGGGGTTGAATGCTCTAAGCAGAGCTTAATGTGCCATTCTAGTAGGTGCCTGGATAAAAGTAGTGCTGAGAACAATGTAGATCAGAGGGAAATAAGGACTTAAGCATGAATCTGGATATTTTGGCAAAGAGTCTGGCTGGAGTCTGCTGGCAGCCACAAAGCTCAGCTGAGGCTAAGTTGAAAAGCAATGGACTAATTTCTTTGGTGGAAAATATTTCTTTTCTTTGGTGGAAAAGAGAAGCCATTTTAATACATTTTTTCCAGAAATAACTTGAAGCAGTTTACATAAAATTATTATCTACAATGAAGTTTAAGGGGGGCGGGGAGTAGGAATAAGAAATCAAAGACAAAAGGATTTGCCAGCATGGGGTAAACTTTGGTGAATAATGAAGGTTTCCATTAGCTCTGTTCTTTTTTTTTTTTTTCGGAAAATACTAATGAGTTTATTGGGCTTGCTAACAGAGCATAGTGTGGGGTTTTATTTACAGAACAGTGAGTGCCCGCCCCAAGTTATGTCTGTGCTAGAGAGTCCACATTCAAATATAGATCCTGCAACATCCCAACAGCCACACAAAATGGTAAGAGAGGTGCCTTGTGGCATTCTCAGCTTATATACCCTAGTGCCGCCCCCACATGCAGCTAAGGTCAACTGATTTGGTGGGAGGGGCAGTTGCCCCCACCAGCCACTCCTTGACGAATGTGGGAGGGAAATGTGACTATAGCTTGCCAGCAAAATGTTTGGAGGACACTTCCAGGTAACACTCCACCCCTTCCTCTGGCTCTTTCATTCTTTCTGCCACCCTCTTCCACCAAAGTCCCTGAGCATTGGAGGGGGTGTTAGGTGTGGGAAGATCTTCCTCCCATTGTCACAAGGCACTGGACTTTTGGATCTCTGCATCATCTGTTTTTCATGGGCTGCTGGCCCATTTCAGTGGGATTCCATCTAGTATAAAAACACAAACAGCAGAAAGCAAGAACATCTAAACAGTGGCTGCTATAATAACTTAACCTATGGATGTAAACACAAATGCTTGGATGGTACTTTAGCAGGTGCATCACATCCATCTAGCAAAACAATTGCAGTGGCTTCCCCACTAGGGCCTATATCCTTCCCTGCCACAGGGAGTTGGCCTGGTCTACAGTATCAGATTTGGGTTCTACCCCTAGGAGCAAGCATCATATCCAATCAAAATTTACTGATTGTACATAGATTAGACCTGCCACTATTGCACTGTAGCCTGGAAATGACTTATTCCTCCCAACCTATTCCTCTGAAGAGTTACAGGTGAACACAGGGCACCCTAGGAAGAGGGGTGGAGCCTTGACACCAAACTTGAGTTCTCCCTCTCCTACACTCACATAAAGGGTCTTCAGCAATAGGGTTTTACCGTTCACTTCCGGTGTACCACCAACATTAATGGCAATGGCCTTTATTGTTTTCGGGACCTCTAGGGGACCCACTGGCCAATAGTTCGTATTAGGGGCAACCCACTTCTGGTCCTTGGATTATCATTTAACAACTATATGGCTTCTGGAAGGGCTTTCTTCCATCCCATAGGGTTCCTTTTGTCCTTAAGTGTGCTTGAAGCTTTTTTTTTTTTTTTAGCTTATTGTATATCTGTAGAATGTTTTTCTCCTTTATTCCCACAGTTGTTTGTATAGCCCTCCTTATGCCCTCCCCTTTAATTATCCCCTTTTCACATATTTCTCCCTTAGTAACACCTTTTTTCTACTATTCATCTCTCTAGGGTTCCTTCTTTCCCTTTGCCTCCCTGGTTCCCTTCCATATTCCTGGTCCCTGCAGTTACATCAGGATATGCACTCACTTATAAGGATTTGGTTCTGGGATCCACAAATGAGGGAAGAACATACATCTTTTGTGTTTCTGAGTCTGTGTTACTTCACTTAGGTTAACAGTTTCTAGATCCATCCATTTACCAACAAATTTCATTATTTCATCTTTCTTTACTGCTGAGTAGAACTCCATTGTATAAATGTACCACATTTTCCTTAACTACTCATCAGCTGAGGTGCACTTAGGTTGCTTCCATCTCTTGGCTATTGTGAAAAGAGCAGCAACAAACATGGATGTACAAGTGACTGCAATAGGATGAGTCCATTGGGTGTATGCCAAGGAGTGGTATAACAGGATCACACTGTAGGTTTTGCCAGCACCATCTTTTTTAGTATTTAAGAGTTCTCCACACTGTTTTCCATAGCTGTTGCACAAGTTTGCAATCCCACCAGCAGTGATGAACATTGCCCTTTCTCCACATTCTCACTAACATTTGGTATCATTTGCTCTCTTGATCTTAGCCAGTCTGAGTGGGGTAAGGTAAAATATTAAGGTGGTTTGAATTTTCATTCTCCTAATTACTAACAATGTTGAACACTTTTTAAGATGTTTCTTAGCCATCTTTATTTCTTCTTTTGAAAACTCTGTCTAAATCTTTAGCCCATCTTTTTATTGGGTCATTTCCTTTCTTGTTTCTTTGTTTTTTGAGTTCTTTATATGTTCTGGATGTTAAACCTCTGTCAGATGTGTCACTGGTAAGGAATTTTTCCCACTCTCAAGTTTTCCCTTCACTTTCTTGATTGTTTCTTTTGCTGTACAAAAGAACTAAAAGAAGCCTTTTAGTTTAATGAGGTCCCATTGTAGATTATTGACCTTAATTCCTGAGTAATTGTTGTCCTATTTGGAAAGTTCTTTCCTACACCTATATCTTGTTGGTTACTACCAATGTATTCTAATAGTTTCAGTTTTTCCAATTTCCCATTGAGATCTTTGATCCATTTGTAGTTGACTTTTGTGCAAGGTGAAAGATAAGGATCTAGTTTCATTCTTCTGCAAGTGGCGATCCAGTTTTGCCAGCAACATTTGTTGAAGATGCTGTCTTTCCTCCATTGTGTGTTCTTGGCTCCTTTGTCAAATATCAGGAGGCTGAAATTGTGTGTACTCAGATTTGGGTCTTCAATGATGTTACATTGATCTATGTGTCTATTTTGTGCTAGCACCATGCTGTTCTTATGACTATAGTTCTGTAGTATACTTTGAAATCTGGTATAGTTATCCCCTCAGGCTTGCTCTCTATGCTCAGGGTTGCTTTGGCTACCCTGAGTCTTTTGTGTTTCCATACAAAATTAAGGATTGTTTTTTTCTAATTCTGTCAAGTATGTCATGGGGATTTTTATTGGGATTGCATATTGATTTTGGTAGGATATTCATTTTTGCAATATTAACATTTCCAATTCATGAACATGGGAGGTCCTTCCATCTTCTGGTGTCTTTCTCAATATCTTTCTTTAAAGACTTAAAATTTTCATTGTAGAGATCTTTGATGTCTTGGTAAAGTTTATTCTGAGATATTTTAATTTTTGCAGCTTTTGTGAATGGGAGGGTTTCCCTATACTCTTTGTCCAATTGCTTGTTATTGGTATATAAAAAGGCTACTGATACTTGTAGATTAATTTTATAACCATCCACTTTACTGAAAGTGTTGATCAGTTCTAGGACTTTTCTGGTGGAATTTTTGGGATCTCTTTGGTATAGTATCATATCATCTGCAAAAAGGGATAATTTGACCTCTTCTTTTCCAATTAGTACTCCTATAATTTCCTTCTCTTGTCTTATGGCTCTAGCAAGTGTTTCAAGCACTATATTAAAAAGAAGTGGAGATAGTGGATATCCTTGTCTGGTTCCTGATTTTAATGGAAATGCTTCCAGGTGTTTTCCATTTAGAATGATGTTGGCTCTGGGTTTGTTGTATACAACTTTAATTATGTTTAGGTATGCTCCCACCAATCCAATTCCCTTTAGAACTTTTATCATGAATGCATGCTGAATTATGTCAAAAGACTTTTCTGCATCTATTGAGATAATGATGTGTTTTTTGACCTTGAGTCTATTTATGTGATTGATGGCATTTATTGACTTCTGTATATTGAACCATCACTGCATCTCTGAATTAAAGCCCACTTGATTGTGGTGAATGATCTTTTTGATTTACACACACACACACACACACACACACACACACACACACACACATATATATA
>NW_008345884.1:522096-544380 GCF_000622305.1 Nannospalax galili
GTTCATTAAGGATATGGGTCTATAGTTTTCTTTTGTGGTTATGTCTTTACCTGGTTTGGGTATTAGAGTTATTCTGGCTTCATGGAATAAATTTGGGAGTTCTCCCTCTGTTGCTATCATTTTGAATAATTGAAATAGTATTGGTTGGAGCTTGTCCTTAAACTTCTGGTAGAACTCTACTGTAAATCCATCTGGACCTGGGCTTTTTATAGTGGGGGGGTTGTATTACCATTTCACTTTCCTTATATGTTATGGGTCTGTTTAAACTGTTGAGCTCTTCTTGGTTTGACTTTGGTGGTTCCCATTATTTTACATATCCATCCATTTCTTTTAGGTTTTCAAATTTAATAGAGCATAGGTTTGTTTTTGGTTTTTTTGCCTTGTTTTGTTTTGTTTTTATTTTTGTTTTTCCAATAGCAGTCTTTCATTGGGCCAAAAGAGTTTTTATAATTCAGGGTCTTGTTTCTGGAGCTCTGAAGCAGGAATACTGAGATCTTACTCATCAGCCTGCTGCACTGTTTCTTTTTCAGAAACATAGATACCATCCAAAAATTTTCTGATATCCTTGTTTTTAACTGTTGTGGCTTGCTGAATCAAAGCAGCTGAATTTGACACAAGTTGAATATCATTCCCTTCAAAGATTAATTCATCCTTTTGAGCTTGAGAAACAGAGCAACCTCCATCCTCATCCAAACACTGTGGATGTATTTTTCAGCCAAGAAATTTTGGATTTCAACAAGAGAACCATTCTCCTGAATAATGACGTTGATGGGGAAGTGAGCATACACAGACTTCATCTTTTAACGGAAGCCCAGTGTAACACCTTTGATCATGTTCTGGACGTCACTACAGATAGTTTGTACAGTGGCCACTTCCTTTCTGTTGCCCCACCATTTGTCAACCCACAGCCTCTTCTTCTTTCTCAGGAGACTGAGTTCTACACTGATGTGATTGAAATCCATCTAGAAGATTACTCGGGGACCCTTCACAATAATTGTGCATCCCTTCAGGGTGATGTTGACATTTTCTGGAATGTTGATAGTTTGATTGCTGAAGATGGTCTTCATTCTCACAGTGGATGATACAAAGCAGAGTATAGGTTTTTAAAGTATACCCTTATAGTGTTCTGAAACTTTGCAGTGTCTGTTGTTATGTCTCCGCTTATATCTCTGATTTTGTTGATTTCCTTTTGTTTAACTGGGCTAAGGGTCTGTCTATTTTGTTTAGCTTTTCAAAGAACCAGGTCTTAGATTCATTAACTCTTTGCATTGTTTTCTTTGTTTCTATTTCATTAATTTCTGCTCAGAGTTTTGTTATTTCTTCTCTTCAGCTGGGTTTCTGTTTCATTTGTTCTTGCCTTTCCAGAGTCTTGAGTTGCAATGCTATGTCATTTTTTTGTGTGTGTGCTCTTTCTCATTTTTTAATGTAGGCACTTAGACCTAAAATCTTCCCTCTTAGGACTTCTTTTAAAGTGTCCCAGAGGTTTCGTTATGTTGTATTGTCCTCTTTGTTGATGTCCAGGACTAATTTATTTCTTTCTTAATTTCTCCTTTGACCCACTCATCATTCAGGAGTGTGTTGTTTAATCTCCATGAGTTCATGTAGTGACTAGGGCTTCTTCCAGTGTTGATTTTAAGCTTTGATGCATTGTGGTCTAATAGAATGCATGGAATTATTTCAATCTTTTTGTATTTATTGAAGTTTGTTTTGTGCCCCAATATGTGGTCAAATTTTGAGGAAGTTCTATGAGGTGTTGAATAAAAGTATATTCTTTGGTGCTTGGGTGGAATATTTGGAAGATGTCTGTTAGGTCCATTTGATGTATGGTATCATTTAATTCAGATGTCTGTCTGTTTATTCTTTGTGCAGTTGACTTGTCTAATGGAGAGAGTAGGGTATTGAAGTCCTCTGCCATTACTGAGTTGGGATTAATCTGTGTCTTAAAATCCTATAGTGTTTTTTTATGAATTTGGATGCACCAGAGTTTGGTGCATGTATGTTTATGATTGTAATATCCAATGGGTTAATTGTTCCTTTGATCAGAAGGAAGTGACCCACTATCTTTCCTGATTAGTTTTAGTTTGAAGTCTAGTTTGTCAGATATTAGAATTGCGACCCCTGCTTGTTTCTTAGTGCCATTTGCTTGAAATATTAGTTTCCATTTTTTCACCTTAAGATAGTGCCTGTCCTTGAAGCTGAGATAGGTTTCTTACAGACAACAAAAAGATGGATTTTGTTTCTTAATCCATTCAACTAGCCTGTGTCTTTTGATTGGGAAATTTAATCCATTAATCTTTAAAGTTATTATTGAAAGATGTGTATTGGTTGCCTTCATGTTGATTACTGTTTGTATTCTTTGTCTAATTTTGTGTTTCCACAATTATACCTTCATTTGGTTTCTTTCTATTGCCCTGGGGTATAAATGTTCCTTTCTCTGTTCTTTGTATTGCTTCAAGTATTCCTTGAAGGGCTGGTATTATGGACATGTATTTTTTCAGGTTATCTGTGTCATGGAAGATTTTTCTTTCTCCTTCAACTATAATAGACATTTTTGCTGGCTACAGTATTCTGGACTGGCATCTATGGTATTTAGAACTGGAAATACCTTTGTCCAGGCTCTTCTGGCTTTCATAGTTTGCATGATGGGCTGACAGTTGTAATTCTGATGGGTTTTCCTTTATATGTGAGTTGTTTCTTTTGATGCATTCCATACTCTCTGTTCATTCTGTACATTTAGTGTTTTTACTCTGATATGCTGTGGGGAGTTTCTTTTCTGATCCTGCCTATCTGGTGTTCTATGGGCTTCTTGCATTTGTATGGGGATGTCTCACATTAATTTTGGGAAATTCTCTTCTACAATATTGTTTAAAATCAATACAATTAACATGAAATTCTTCTCATTCCTCTATTCCTATGATCCATATATTTGGTCTTTTCATGGTGTCCCACATCTCCTGCATATTCCACTCCATTTTTATTTAATTTTTCATAATCTTTGCTTGAGTGGTCCAATTCTTCAACTTTATCCTCCAGTGCTGACATTCTGTTTTCCATTTCATTCACTCTAGCAGTGAGGCTTTCTCCTGTGGTTTCCCATTGGCTTACTGAGGTTTTTCACGTCTTCATTTCAGCCTGAGTTTTCTTCAGTGTTTGTATCTTTTTTGTGAATTCATCCAGAAGTTTATCACTATCTTCTTTTACTTCTTTGATTGGTTTGTTTGTGTATTCTTTAAATTCATTGAATACCTTGATTATACTTATGGTTATTCTTTTAAATTCTGTGTCCTGGGTTATCTCTAGAGCATTCTCTTTGTAGAACTCTTCTACAGGATTGGTGGAGTTTGGTGAGAGCATGCTGTTTTTGTTTTCCATTTTACTATTTTTTTGTTGTTGTGATTTGGGCTATGAATTTCTTTTGTTTTCAGGGGTTCTGGTATAAGAACCAAGCCTTCTTTTGTTGAGCTGAAGTGTGCTTCTGCTTGTATTATTAGTGTGCCGTAGTTGTTTTCTTATTGGGTATATAAATCTGGTTGGTATAGATTTCAGGTTCTCTCAGATTTTATTTTGGAGGGAACTGGTGGCTTCAGATCAGCTACTCAGGAGCTCCCACAGAGGCCCAAGTCAGGTTCCAGTCAGGTACACTCAGACTTCCTTCTAACATTTGGACCCCTACTAGCAGGCACTCAGAGCACAATTTGGGAAGTTCCTATGGGGAGGCCTGAGTTTGGCATTCTCAGGCTGTCTGCTGAGTTCTCAACCTTTACCCTAATGTAAGGCAGAGGGATCTATGCCTCTGGACATCGGAGGGGGTCTCACATAATCCCACTTAGGAGATTGGGTAGGGCATGATTTGGAGAAGCTTTGGGGAAGCTCACCACCATGTGGAGGCTGGATCCAGGAGCTCTCAGGTCATCTGCTGAGGTCTCAGCCCCTACACCAGGCAGAGGCCAGATCAGACACTCTGGTGGAGAATATTTCAAGGCAACCTAGTAGAAATGGTGGCATGACTGTTAATGGTGAATATTATACATATGTACAGTGAAAGAGAGAAAATGGGGCACAAAGAAATGCAGAATATGCAGCTTGGATTGAAAAAGAGCACAAGGAAGATAAATGCTGAATCCAAGGCATGTGCTGAAAGAGAAGATCCCTTTGATAAGAAGATTAAAATGATTAAGGAGAGGCCTAGAGCTTTTCACTTAAATAATAGAGAGAGTGCTTCCAGGGCAATATCACACCCATCCAACTCTCCAATTTGTAAAAGGAAAGTGCTGGAGTTTTCTACTCCTAGAAAACCACATCAGAGAAAACTTCAAAGGTGGATGAAACATGTGAGGATCCATCCCAAACTTGCAGCCAAACTTGGCAATATCATTCACCTGGTGCTGGCTTTAGAGGCCTTAAAGATACAAGAATGAAGGGGTCATTAGTTCTTCCTTCAAGATTTCAGATGTCCTCTGAGGCCAGACACCTTGCAGCAGGGGTATTCCGGCATAAAGAAGGCCCTGATAAGCCATTGTGTAAAACTGTAAAGGTGAAGCTGGCTGACAGTGGAGACTCCAAGAAGACATTCATGATGCCAGAGCTGTGATATATCTGCCAAGGACAGCTGCATGCAGGAAGTGGTACCAGTCCAAAAGAGAGATGAATGTTTCGCACAGCAAATCTGGAGAGGCTGAGCCATATAAGCTTTTTTTAATAGCAGTTTACAATTAAGAGATTTCCCTGAGTTTCAGAAGAGACCTTGGACTATGGACTTTTGAAGAGTATTGAGACTGATAAAGACTATGGGGACTTTTAAGGATAGACTGACTGCACTTCACATTTTATATAGTCATGAGCCTGTGGGAGCCAGGGAGTGGAATGTGGTGGTTTGAATTGGAATGTTCCCCAGAGGTACCAAGTATTTGAAAATATTTTGTCCCCAGTTGATGGCACTGTTTTGGGATGTCTTTAAAAGTTCAGCCACACTGAAGAAGCAGGTCACTGTGTGTAGGTTTAGAGAGTTCATAACTTGTGACTATGCTGGAGAACAAATCACTGGGAACAGGCTTAGAGAGTTCTCAGTCTGTGGCCATGCTGGAGGAAGTATGCCACTAGGGGACAGGCTTAGAGAGTTCTCAAGTCTTGCATGATTTCTAATTATTCTCTGCTTCCTGTGCCTATATGAAGATGTAACCACTTAGCTTCTGCTTCTGCTTCAGCCACCTCTGCCACCATGCCTCCCTGCCATGATGGATTTAATTCCACCAGAACCATAAGTTCAAATAAACTCTTCCTTCTATAAGTTTCTTTCCTCAGTGTTTCTATTACAGTAATAGAAAAGTAACTAATACAATGTCCAAAATAATACGTGAAAGATAGAAAAAGTAAGTCATATTGTGTCCTTGAAGCACCAGAAAGTTATTCAGTCCCTCTTATAAGAGTTAATTTCCTTGAAGTACCCAGGGTCCATTCCATTGCATCAATATATTGAAACTGATTAACTACTTTTAGCATAGCAAACTTTTTCCTAGGTATTAGGAAGAGAGTAGAAGACAAGAGACATACACTTATGCCCCCATACTCCAATGGGGGACAAAAGAAAATGAAAATATGGACAATTAGAGCACTGGCAGACCTAAAGCATTAAGAAAGGATTTGTATAGTAAGCTAGCGTGGTAGGAGACCACTCAAATGGGAGATATTTACAGAGAAAGTGATGTTGGAGATGAGACTTGAAGAAGCTGTCCCCACAGGGGAAGAACCATGATGCAGCAGCACAGACAAATCATGAGAAGGAGGGGTGGGATGTTTGTAAAATCCTTCTCACATGGAATTCCCATTAAGGAAAACATTATCTCACGCAAAGAGACCCTGTGTATGTAACCGTAAAGCAAAAACAGCCTCAGAACCTTACCATAACTTCTAGTCTTACTCTCAGAGGACACAGGTCATCTCTTAATATCATAGGCTTAATTCCATATTCTGGATAATTTGTTTTTATTGAAAAACAAACCTCTAAGTGTTCTAAGTGTTAGAGCTTCATTCACCTTGATGACCACACCTGAGAGACACATACCTCTTGTCTTCTATGACTTGTTTCATCTTCAGGGCCAATGTCTCCTCCTTGACATTCTGAGCCTGGATAGAGATTCCAAATTTTTTTGCTTCTACTCGGACCATGTTATCAAGTTGATCTGCATTGACCGCAATTCCTACTATGGGAACACCATGCTGGATGGCCTCTGCCACACTACCTATTCCTCCATGGGTAACAAAAAGGCGAATGTTTGGGTGGGCTGTTGTAAAAAGAAAAATGTACAACATTTAAGATTAAAGGCTCAGAACACCAGTTAAATGAGTACCTCAAGGAAAAACCAGTGAGACCTCAGGGTGTGTTTGATAGTAAAATCATTGCTGTTTTGTAGAAAGTACTCAGTTGTGCATGTTCTGGAATATAAAATTCAGACTTGCCTCTGCATGTAGCTTCTTCTCATCCCCAACCATCTGAGACCCAAAACCCGCAGAAATCTTCAGGGAAGAGTGACAATCAAGGACTGATCCTCTGTCTAGCCATTGATACTTCACGTCTCTCCCTCTTCACTTCTCTCACCTCTTGTTTATCTCTGCCTTCCTCATCTCCATTCTCTAATAAAACTAGAACTGTATATTGTGCTTGATGTAGTTTGTAGAAGCCCTGAAATCAGACAGTGATGCACTGTACCATACAAATCTGTATTTCCAAACTGTATTACCTGCTCTATCTTTATTTAATGAAAACAAAATCACTAATGATAAATAAATCATAGGTCTCCAAATGTGTCACAAAATCAGCTTATCTTTTGTAGAAAAATGAGAATAAGAATCTTTTCTCAAAAATATTCCTGTGATTAAAGTATATACAAATTAGTGACTTAAATTACTGCATTTTGACTATAATCCTAGTAATGACTTATTATTTATACAATAGTAGTGAGATATCTGCAAAAAAAACAGCTCAGAAACAAGGATACTAATGTGGGTATAAGGTACTTTCTATAACACCAAAACTAGACAGATTTAGTACCTATAGTGAGGTACTCAACCTGACACTGTCATAGCTTGGAACAACCTCAACAATTGGGAGCACAAAAGTTGTAAAGTTATGCATCTTCAAACCCTTCCTTGATAGGAAGACTGTATCCTTTTGTACTTGTGTGTTTGTATCACATACTCAACAGGTGCTAAGGAGTACACTAAAGACAGTGGCAATGCACTAGTAAGTATGACCTGTGAGTTCACATGTCTCAGTGGATTGTACTCAAATAGTCCTCTCAGGGCCAGAGGGAGTGCAGTCAAAGTGACCTGACAGAATGTGATTTCTCACTAACAATAAAAGGGCTGTCCTGGCATGGAAATTTGGAAGTATGGTCTTATTCCTCAAATCTCTAGCCAACAGATGCCTTTCTGCCCCAGAAAGGTTACCTATCAGCAGTTACAGCTAATGTTAGTTCAAATGCCCACCTAGACATTTGAGATCTAGTGAACATATTAGTGTAAAGAGAGGAGCATGCCTGTGTATTCCTTACCCAGGAGGTCATTCTGAGGAAGCCAGTCCATAATTTTCACATTTGCAGCCAATTTGATATCGTTGGGCCAATGAGAAGCTTCAAACTTCCATATCACCCCTTGAGGGAGGTGGGCAAAGGCATTGTTCATCTCTTTAATGATTTCCTTTGTCTGAAAATAGCTTATAGCAGAGCCCTGGGCCACAAGGACAAACCCAGAGTCCCCAAACTTAGCAATGAAGTTCTCCAAGTCCTACAGAAATTGATCAAACAAAAGGAATCAACAAGGTTGCTCACGACATTCTGAATAGGTATTATGTGAAAGTCAGACCACGTATAAACACATCCACCCATTAGCACCTTGTGTGAAGTGTCCTGAACCACCTTTCATAGCCCCTTCTATAAATCACTGTCCTCTGTATCCTGCCTATATTTCCTGTTCTTGGATTTTCTATAAGTCATTTGTCTAACCCTTGGACATGTTCCATGTAAGCATTTTATACAATCAGTACGAGTCTGAAGAAGGCTCTGACAGCTCCATGGCCTGCATTGCACGTGAGGGACTTAGAACATAAGCGCACCAACAGTTCCAGATCCTGGATGTCTGTGTCAAATGGTGAAATAGAGAAGCTGGGATGCTTTGAATATCTCTCTTCACTAAATTCCTGATCCTTGTATCAAGGTCGTACTCATTGCTCAGTGCAGATCCTGGGAGCTATGAGGATTGTGGTATCTTCCAAGATTCGACCAATAGTGCTTGGGAATGCAGAAGAGTTACTTTTCCTGAAGCCAAGTTGTAAAACCTGCAAGAACATTTCTATCAATCCTTGTCACTACTCCCAGTGTGTATTTGCTTCAATATTTCTTTTCATTCAAAGCCTTACCCCTTCATGGTTATTCCCCTGTGTGGTTGGGTTCAGACTATAGCTGAAAATTAGAAAGGCTTGGGAAGATAGCTTCAAAGCATTAAGCAAAGATCCAACCTGAGACTGGGCATAAAATTAGTTTATGCCACTCACATGATTGGATTCTTGTTAAAGAGAAATTCACATAACTATTTCTATTGTGAAGAAAAATGTAGTTGGACTCAACACCTTCTCTAATCTGTTAACTGCTGAGTCTATCTCATTTTCACAGGTCTTATCCTTTGAGCAGCCATGCTCCATTTTTCCCTACTTCAGGCCCTGGAATTCACCAGTGCTGCTTTGTCTGAACTGCATGTTCTTGAATGTTTATATAGTTTATATAGGTGAATTATATAAGGTGTGGCATTAGCGGTTGGCTTCTTTGACAGCGTACTCTTCTGCTTTTTCTAGTTTATCCTGATTATAGCATATATGGTTACTTTTCCCCTTATGCCTAAAAATATTTGTGTGTGTGCGCACATATATATGTATATATATATATGTCATGAAAGCCAGGAGGGGGGTGTTAAGGGGGAGGATGAAGACCAGCAAGTAGCAGTAGTAACAGCAGAGAGGAAGTGTGAAGATGACCAGTGTACAATGACATACATGTATGAAAATCCATAATTAATTCATTACTTTGTATAATTACCAAAAACATCTTTTTTAAAAGGGCAAAGAAAGAAAGAAATATTTGGTAGAATTCTTCAGTCAAGCCATTTGACCCTGAACTATTTTTATTGACAGTTTTTTGATAACTGATTCAATATATTTACTTATTACAAGTTTGTTCAGGTTTTCATATTTTTCTTTCAGCATTTTGTTACCATATATTACCTCAAAATGTGTCCATTTCATTGAGATTGTTTACTTTGATGATGTAGTATTTTTCTAAATACTTGCTTTAACATGCGGTCTTTCACCCCTGAATTTAATTGATTCTTCCCTTTTACTGTCTATAATGACTCCTCCTATTGGCATGCCAATGTGTTGCTTGTTTTAAAGAATTCATTTTTTATCTCAATGATGGTATCTATTTCTTCTTTGTTGTTTCATCTGTCTCTAACTTTTATTGTTTGCTTCTCAGCATTGAGTTTAGGTCTCTCATCTTTGTTTACTCTTTTACCCAGAAAGATTAGGGTATTAAATTTATGTCTTTCTCTCTGTTCCTGCTACATCCACAGCTGTCCATTTCAGACTCAGCTCTGCTTTGCTGCTCTCCAAACATTATGTTACATTTTCTGTCCTTTTAATTAAAATACAATCTTTTCAAATTTACCCCTTGATTTTCTTCTATGTCTCACTGGCTAATTAAGCTGGGTTTTTTTTCACTTTTGCATTTTGGTGAATTTTCTGATTATTGATATCCATCTCATTCCATTGCGATGCAAAAATACAAAACACTTGAAATTATTGAATTTTGTTTAGTGGCATAACATACTGTGAGTTGGATGCCAGTTTCCCCCATAAACTCGTGTTTAGAATTTTAGTCGCCAGATAGTGGTGCTATTGTAGAAGGTGAAATTATACTGGAAAAAGTGGGTCACTGAGTTCAAGCCTTGAAGTTTGTAACCCAGCCTCACTCCCTGTCTATTCTCTATTTCCTAACTATGCATACAATATTAAGCATTGCCTCATATTCTTTCCTCCAGTTCTTCCCCAACACAGAGGACAGAATCACCTCACTGTGAGTCAAAATAAGCCCTTCCTTCCTTAACTTGCTTCTTATCACTTATTTGGCCACAATAGAAAAAAAAACAGTAACTAACATACATATGAACTATCTAGAATTACATATCATGTGAATTTGAAAAAGAATATGTATTTTCCTGTTACTGCACAGAGTATTGTTTGTTTCCATTAAATCTGGTTGTTTTAAAGCGCTTCAAAGTTCATATCTCTTTATTAGTCATTCATATGGGAAAACTTTCTGTTTCTCAAACTAGAGTATTGAAGTATCAGGATAATGTTTTAGGCATGTATTTTTTGCTTCAATTCTGTTCACATTTTAATTTCATAAATTTCGTTGCTGTTTTCTTTGTGGTATTTATGTCTAGCCTTATTCTATATTCTTGATGAATGCTTTCACATGTTTTATGTGATAACTATAATATTAGGCTTAAAAACTAAAACAGAAAAGTATAATTATGTAACATCCTTTTTGCATTTTTGTAAAAGTATTTTTACAAAGCATACTTTAATAATAATATAGTCAACAAAGTTCTATTTTGATCATTAGAAGGTTCTTAAGTGCTATTGTGGTTTAACAGCAAATATTTGGATATGCGTGCTTCGATAAGGTTACCTCATCACATTTCTTCCTATTTTCCCTACATTAATAATCTCACTTCACTCTCAAGTGCTAATCCCCAGTCCATCCTTCCATCATGGAATATTTCTGGAACTCCTCTTCATGGAATATTTGTGAAACTGTGTCTTCCCTTCCTCGACTCAAATCAGATCTCATGACTGCCTCATTTCTACATCCAAATACTGAGCTCCTATTCTTACCTAGAGAGACTCACTTTCCAGGTTCTTTTCCAAAAGCACCTGATATCAATGCAAATCCCATCTAACCAAAACTCAGTGAGCCAACACCTCCTGCTTGCCCAATGAGGAAGGTCAGTAGAAGCAGAATGGTAGATGCTTAGTGCCCAGAACAGTCTGAATAAATTCATGCCTTCTCTCTACATGAGGTTGAAAAGCAATAAGAAAGTCATTTATATCCATTAAACTATTATTCCCTATCTTTTAAAATGGAGGACATGGTCATACATACTTAAAAGTAGCAGGACTGGGTGTGGTGGCACACGCCTTTAATCCCAGCACTTGGGAGGCAGAGGCAGGGGGATTTCTGTGAGTTCAAGGCCAGTCTGGGCTACATAGTGAGTTCTAGGACAGCTGGGGCTACAGGGAGACCCTGTCTCAAAAAGACCAAACCAAAAAAAAGTAGCAGTAAACTGTAGATGATAACACCTGTAAAATGGTAACAACATAATGCTAACAGTCAACAGGCAGCCAACTAACCTGACAGCTTCACACTTTAAAACTTCAGTGACAGTGGTTCTAAGTTCAGTCTGTGCATTCAAACCACATGGGAAAATTTGACACTTAGAAAAGCTGAATCACCACATGGAAATCAAATCAAAAGGTCACAGTAGAGAAAGAGCCAGGGCTGCATGGGCTAGGGACACAGGAATGAGTTTGGAGTTCTTGACACTTCCATAAAGTTCTTCCCTGGGCGTTTCCATCTCAAAGATCAGTCAATTTCATTCTGACTAAATTCCATACTCAATAATTATTGCATGACTGTGTCCTTACTACATTCATTATATACATACCAAAGAATGAAATAATCAATTTTAATTAAAGAGTTTATATCAGCAAAGCCAGAACTAGAGTGAGACAAGAGAGGAGTCCACAATGCACCACAAAACCAGGGCCTTAATCATCGGGTCGAAAAAGTTATAATTTTATGTTTGTATAACCTACCAAATGGATGCCTGAAGTGCCTCCTTTACCATATCCTATTCACAGGATCCTCTGGCAGATGGCAAGTACCACCTGTGCAATCTGCTTGAAACCCAAATTGAAGACTTAGTATTCATTTACCTGTGGGATGGGTTTAATGGATTGAGCCAGTAAGCCTCCAACATAAATAGTATTGGGAAGCAAAGGACGAGCAAAATCCAAGGCAAAGTCAGAGTTAACAAACCACAGCTCTGCTTTCTGTAGAAGATCAGACAAACCTGGCCGAGAACCTTCTGCAAAATGCTCCTGGATGGTGTTGTCATACTGAGAATATATTTTCCTTTGCTTCATGGAGAAATCAAAGAACATCAGAAAGTTCTTCACTCGGCCCCAGAAGTCCATTTGGTCCGTTAGGCCAGAATGGTATATTGGAACATAAGACAAGGGGGTTGGTAGCCCAAAGTCCATGAGGCTAAATACCATGGGAAGAAAAGACACAAATGGCTTCCCGAGCTTTTCAGCAATCAGGAAAGTACAGAGATCTGTTGAATCCAAAAGTAACAGGTCAAAGTCTTCACTCCTTAAGGAATCTATGATGTCCCGTCTTCCTAATAAATAGCTGCATACAGTCCCAAAATGTTCAAATAGCTTTAAGAAGCTGTAGAATTTCTCCCTGTAAAAATTAAAATAAAAAAATATGTATTTGGAAAGTGTTCATTTCAAAGTGTTATTTAAAGAAAATATTCCAGGTAAGTAAAGTGGAACATGCGTATCTCCACTCAATCCATCACTTCCCAGCAAGTACCTTCATCCTGGTCACTCTTGCAGGTATTTCTACTTCTTAAAATGCCCTGAAAAACTCTTGCCTCATATCTTCTATTGAGCTAAATCTCACCTGTTACTAATGTAAATTCAATTCCTTCTACACTGGAACCTTAGTAACTATAGCTGATCTCAGACTTCTGTCTTCAACATTTACAAGATGCTCTTTTTAACCCTCATTTATATAATGACATTTTGAGTAACTTTAATGTTTTGTTGTAAAGCTGGTAAATAACCTAATAGCAGCTTCTAAAGTATCAATAATATGGTCTAGTGTAAAGATCACTAGGAGTCCTGCTCCTACAAGTAATTAAGATAGTTCTTATGAGACACTGAGTTAGTTCTCATGACTAAACTATAAAGAAAAAAGAACAAACAAACCTTACCACCCCTTGCTTTGGTCTCTTGCTTCTCCCCTGGGATCTTGTCTTTTTATTTCTGCTATGACAATAGTGACACTATAAAGTCCTACCAATGTGACCTGGTAATGGTCATATAGCCCTAAATCTCTACAACTATGAGGCAAGTCAATCTCTTATATTTACAAAGTTATACATTAGAATTTATAGGAATAAAGACTGGAGAAATAGCTTAGGAGTTAAGAGCTCTGGCTGCTCTTGCAGAGGAGCAGAGTTTCAGTTCCTAGCACTCATATGGAGGCTAACCACCATATTTAACTCCAGTTCCAGGAGATCCACACTGATATATACCTTTCTTCTATATCCCTGTGCCAACCAACATTTATCCAATTATCATCCATCTACTATCCAGTATACATTATCCATCTTTACACCCATTCAACCACCCATCCATCCTCTTCTCTCAAACTCACTTTGAGTAGTGCCTATCCATTCATTTATATAACCAGCAATGAAAACAAATTACCTGCCATTTAAGGCTTCCTGAATATAGACTTGAAAATTCCTTGATAATTCCTTTTCATGATCTTCAGGTAGGTTCCACTGGATAACCTGGTATGATTTTTCCTCTTCTTTTAATGAAAGAAAGTAAAGGACAAATGTATCACAACATATAGGCTAACATTACCATGTTAATAACAAAATTATTTACTCCAGTATTATGGGAAATTTTCCTTCTTATAATTTCTGTTGATATGTGTGCATTGTGCACACTGAGATTTTTACAAAGGTATTTAGAGGGCTGGAGAGATGGCTAAGACAAGTAAAGTAGAACATACAAGCATGAGGAACTAAACTTCATCATTAGCAATCACATAAAAATGCTGAACATGCAGATAGGCCTGCAATCATATAGCTAGAGAGGCAGAGACAGAATCTCCAGGACTTGCTGGCCAGCTAGTATAGCAGAATGAGTGAGGTTCAGATTCATTGAGAGACATAGTCTCAAAAGATAAGCTAGAGAGTGATTGAGAAAGACATCAACCTCTAGCCTCCACAGAAGTTTCTGTGCACACACAAGCACACACACACACACACACAGAAATACATACACACAAACACACACACACATACACACACACACATATGATCTTTTCTTACAACTATATCGTGTACTTTGTCCATATCCACTCTACAAACCCTTCCCCATTCTACTGTATTTCTGGTCCTGATGGTCTACTTTGATCCCTGATCAGACTCCCACTTCTAATTTCATGTCATGTAGACACATGTATATATGTAAATGGTTTTATGTATTTATATGAAATCTAAGATCAATATAGATGGAACCTCTACACATAAGGCTCATGGAACATACAAGAACAGGGGGTAGAGAGAAAACTCATTCATCCCTCAGCTCTTACCAGTGAAGTTTCCTTATAAAACAGAGTGCAATGCACAGGGAAAGCCACAACTGGCCAAGTTTTATTGAATGAGAGACTTCAGAGTGTGTGCCCCTGAATAGGACTCCTATATTAAACCTCACCCACCCATGGCTCAGGGACCATTGTGGAAGAAGGGGCAGAAAGATTGTAAGAGCCAGGGTTGGTCCATGAACATAGGGAAACAGAGACTTTCAAGTCACTGGAAGCTTGCACCTGTGAACTTGCTGCAATGGTGGTGTCAAGCACAAGACAGACCCATGCCAACTCAACCAGACAAGGGCCTAGAGTGGAGCACAGCAATGGTAGCCACCTGGCCTTAGTCTGAAAACTATTGGAAACTGATTACTACTGGGTGAGGGAGCGTATACTATACTTATAATCTCTAGATAAGCTGACTAGATTCCAGTAGATGGATTTGCATCAAAGGATATCAGGGTACAATGCTTGACTGGATAGGATTTAACATGTATGGTGGAATGCATGAGGTTGGGGGGGAATGGATGAGGGAGACAGTCTAAATTTAATTAAGAACTGTTGTGTAAAATGTACAAAAGTTCAATAAAAATTGTTTTTTAAATGTGATATTTGTCTTTTTATTTCTTTTAATATGACTATCTCCAATTATATTAATTTTCCTGCAAATGGCATAAGCAATTCTGCTTGATGACTAAATAAAGCTTCACTGTATTCCTATACCACATTTTATTTTTGGATTCACCTATTGACAGACAACTAGGATGATTCCAAATCTTGGCTATTGTGAATAATGGTTCAATAAACAAGTATCTCTATGACATGTTGACTTAGAATCTTGTGTATATACTCAGAACTTGTATATCTGGTCATGTGGTCATATTTTTATTTTTTGAGGACCCTCCATTCTGATTTTCCAACTTGCTGAACTACTTTACATTCCTACCAGTAGTGTATGAGGGTTCCTTTTTCTCTCAAATCTTTACCAGCATTAGTTGTTACTTCTTTTTAATGATAGTCACTCTGCCTGGGATCAGATGGAATGAATGTGGATATAGATTAAATTTGAATTTCTTTAATGGCTGAAAGTGTACAGTTGCCTCTCTCTATTTACATAGTCCAGAACACCTGACAGGGAATGCTGCTGTCCATAGAGAGCAGATCTTCCCACTTCAATTCAACAGCCAAGCCCAGAGGCCCATTTAGCTTCTAGAATCTGTCAAGTTGATAATTAACATTCACCATCACATATTGCTATAATAAAGTATCTGAGTATAAATATTTTAAAAAGAAAATTTTATTTAGCTCAAAATTTTGGAGGATGAAAGTACATTCATCTACTAATTGGTCTCTGATGAGGGCCTTCTATCTGTGTCATGACATAGTGAATGATACGCATAACAGAGAGCACAGTAAACTGAGAGGTCACGTGGAAGGAAGGAAGCAATAGACAAAGGAGGGGCCAGACCTCTTCTTATAACAACCTGCACATGGAAAATAATTCTTTTCTCCAATAACTACAGTAATTCCAATAGTGATACCATCATAAACTAATAACCTTCTAGTAGGGTCAGTCCTCTTAAAGATCAAGCACCTTTCAATTCCATTACATTGGAAGACCAAGCTTCCAGCCCATGAAATACTGGGTTATATACTCTATCCCTATGAAACCATATTGAGCAATAAAATACAGATGTGAAGGCCCAGAATGCAGTCTAGTGGGTTTTCTAAAATTTAGACATACACACACAAACACAACTCATTCAACCATTACTAAGCTAATTTCAAAACGTATTTTTATTATTTAAAATACATACACACCTGGAAGAAGTTTCGCTTCTGGAAGAAGACTTGTTACTTGGTGACCATGATCATGAAGAATTTGTGATATCACATTCATCTTAAGATTATGGCTTCCACCTAGAGGCAAGATAAAACTTTAGTGAAGACAGGAATAAGATTCCTGATGATAATGTGGTTGTTTTCAAAAGCAAATGGAAATACCCAAGAGAAGGAATGGAGAGACTTAGGAAGTTGCTCAGAGCACAGGTGGAGACAAGGTATTTAGTCCCTTAGTCTCACTTCAGGTAACACGAAGATGAACCTAGAACCTCCATCAAAGATGCGCTTTTTTAAAAAAATTCACTTATTATTTTCATATTTCATGTGTTTGAATATACTGCCTGCATGTATGTAAGCACACCCATGTCATGCAATGCCCTCAGAGGTCAGATGAGGGCATCAGATCCCCTGGAACTGGAACTACGGCAGTCGTTAGCCACCATGTGGGTGCTGGGAACTGAGCCTGGGTCCTCTGCAAGAGCAGCCAGTGCTCTTAACTGCTGAGCCATCTCTCCAGCACCCCAAAGATACTCTCTTGTGTCTAATTGTCTCCATGCCTATGTGATAAGCTTCTCTGTACTTAGTTATTAAGAGTTTCTCATTCCAAAGTAGACACTGCATTCCAGATGAGACAGGGCAGGTCAGGATGATATGAAGTAAACCACACTGCAATTCAGTAAGGATATCATCAAGACATTGTGTCAAAGATTGCTGGAAATGTGGAAAATGTGGAACAATACAATAAGTGTTAGACTGGTCCTTGCCATCAATTAGTGGTATTTCTGAGATTCTTTCCTGGAAAGTCATAGAGATAGAAATGCAGGCACTAAAGGATGAGTCATAAGCAACCTTGGAAACAGAAAGACATGGAGCCACCATTTAGGACAAATACACTCAAATGCACATTTCTCCTCATGGACCTGAGCTTTGCAATCTATTGCATTAACCCTTTATGTACAACTATGAGAACCATGGGGAATTTCAACAGATACTAGGTATATAAGATATGGCTATTGCACAGTCCTTGGATTCTAAAAACATAGAGAAATGACTCCAGATGTACAAGTGTCATCACACCCATATCTTCTCTTATCCATGTTCTCTTTGTGATGTTACTCTTGAGTCTAGTGATGTCAGAATCAGTGGATGCCAAATAAAGAGAAAAAGAACAACAGTTGTCAAAAGTTGAGATGTCAGGTTTATCTGGGAGTTGAAAGGGTCATGAGGTTAGATTGAGATGCCACCTATGTGCCTGGAGAAACTATATGTATCTTTTGCAGTGACTTAATTTTTATGTCTAACGTGTGTGGTTTGAATTAATACAGGTCATATAAACAAGAAACCCCATACCATTCAGGCTATCTGTCCTTTCATATTTTACTTAGTAGAAAAACTGAGTTCCAAGGGGTCAGTGGGCCCAGTGAAGAAGATTTTCTGCTGGGTATTCACAGCCAAGAGTTCATCTCAGCACAAAGGTGAAAATGTCAAAATGCAAAAACTAAGCTAGTTTATTCCCAGAGGTGGGAGCAGAAAACAGGATAAATAAATCAGGTCTCTTCCTTTACCTTGCCTCAAAGAGCCAGGGCAAAAACAGATTAAAAACAGAGTCAGACAAAAATTAACAGTTGGTTTGGAAAGTCTCAAATATAAATACAGTCGATAATAAAATGTGTATGAAATTGTCATGTGACATTAGGTAGACATGTGTGGTTGTGCCAATAGGAAGCTCAGGTCCTGGACTTTGTCTCCCACTCAGGAGAGCAAGGTGTAAAACTGAACCAGATATCTATACTCTTTGCTTCCATCCATCACTAAAATCTGCAAATTCTATTCCTTTAAACAGATATGCTTTTAATCTATTGTGTTCTACATACTTAGGCAAATAAAAAATATATCACTATCATAAAATGAACTACCAGCTGTGAGAGTTATTTGAAAATTGTAAGGAAGTAAAAGGTCCCCAAGAATCCACTAGGTGAGGCCTGATCAACTTTCCAATTTTACTTTGGAAGAACACACTCTTAAAGTGCACCCTTAAGAAATTGAAGGTAAACCTCTGAAAGTCCTGTTTCTGCCAATGAGGAAGTTCTGGGGTTCTCAAAGTTCTTACTATACTTAACCCCTTCACCCTAGTACTTTCTAATGGGGAATACTTCCATAGCACCTAAAAAGAAAACTGCTATCTTCCATAAAGCTGGCCTCCTATAGAGACAGTCATAGATTAGTAAATGGGGATATAAGACAGCTTATTTACTGTTACCTCTTAAAAGCATGCTTTCAACATTTTGTCATAAAACACCAGATTAGGACCTAAGGCTAAAACGTTTTGTTTTGTTTGTATATTTTTGTTGAATTTTTGTACATTTCATATACTACATCTTCATCATAGTTTGACTCCTTTCCCATCTACTTCTCTCCATAGCCCAACTATAAGACTCCATGCATTCTGTCATATCTGTTAAGGCCTATCAAGTCAAGTTTGTATACCCAGATGTCCCTCGATGTGTGTTCATTTAGTAGAGCCTGTTCAGCCTATCTAATGTCTTTCCCTTAATGAAATCAACTCTCCTTGCGCACCAGTGATCAGCTGCCAATGGTTATTTGGTTAAGGCTAGGGCCTGGTGCCCATTTCCCCAGCTCTATGCTGGTTTTTGTCTGAGTTTGCATGGGTCTTGTGCATGCTATCACCATTGCTGTAAGTGCATATGAGCAAGTTCCCAGAAGCTAATGCTAAAACATTTAAAATAGACTAAAGTTAGTGGAGTTTCAGGTAGCTGGACAAATAACAACCACAAGGGAAACTGTTACTGAGGTGAGACCTTAATGGATGAAAGTCCCTCAGTACTAATATAATATCAACTATGTCAGCAGTCTGTCAGAGCAGAATCTGACTCCTTCTGCCCAGGAATTACCAAAGAAAGAGCTAAGCTTTTCAGCTTCACTTGTTCTTAAATAACTTAAAATTCACTAAATTTGTAGTCACTGCAGAGCAATACACTGATGCAGACAATACACATTAACAGAGGGTAATCCTTTTTATAAGTTACAGATTAAACCATTATATTAGTTTGAAGAAACTTGAATGTGACTGTTTCTAAAATTCTGAATCTTCACTGGCACCTGTGACTAACCAACAGAGTCTATAATGTGGTAGGAGACTCAGCAACTCTTTCACATTGTGTCTCTCTACTTTGCTATTCTCACCTTTACATCAGATTCTACACAACACAACATGTAGGCAAACAGATCGTTTAAAATTTTTTCTCAAAGACATAAATATAGATTTAAGATGGCCTAATATTAGTTGGAACTGATATGTCTTTCCCTACGTTGTCCTGCTTTTTTAATATAATTTTTTTAATTTTTATTGTGCTTTTGTGCACTTCATATAACAGTTACTAATCAAATTTAGACCCCTTTCCTTTATCCATGCTCCCCCTAGCCCTCCACCAAACCCCATGTCCTCCATCATACATGTTAAGTCCTGCTTTTCATAAGTTATTTAAGTATATAAAGTCCCACGGGTTTGTTATGTCTCAATCAGAATATACCAAAAGTACTTCTAACCCACTTCCCTGAGTCCTTGTTTCCCTCAGAAGCCTCATTGAGTTGGGCCTCCACTGCTCTTATTTCTCTGGGCGTACTGATCTTCTAAACTCCTGCCAGAATGGCCCTTTCAGCTCTGTTTACCATGTTCAATGGCTTTTTAAACTCTTTCACACTTCTCATGAAAACCAGTTCCAAAAGCCTACAAACTATGTGGTCAAGTTTATCACAGGAATATCTCCACAGCTCTTACCAATTTTGTACATTATTTTCATGACTCATTGCTATGACAAACATACCTGACACAAAAGCCACTTAAGGAAGGAAGGGCTCATTTTGGCTTGTATTTCCAGACAATACCGTCCGTCATGGCTGGGAGGCTATGGCAGTGGGAGTAAAAGGCAGTTGAACACATTTCACCCAGTAAGGAAGCAGAGACTGATGATCTGTGTTCAGCACACTTTCTCTTTTTTGTTCAATTCAGAACTTTAGCCCACAAGATAATACCACCAACATTTATGGTAGGTTTTCCAACCTTGATTAACCTGATCTAGATTATTCCTCACAAGCATATTCAGAGGTTTGTTTCCATAGTGATTCTCTGTCCCATTAAATTCATAATCAAGAGTAGCCATCATACCCTCCTTCAACCCTGGTCTAATCCAACTGGAAACACACATACATGATCCTCTAAATACAAATATTATGAGACCTACAGGCATAGATATCCCAAATGCAGTTTTCTATATTCTCAGGCAAAGCACTCACCCACTGTGGAGATAGTCAGTATTTTTTCAGCCTCTGAGAGAAGAAATCCATGGAGAAAGAGGCTCCCTAAGAGCAAAACCTGATGCCTAACCATGTTCATTTGCACAGAAATTCAGAGCTCACTTATAGATTGTGTATCTTGAGAATTGTGAATGCTAAATGACACTGTATTCTGTCACAGGGAACTGGCTTTAGCCTTCAGAAAGGTAAAAATGGAGACACTATCTCTCTTATCTACTGTCTGCCTCTCTTGTATTCTGCCCCTCCTCATTGGTCAATTTCCATTGGACATTATGTGCCCACCTCCTCAGTTACAGGAGTTTCTGGACCAGATGGAAAGCTAATCATTAACCTGACCTCTCCACATATTCTGCTCCTCCCTGCCTAGAAATCATTCAGTAATAAGAATGTAAGGGCCTCAGGAAATTTTGTCAATAATAACACCTTTAAGTCACATGGGTCAATATCCCATTTATGGACGCTTTCATGAATCTGAGATTCTACCAGTTAGTCTAATTGCCCTGTGTTGACATCTTTGTAACCTATTAGCCCAGGTACCAGCTACATTTCTCTGCTATTGTCCTAAAGTCTAGATCTAAATTCTAAATTCTAGTTGTAGTGAACTGAGTCATCATTGCTATAACAAGGAAGGAATTAGTAGGAAATTAATGAATTCACTCTTAAAACCAGAATATGGAAAATAGTATTCTGAGCACACCACGACAGAACAGTGTGCTGGGCAGTAACCAGAGCACCATCCTCAGCATGGGGCAATGAGTTTGGGGACCTCCATGTGGAAGAAGTAATTATTTGGTGTGAGAAAGATTATTTGTGTGCTATTTCCTGGCATGCAATTTATGTCCTACAAAGAAGATCAGTCAAGATTGACCTATGTACATTTCTGAGAAGTTTTCATGGGCCAATGTGTACATAATTTGGCATTGAGCAATTTCTGTCATGCAAACAAGAGCCATGCATCACAGTTCAATCCTCAGTAATCGCTTCCTTTGTGGTTTTTTGTTTGTGCAGGCACCTGAAGCTCCAACTTTCATCTGTTTTTTTCAACATTTTAGCCTTAGGTCCTAATGTGGTGTTTTACGAGAAAGTACTGAAAGCATACATTTAAGAGGTAAGAGTGAATAAGCTGCCTTATATCCCCATTCGCTAATCTATGACTATCTCAATAGAGGAATAGTTTTATGGAAAATATCAGTATTTTTTAAGTGTTATAGATCTATTTCCGATTATACAGGGTTAGGGTGTGAAATGGTTAGATATAGTCCTAATCTTGAGAACTCCAGAACTTTCTCAGTGATAGAGGTAGTACTCAAAGTAGTCTCTTAACTATTACCCCTGTAAAATTATACACACACACACACACACACACACACACACACACACTCTCTCTCTCTTCTAATATACAATGTCAGAGTATACATTCTTATTCCAAAAAGAACAATGGAGATATTGTGAGTAGAGATTGGTCAAAAACAAGACTAAAATCCAGCAGAGAAAACACAAAATCCTTGTAGTTTCATAGCCAGTATCCGTGGCTTAAGTATCAAAGGGCTTAGGTAACTCAATCCCTTGACTTTTGAGACCTTTGTTGCCTGAAACTAACTCT
>NW_008345884.1:544448-545020 GCF_000622305.1 Nannospalax galili
ACCCTTCTGCCATGGTTTCCCCATTTAAAGTGCCCCTATTTTCCCCATTTCCCCCTTGATAATACCATCACCTATGGTCCCACCTCTCTAATTTTTTAAAACTGTCTTAAATTAATGCTGCTCTACTACAAACAAAAGTAGTCTTTTTACTTTCCCGGCCCCCCATACAGTGATCACATTTTTCAGAAGGAAGGGAGGGGATCATATTATATACCTATAGACAGGAAACAAGCTGATTAATATTCATACCAAATTCACCAAAATTGTTTTCTTCTGGACTGTACACATCTGGTATAGAGAGGGAAAACCTAGCTCCTCTTGATCCAAATAATTTTGTTACGGTAAAAAGAAAGTATCAAAAGTTTACATAATACAGAGAAACATAAAGGACATTTTTTTAGTAGACATGGGTATCCCCAATTCTTGTCTGCATCTGTTTAATCTAAGACTCTACCTGCGTGCTCACTACAAGCTAGAGGAGTGGACTAAAAATTTTGACTATAATAGTAATTATTATAACAACAACTCTATCTCTATAAACATGCTCAGGCCTTTAATAAATTTGCTTAAAT
>NW_008345884.1:545090-545765 GCF_000622305.1 Nannospalax galili
ATTTACATTCCTTGCCAACCCTTCAAATCTCTATTTTTTCCATTGACCCTGAAACACCAAAAACATTTAAAACAAGTCCACCATTTGTTGTAAGACTCCATTAAATAATTAATATTTATTTTTTAATTATTTATTTAATAACCACATGATTAGAAGAAGCATTTCATTACAACAGCATTGACATATTCACTAAAAATTTCCAGAGCTAGTTATAAACAACCAAGTGTTCAAATGTTTAGAGATGTTTTTAAATAAACTTGGCAAAGGCATGGATTTTGACAAATCTGTTTGTGGGCCTAAAGAGTCAATAGTGTTAAAGTGTTTAATTTATTTAAAATATATTTAAGAACATAGAGATAAATTGCATCGTGGAGCAGAAATAATTATCACTTAAAATTAACATATATTTAAGTAATAAGAACCAAATTATAGAACTAGAATTAAGATAAGGATCAAAGAGTTAAAATTTTAACCTGAAAAAAATATTTGGGGGTTAATTTAACAGTTTTAGTTTATATGAAACTTTACTTAGAAGACAATTTAAAAAATGAACCTACCATTTGATCCAGTTATACCACACCTTGGCATATACCCAAAGAACTCATTGCAAAGACACTTGTACCTCCATGTTTGTTGCTGCTCTTTTCACAATAGCTAAGAGATGGAAGCAACCTA
>NW_008345884.1:545824-573281 GCF_000622305.1 Nannospalax galili
TAAAATTTTTGTGAAATAATTAGTAGACCTGGAAATATTGTTTAATAGATTTTAAAGTGTACCCAAATTGTTTAATAAATTTAAGGTACCCAAATTTATTATTTGAATGTATTATCAAAATACTCATATTTATAAATCTATTAATGTGTATTTTGATTAGTCATGCCAAAAAATCAAAACAATAATTTTTGTGTACTATAAAAGGAATAAGAAAGGAAAAAACTGAAGTGGCCACAGTTTAAAATTGTCTTGAAACAAACATATGAAGGCAAATACAATTATTATAGACATACAGGGCAGGATTACATAAGCTCTCTACACATGAAGACATATATATGACATAATTACATGAAAATTAGGTACACTTAAAACCTGATAATTAACAACTTTGATTATGATGATCTTTTGAAAGCAGGCACAGATGAAATCATAAAGAAGACAGTGGTTTGATTCTGAAGAGAGAACTCTATGCCATTATTATACTAAAAGAACATGGAATCAGAATTAAATATAAAAGATAATGTAATGAATTAATAGTATCTCTGTACAGACTGGGGCTTTGTAGGGTCCCAGGTGAACTTAATAGAAAATGTAGCTTAGAGAGTTTTAGATTTTAGATGAGTGTAGGCATTAGAGTGAAAAATCTTATTAAATTGAAGTTCACAATAAATTTTATGAGGGTGACAGTGAAGGCAAGGGCGAAGGGGTGGAGGAAGATCCCAACGACAAAGTGGGAGCTAAAGTGTAGAAGAAGGCAGTTTCTTAGGAGGCAGGAAACCTGAAAATAAACCGGAATTGAGTGGAAAAATCTAAAACAGTTTCTTTTAAAAGTCTAAAAGCAGTTGAATTAAATGAAAATAAGAAAGAGGAATTATATTGTAAGGGACAGGAAAAAAATAGTGAGGTTCAGGTGCTGGGGATCCAACCTTGGTCCTCTGGAGAGCACCAAGTGTTTTTAACTTCTGAGTCATCTCTCCAGCCAGAGCTGTAGAGAAAAATCTGCAGACTGAAGACCCTGACCATACCCACAGGAACAGACAAAAGAGGAAAGCTAGAATCACAAAGGAGAGAAAGAAATAAACAAAAACCCTGTTTTTGGCCAAACTGGCTTTTGGGGGCCTGGGCCAGGGTGCCAGCCACAGAGCAAAGCCCTGGAACTGTACGGGGCAAAGAACCAATAAAACCATTTGGGAGGAGGGAGGAGGGATGAAGCTGGAATGTGGCTTGCATGAACTTTAGATGGCAAGACTTGTCAGAGTAAACTGTGTGACAGTGAAAGCAAAGGCAGGATGAAAAAAAAAAAAAAAAGACAGAGAAGACTTTGAAAAGCAGAGCAAGGGTTACAGGAGGCAGGGCGCCTCAAACCATCTCCATTTCATTTGATAAAGTTGTGTAAATCGGTTAGCGTATTGAAATCAAAGATCTGAATTCGGGCCAGTGAAGGCCATTGACTACTGTGTAACAGGACCATATTCGTACTGAGAACTGAAAAAGTGTGGCTGGCATGAGATCTTGCAAATAGAGCTCTTTTATTAGCCCTGAGATAGGCTAAAGGTGTATATTTTGGAGCAATTTGGACTTGGTGGGTTGTGAACAAGGTAAATATGGAATGAAGGTTAGATCCAGCCCCCAGAGCTGGGTTTCAGAACCTGGGGTTCAGAAAAATGCTTAGGAATAGTAGTGGGCAGCCTCTGCCTCATAGAGTCTAAGAAGGTCAAAAGACAAGGGACCAGTGGGAAGCTCCCAGAGCTTCTGAGTCACTAAGTCTTAGGACCAATGGAAAATGGAGGGAACCCCCAGGGTTCCCAAGACCTGATAGGTCATCTCCATGTCCAGCTCAGTAGATGGTTACCTTGTTCCCAAGTGGTGGATGTGAATCCAAGGCAAATGGAGAGTGGCCTATTGCCTGAAGGTCTTGAAAGGTTTCAGAAAAAGGGGAGAGCAGGGAGTGGAAGGAAAAAGTGAAAGATTGTCCTGGCCTTCTCCTAGGAGCTTGACCTGGGTTTACATAGAACAGAAGAGACAAGAACAGTAGGAAAGCCAAGGAGGTTCCAGGAGGACTGTCCAGGGCTACCAGCAGGGTCTTCAAAAACCCTCCCAGGTTTGGGCACCAAATGTTAGATTTAGAAAGCAGAGAAAGAGTGAAGTTTAGATAAATGACCAGAACCAGACCTTTCAACAGACTGAACTGTGTTTCTTACAGCGAGGTGGCAACAAACTTCCCACAGGAATGAGAAGTTATGTAGAGGTAGGGGGTTCTGTTTATAGATTATATAGTTACATAGGGTTGGGAAATAAAAAAAGAGCGCACACAGCTATGGAGTTTGAGCTAAGATGTCCTTGGGAAACACGTGGTTCCCTCTTTTCCTGGAGCCATTTGCTTACACAAAACAACACAGTTATTTCAGGTCTGATATGGCTAACATACAACATTGGAGAAAAGACAGCAGAGAAACATCCTGGCAGAGAAGTGGATGGTCTGGCTTGTCTGTAGCTGTGCACTCCATCATGCCCAAGATAGAGGCTGGGGCAAGACATCTATCTCAGGGAACTTCTGGTTTCTACTACCATCTGTCCCCTGAATTCCCTCTGGGTCTTCTGCACTATCAAGCAAACCATATAACATAACTTTATGTGTATTTATTAACTTACAAAGGAATGAGTACCCAGTGCATAGCCCCGCACTAAGGCTCAGAGCCTGCCATATCAGACCGTCCCATGCCCATAGTCACCACTAGCATTCGCTGATGCTTCCAGGGCCAGCAATCTTGCCCCAGGTTCAAAATAGACAGTCCATTCTGTCCTTGAGCTGCTGCGGCTGGCTGCCCATTCCCCACACCACATGTACTACCTGCAGCTTGAGGCTTCTGTCCCAAGATGGCTACCAGCAGTCCCTCAGTAGTCCATGCTCCTCAGCAGGCCCTGCCCCTTGGAGGAACTAGACCACTGGGAGACACTCAACCCCTTTCCTCCACTCTTACAATCTTACCGTCCATCTTCCCCTAAGGTCCTTGAGCCTTGGAGGGGGTAACAGATGTAGGACAATCTCTTTTGTATCATGGTGAGATAGTGGCTTCTTGGGCCTCCCCATTAGTCATCTTTAGGCCATGGCCACTGATTTATCTCAGTGGTGTTTCTTCTACTATAAAGACAAATGGAGGGAAGTAGACACATTTAAACAAACATGAATATAAATACAAATGCCTAGAGGATATCCCAGTAGGTGTACTATATACAGTATACTCATGATGGCTTCTCTACTAGGGCCTGTAGCCTTTCTCGACACAAGGCATTGGCCTGGTCTACAGCACCAGATGTGTGTTCCACCCCTAGGAGCTGGCCTTATCCAATTAGAAATTTGTCAGTTATACATATGTTGGTCGAGCCATTATTGCACTTGCAGGTATTGCTTCACATGTCCATGGTGTGCAGCATGCAGGGTCCATCGTTGAGTAGAATCATAGGGGATCCTTTCTTCCCCAACCATCTGCATAGAGCCTTTTAGCAATATGAACGTCATCTATCCAGCGGCAAGGAGTTTTTTGGCTTAGTCTCAGTTCCATCTCTTCTTTTCCCATGCTCACAACATGTAGTGTCTTCAGCAACATGGCCTTACTGACATTTCTAGTGTACATCTGACATTAATGGCAATAGCCTTGGTGAACTGGAAGACCTCTAGGATCTCTCTCTGACCAAAAGCTCATAGGGGGGCAACCCACCCCTGGTACTGTAGATTTTCTTAACAGTTGTAGAGTTTGGGAGTCTCTGGCCTCATCTCACCCAACCTACATAAAACTCCCAAGAATCTTACAGCTATATCTGGCCTTTGCTTCTTCAGGTATCTTTCAAATGGGTTTCATAGCTATAAAATACTCGAAGGAACGTTAACATTATATATTAAATCAGTCATAGAAAAGGTCCCAACACAGCATGGAAAAGTTTTGTCCATTCATATTAACTGTTTTCTCCATAGATCCTTGTTAGGTACTATAGCATGGGTATGAGGCATTAATTTGGTTAGCTCTTTACCATTTTTAGTTATCCCTTTGGATTCTTTTGTTCTTGATACACTTACAGGTGTTGGTGCCAGTTGCTTGACCCTGCACTGGGCTAAAGAGGCAGGGGGGTTCTCCTGTCCCCACTACACTTGTTGGTACCCTGAGTCAGACAGGCTCTGGGTCTGCCTCCTGACTGTAGCCACATCTGTCATCTCCCCATTGATGACACCAGGTTGCTGGGGGAGAACTTGGTGGGAAAACATGCTTCCACCCCTAGTATAGCCTTTATCAGAAGAGAAATGCATCTTATTTAATCCTTGAGGATTCTTAACTACCCCTAGTACAGTTGTGATCCTTCAAATGTCCTTTGTAAACTGTTCTTCTGGTTTTAAAACCTTCCAGAAATGCCTTAGTACTGAATTTGGTTTTCTATCCATTTTTTTCTCTGGGATTTGGGCTTGACGTAAGTCTTGCCACATTTGTCTTCGAGTAACCCAAGTGGACCATTTCTTCAGTCTGGTCTTTTTTATATTTCTTATAGTGTTCTGTTATTTTACAGAAACGTTTTTCATGCTGGTCAGAATCATTTAGATTTGCCAAAGCCTCTCTCACTTTACAAAGATCCTGTCCCATCAAAGGGCTTAGTAAAACCATTAAAGCCCCATACCATTCTCAAGGTCCCAGTTGAATTAAGCTTTCTTTCTTATATCTGGTGAACACAGTCTCATCTGGCCCAGTGAACTGGACATCATATATTGCTTTGCTCATACCTCATTCTCTCAGTAATGCCTGCCCCTCCTTTATAGTCCTCTAGCCCCTGCTAATCATGTTAGTCTCTCTTGGGGACAACCATGTATCTTTAATGCTTTCAACCAGCTACCCCATTAAAGGACTGCTCCCCCCTGCATTGGCCTAAGTTGAACAGCTTATATCATAAGGACTGATAGGTGGTTATGTAACTCAACTGTGAAGCTTCTGAAGGTCTTAGACTAATGTCATTTGCTCCCATGTCCCATACTCTCACAAGCCACGTGGCCAGGGGCGCTCTGCTTGCTTGCTTGTAAGTTTTTCCTAGTTTTAACTGTTCTAGCATGGAATATTTCCTAGCTACAGCATAGTTAGCTTTTTTTCCCCCTTTTCACTATTATCTGTCTTCTCCTCTGAGTCCTTGGACCTTACACAAGTCAAAGTGTCCCACCTTTTTTCTCTCTCCAGCTCTGCAACTGGGTCTGCCAGTGAAGCCTTTTCAGCTCTCCCTGCCTGGGGCATATCTACCATGCAAAGTGGCTGTGTTCTCTCTCTGGGCACTTTGGGTCCAGTGCAGATAAAAGATTTTCTAGCCTTTGGATAACCTTTAACAAATCTTCACATACCTACAACATATCCCCACATTTACAATATAGCTGTGGCCCACATTTCTGTGTGGCTGGCCTCTTTTTAGAAACCCATTGTAAAAACCACATCAGCGCCACCATCAGCGCTCTTCTAAAACTCATTCTCAGTTTTGTCATATCCTGCCAGGCTACACCAATTTTGTCACCCGAATTCCCTCTGGGTCTCCTGTGCTATAAAGCAAACCATATAACATATCTCTATGTGTATTTATTAGCTTACAAAGGAATGAGTACCCAGTGACTAGCCCCGTGGCCAAGGCTCAGAGCCCACCACATCAGACCGTGCCACACCCATAGTCACTACTAGTATTCTCTCATGCCTCTGGGGGCAATGATCTCAACCCAGGTCCACAAGTCAGTCCATTCTGTCCTTGAGCTGCTGTGGCTGGCTCCTCATTCCCCACACCACACTCGCTACCCACAGCTCACAGCTTCCATCCCAAGATGGGCTCCCAGCTGTCCCTCAGTCCACACTCCATGGCAGGCCCCACCCCTTGGAGGAACTAGACAATTGGGAAATACCATCTGACAGTCTCTAGCCACGAAAGCATTGGGGCACATATTATAATCATATGCAAACACATGGTAAGAAGTAAGGTGGCAATATAATGTATGAGGCCAAGACTAAATAAACTAATAAGATCTGCAGCACACTCACATATACACACACACACACACACACATATCTCAAAACTATATACAATATAAAACTTTTATTAAGCATTTCTATACAAAAGTTATTAATTATTGCTTAAAGTGGTTTCATGTAATAGATTTTTAAAATACCTGAGAAGTAATGCTTTCCAAGAAGCATTGTTTGTAATGTTTCCAAAGAAGGTTAGTCACCATGGTCTTAAAGAATTTGAGATAACATGTCCATCACTATAAAATGGCTCCCACTTAGAAATAACACAGGAGATTTGTTTTTGAGACAATAAGGAAAAGATTTCTAATTATTATAGGAGGATTAACATAAAGAAATCCAAGGAAAGTGAGTACAGACATGAAAGCTTCACAGCACACAGAAAGTCACCTCTTCCATCCCCTTGACTATATTTCAGATAACGCCGAGATACAAACCCAAATCCTTGACCAGTGGCTATCCTCTGTCCAAGATCTGAAGGTCTCTATGCTTGGGATGGTGAGAGGCTCTGCTTAGACATCAGTAGTTCTGCATCCTGTTTCATGTTCAAAATAATTGCTCCAGTAGTAGAAAATATGCCACAACTGTGGCATCTAAGATCTTTCTTGGGAATTTTATGTTACTGCTGATGGGTGTTCAGGAGAAAGTTTACCATGGAAAAGGTAAGAATTTCAAACTATACACTATGTCAATTCACACTTAGAATCAGAGGCAGGAAAGAGTGAAATCTCAAAAGAGGATGTCTCTTCCTTTATTACCTCAAAGAGTCAGAGCAAAAACAGATTGGAAATGGAATCAGAAATTTTTACAGTGGGTTCGGAAAGTCACTAATGTAAAGATACTCCATAAGATAATGGGTATCAACTCTGTGTGAATTAGGGAGATGAATTGTGGTTCTGCAAAAAGGATTGGGTTCGTGGCAATTTTTCCTTCTAAAGAGAACAAAGTGGAAGGCTGAAGAAGATGTCTGTGTTGGTTGGTTCCCTCCAGCATTGACAGACTCAAGTCTGTGATTTTAGAATTGAAGACATTTTCCCCTTTATATTAGCACAGTTTTAAACTTTTTCATTCTAGTCATCTAGGCAAACAAAAAGGAAATAATATTTGATACGTAAAATACAGAATTATCAGCCCTATGAATTTTTCAATTTTTTCAAGAATGTAGAGTAAAATGCAGAGGAGCCCCCAAGAATCTAACTAAAGATGCCTAATAACTTGTTAATTTAACACTGGAAGAAAAACTCCTAATGTGCAACTCTTAGCAATTCAGAGTAAGACTCTGAATGTCCTGCCTCTAAGGAACTACTAGGACACTAAAGCTTAAAACTGGATCTAAACCTTTGTCCTCAGTCCTATATAGTGAATACTTCCATAGCAGTTAAAAAGAAAGCAAAACTGCTTTCCACAAAATTATAATAATCTTACTGAGATTGTTAGGAACCAGAGAATGGGGACAGGGGACAGATAAATTACTCTTGTTAAATCTGTAATTTCAACAATTTTGCCATAAAAAAACTAGATGAAGATCCCAAGGCTAAAATGTTTATAAACTAGAGCAATCTAAAAGTAGTGGCATTTTTGATAGCTACTCAAATGACAGACACAAGGAGAAATGCAAATGAGGTCATATCCTAACACTTTAATGCCAAAAAGTCTCTCAGCAATACTTTCAAAGAATCCACTCTTATGTCAGCACTCTGTACAGCCCCTGCATAATCAATAACTCTTTCCTAGAATTAATGAAGGAAGAGCTAACTAAGCTCTCCTCTTAGTTAATTTTTTTAAAAAATCAAGAATTTTGGAGGTCACGAAGTCCAGAAATATGTTATTTCATATTAACTTGGTTGTGAAAAATATCTGTTAAAAAATGGGTTACAAACTAAACAACTAGGTTCCTTTGCAAGAACCTAAAGTTTACTTTTGCTAAAACCATGACTCTTCACTGGCACCTACAGGTATCCAATGGATAACTAAAATGGAATAAGATTAACAAGTATGTGTTCTTATTATTACATCTGTATACTTTACAGGCCTAATCCTTGAGTTACATTTTACTCAATTTGGACTATGAACAGTTTGATCATTTAAAAAAAAATGATTTCTCTAAGCGTACAACACAGATTTAATGTGCCATTAGCTATTGGAACCGATGCATCTTTCCCCTACCCTGACCTGATTTTTGTCAGTGATTCAAGTATATAAAGTCCTACAGCATTATCATAATTCCCAAACCAAACCACATGGCTAGAACTTGATGCCAGGTGCCTAGAGTAACTCTGTAATCCCTGGGATAAGGTGATTACTTGGTAGGACACAAATTTCAATGCCTGGATATTTATATACAAGAAGGAAAACATTTTTTTTTGAAACCAATAGCATTGATAGACTTTAATCTCACCTGGAAAAACAAGAAATATCCTTTTGCTGCCCTTGTTGGATGAATACCCTGCTTGTCTCTTTAATCAGTCTGACTCCCTTCTGCTCACAATCTCAAATCTCAGTAAAGAATTCTGACCTCTCTTTTTTGTGTTATATGGCTCAGTCTCCTGCTACTGTTTCCATATCATAAGATACTGCCATCTACTACTGTTATGTGATATTATGCTCACAGTTTGGTAGAGTTCAATCTGGGCCCCATAATGCACACTTAACACCCCCTCCATGAGGTTTGCTGTAAGCCCAGCAGAAAAACCACATGCAAGATCCTATAAGTGCTGTTTGTATAAGATCTGGAGGCACAGGTATCTCAGTCATGCAGATCTCTATATTCCCAGCACCCACCCATTATGTCAGGATTTTGGCTGCCTCTGAGAGAAGAGCTCCGAAGAGAAAGATCACTAGAAGCCAAACCTGATGCCCAGCCATGCTTAGAATATATACAACCCAGTCATGGGCTGTGCACCTCAAGAACTGTGTCCCACTAAGGGACCCTGTGCTTCTCTGTCACAAGGCCCTAGCTCTAGCCTCAAGAAAGAAGAAAATGGAGATGTTTCCCATCGATCCTTCTATCTGCCCTCTTGCACTCTGCCCCTTTTCTACTGGTTTCTTTTCATTGAACATTCTGTTTTCACCCTCCAGTAACCTGAGTCAGGGTTGGAATAGGAAGAGAGCTGATCTTTAACTTGACCTCTCCACATACTCTCCTCCTTCCTGCCCAAGAAAAATTCTGAAATAGGATTGTAGTGTCTTTAGGAAATCCTGTCAGTGACAGGACCTTGAAGCGGCATGAACCATGGTCCTTTCTCCAGTCCTTTCATGATCTTATGAGACTCTACCTCCTTTGCAACTTCTCTACTTGTTTCAGATTGTGAGCTCCATATCTCATTACCCCAAGTACCAGTTCAAAAGTTTCTACTAATGCCCCAAATCCAAGATCTCAGAAGCTAATCTTTAAGAAAAAGTACCTAAGATGATTGCTTAAGGCTTCTCACAAGTCATAAATTCATGAAAATGTTCTAGTACTGATTTTAGGACTTTTTCTAAAAAATGTAAGAACAAGTATATACTTCTAAATGAACATCATAAGATAGAATGGGAGCATTGCACAATCCTCCAGGCGCTAGTTCAGGACAGCTTCCAATTCTGTCCACTCATAAATCAACCAAAGGGAGAGGAACACATTGACTTCCCCACATAGACATCTCTGCATTCTCGTCTCAAACCAACGAGCTTTAGTGAAGTTTCCCAGTGCAACCCTGAAACAAGAAGAGAAGCTGCCTCAATAATTTCCATGCATTCAGAAGAATACTTTTTAATTCCGCTCTGCAGTGTGGAATCATATGTCTATGAGTCTTTCATCTATGTCTGAGTTCAAAGCATTGCATCCTGATCTACTTATGCTCATTTCACAGTCATACAATTGTTCCTAGAAGATCAAAAACAGTTCCAGGGCCTTTCTTTTCTAAATTTAAGGGCAGTAGGAAAGCTGTCTACATCAACTGAGCATCTTTTCCTCCTTTATGAAAATGGTTACAATTTTATTATGTTGGCAGCAGAATGTAAAAGAGAAGGTCTATAAATGACAACTCAGTGCTAATAGGAAACAGACAGCCAACAAACCTATTAACTATGTACTAACTATGTTTTTAAAAGTTTGCTAAAGGGGCTGGAGTAGTTAAGAGTACTGGGTGCTTATGCAGAGGACCAAGTTTGATTCCCAGCACCTATGCGGCAACTAATAACCATCTATAATTCCAGTTCCAGAGGGATCCAATACCCTATTTTGACCTCTGCAGGCATTGCATGACACAAGTGCAATTACACATATGCAGGTAATATACTCATACACTAAAATAAAAATAATAAAATATATATATGAAAGTTTTCTTCCAAGAGTTTTAAGTAGGGTATATGTTTTCAAACCACCTGGGGGGTTTTGAGAGTTTGCAATATCTGAGTCTACTCCCAGATGAATCAAATCTGAAGGTATAAAGATCCCAGGACCTAGTCCTTTAAAAGACAAGAACACTGGTGATAACAGCTAGAGTTTAGCTGTCAGCCAGCACAGTCATGTCCTCATGATGTCTGGTCCCTCAGTGCTGCTTCACTGTGACAGCTCATCTGCTTAGCCGTTACTGCCTGCAACTGTCATTCTCTCCATAGTTATGGTACATATATCACAAAACACAAATGAAATAATACACTTTAATTAATAGGACTTATCCTGCAAATTCAGGAAGAGAGTGAAACAAGAAAAGTCATAAATTTCAGGATCATGCAAGGCTCATCTCTCCACCATAAGAAATACTAAGAATATGTGAAGTGGGCAAGAGAGGACGTTTCTAGGAAGGTAACACATGAACTTTCTAAGAAGGAATTGAAGATGAGTCTTCAACATCATCAAGGAGCCACTTCTTGAAATGATAGAAGGGATAAGAAACAGCACAATTGACAGAATTTCCGGACCAGCCATAGTCATGTAGGTCTCTTTAAGTCTGTCTGCCTTTCTTCCTTCCGGAAAGGTGCAATTTTCCCTTTTCTTCTTCATGCCTTTTCTTACCAAACATGCTTTCTTTAAGGCTTTGGGCTGCCCCTAGCATCTTGTATTTCTTCACTGTTTCTCTAAAGCTTCCTTCTCCCAGCCATGTGGCTGCAAGTCAGCCATGTGGCTGCAAGTCAGCCATGTGTCTGACCTCCCACGCAGGCTCTAAATCTGCATGGATCCATGGCTTTCTTTTCTTCTTCCCACCATTCACCTCCTCAAGGAAGCTGCCAAGATTTCCACCTTGCCTGCCCTGAGATTTTACTTTAAGATGCTAATAAAATTGTAAAAGCTTGAGAGAGAGAGAGAGAGAGAGAAACAAAGAAACAAAGAGAAAAAGAAAAACAAAAAAGAAAGAAAGAAATAGTACAATCCAAAAACCAAGTGGAAGAGCATATGGTATGCTTGTACAACAGAGAAACTTCCTGCCTCACTTACAAGCATAAATGGTTGGTCACAAAGAGACCTCGAGATGCCGACCATGGGCACACCATGCTGGATTGTAGCCCTTAGGTATTCATTCCAGAATTCATAACTAAACACTGAAGCTAGAGTAGATTGTTACAAATACAAAAGAAACATGTCAGGATGAAGGCATTCAGAACCCTAGGGAAAGCATCAGAGAACAGAAATACCAAGGGGACTTCACAGTGGGATAGAGAGAGTGAACCTAGTGTGGTGGCTTGAATGAAAATGTCTCCCATAGGCTCCAAGTATTTGGACATTTTGTCTCCAGTTGGCGGTGCTGTCTTGGGTGGTCTTAGAAAGTGTGGCTATCCCAGAGGAAGCATCACTGAGAGTGGGCTTAGAGAGTTCTTAAGGCTTGCTGGATCTCAAGTTGCTCTCTTGCTTCCTGTGTCTGCTTGAAGATGTGAGAGCTTAGCTTCTGCTCCTCCTCCAGCCACCTCTGCCACTATGCCTCCCCACCATGATGGACTCTTGCCCCTTTGGAATCATATGCTCAAATAAACTTCCTTCTACAAGTTGCTTTGATCAGTGTTTCTATCACAGAAACAGAAAAGTGACTAATACACATAATTACTGTGCTGGAGAAATTCCTAAGGATGCACATTCCAAGATACAAAACTGCACCTTCCTTGTGTTTAGATTCCTCACATCAGCCCAAACAACCAGAAGCCCAGGATCCAAGGAAAGCTACAAAGAAAGTGACTAACCAGATGTTTTTCCTCTCTCTTTTCTCTCTCTCTCCCCCTCTCCCTACCTCTTTCCCTCCCTCCCTTCCTCCCTCCTCTCCCTCTTCTTTCTCTGCTTGTCTCTCTGTTATGTATTTGCTTTCCTCATTTGTATTCTCTTGTAAAACATTGTGATGAGTCTTCCTTTTTCTCACTTGTAATCAGAAAATATTAAACCACAGACCTATTCCTGGGTTCTCTCTGCACTCTTATTATAACAACTTAAAATGATTATTAGCAATGGATAATTAATCTCAACACTGACTATAGTAATAATCTAACCTATGGGTGTAAATACAAATGCTTAGAAGATACCTTAGCAGATCCATCATATTCATCTAACAAAACACTTGCAGTGGCTTCCCATGGGGGTCTATAACCTCCCCTACCTCAGGGGGTTGGCCTGGTCTACAGTATCAGATGTGTGTTCCTCCCCTAGGAGTGGGCCTTATATCCAATCAGAAATTTGTTGCTTGTACATATATTCATCGAGCCACTATTGCACCAGCAGGCACATCTTGCTTGGCATGTCAATAGCATGCAGCACGTGGGGGTCCACCATTGAACAGAACTTTTGGGGACCCCTAACAATTCTGCTAAGCACCTCCTGGCACTATGACCACCAACCATCTGGTGGAATGGAGTTTTCAGCTTAGTCTCGGATGCATCTCTTCCTCTCCTACACTCACATGCAGTGTCTTCAGCAACAGGGCCTTACCAACTGTTCCTGGTGTGCAACCAACATTAGTGGCAATAACATTTATCCTTTTGAGGACCTCTGGGGTCTCTATAGCCAACAGTTCATGGGGGACAACCCACCCCTGGTACTGGAATTTATATTTAACTATTGTACAGTTTTGGGGGGCCTCTATTTTTATTGTTATAAGATATTTCTTGTTTACTCAGGAATACAGAATGAGGATGTTGTAGACTTTTCTCAGTAATTCTGGTGGGTATCACTTGTGCCTTACCCGACCAAAAAGTTCCCAAGAATTTTACAGCTATAGCTGACCTTTGTTTCTTCAAGTGTACTTGATATCTCTTAAATGGGTTTCACATCTGTAAAACACACAAAGGTTAACATTATATACTAAATAAAACATATACAAGGTCCAAACCAACATGGTAATCTTTTTATCTTTGTATTGATTGTTTTCTCAACAGATCTATGTTGGGTACCACAGCATGGATAAGAGGCATCAACATAGTTCTTTACTATCTTTAATTATCTTTCTGGAGTCATTCTGCATCCTGGAGATCTTACACGGAGCATCCCTGCTCCAATGAGTGATAAACTCATTGGGGCTAGCTCAAGTTGCCTGGCCCTGCACAGTGCCAAGGAAGAATAGAGCCCCTCCTGTCCTTGCTGCACCTGTTGGTTCCCTGGGTCAGGTAGGCCCTAGGGTCTGCCTCCTGGCTGTCACCATATCTGCTCTCTCTCCATTGACCACACCTGGCTTCCAAGGGAGACCCTGGCTTGGTGAAATCCCTCCACCCCTAACATAACCTTTTCCTGGGAAGAAATGTACCTGCTTAATCTTCGGAGTCCTTATCCACCCCTGGGACAGTTTTCATCTTTTATATGCCTTTTGTGAACTGTTCCTCAGGTTTTAAAGCCTTCCAGGAGCTCCTTAGTACAGAATTTGGCTTTTTGTTAATTTTTCCTTTAGGAACTTAGGCTACAAATAAATCTTACCACATTTGCCACCAAGTAACCCAAACAGACCTCTTTTGTTGTTGTTTTGTCTTTTTTTATATCTCTTTTAGATTGCTCTACTGTTTTACAGACACATTTTACACACTGCTTTAAGTTACTTAGATCCGCCAAAGCCTCTCCTACTTCACAAAGATCCTGCCCCACTAAGGGACTTAACAAAACTGTTAATGCGCCACACCAATCTCGTGGTCTCTGTTGAATCAAGTTTTTTCTTTAAATCTCTGGTGAACACAGAATTCTGTGTCCTATCTGGCCCAGTGAACTGGGCATCATACCTCTGTGTTTTTCTCATATATCTAGTTTTCTTGGTAATGCCTATCCTTCTTCTATCCTCTTCCAGCCCCTGATATCCATGGGAACTTCCACTGGTGATAGCCAAGTATCTCTAATGTCTCACACAAGCCATTCCATCAAGGACTGCTTCCCCCTGCACTGCCTCAGGTTATGCAGTCTATGTCTTAAGCAGGGATGGATGGTTATATTGCTCAGCTTTAATGTTTCTGCAGCACTTAAACTAATACCATTTGCTCCCATGTCCCTTATCTTCACAAGCCATGTGGTGAGGGGCTCCTTCATTGTGGGAAAGTCTTCCGTAGTTTCAACAGCTCCAGTGTGGAGTATTCTCTGCTGGCTATAGTTCCTTGCACTGGACCATTGTTAAGATCTCCATCAGCATGCTGAAATATGACTTTTTCCTCTTTTTGTATTAAAGGTTGAATCTGAGAGGCATCTTTAGTTATTTCTAGGTCATTCCCTTCCTCGTTACTCTCTACCTTCTCCCATAGGTCCTATGTTTAGGGGTTGGAGGATGAGCCTGTATTACTGATCCAATCTGGGCTTTCTTTCCTTTTTGGCCTCCTAGCCATAAAAGACAGCAAGTCAATATCTCCATTTCTTTTTCCCTCATACAATTTATTGGCAAGGTCTGAGGCCAATACTGAAGAGGCCAGTAATTCCTATTTCACCCTTGCAGTCTCCCCTCAGCCTATGGCCTCTGCCTGGGACAAATTTTTTTTGGCCCCTGGTCTGCTTCCAAGGCTTGTAAAATTTGCTGTAGACCTTCCACAGTCTTTAAAGAATTTCCTACACATGTGGTGGCTTCCACCACTTAAGCCAGCATGCTATTTTACATCATTTACAAGATGTTTACCATCCCCAGATATCCCCCACTCACCTCAACCACTTATGTGGCTTCACCCTACTACATCTCACTATCCACTGCATTATCCATGCTACTGCCACTACCCCCGGTAAGCTTAAGGGGATAGCCCATGATGTCAGTATTTCCTCTGCCCACACTCTCCCCTCACCCAACTTTGCTTCAGTCAGTCTCCTTTCCCATATCAGAGACATCATCATTGCTCTTCCCAAATTCCACCTCAGTTTTTTTTTTAATCTTGCCAGGCTATGCCAATTGTATTGTTAAATTTACTGCTGGGAGGCTTCTAGGCTCCTCGTGCTCTCCTCCCACCATCCTTATGACAAGTTGAGATGATATCCCTCCAAACTACAGTTTAGGGAACAAAAGAATTTATTGGGCTTGCTAACAGAGCTTAGGTGGTGGTGCGGGGAGTGATGGGGATACTTACAAAGGTGTGGGCACCCCGGGCTTTTTTCCCTACATCCCGGCAACAGCTTCCTGACCTGCTGCCAGCATTCCAAGATGGTGAAGACCATCCCCTCTCCGACTTCCCCAGTCCCTTTCCTTAGTATCCCCCCCTCATGCAGCTAAGGCTGACTGATTGGGTGGGAGAGACGACTGACTCCCTCTGGCTCTCCCCTCCTATGCAGAGTCTTATAGTCCAATTAGTTTGAGGTGACTGAGCAAGTGGGTGAGAAGTTAGAGAAGGCATCTATCCATTGTTTGCCACTTGGAGGACAAGCTCATCCAATAATAATGCAGCATCTTTTCAACAGAGAAACAATTTATTTCAATAGCATTGTGTTGGGGTTTTAATAATTATTAATGAATTTCTGAGAATGTGTGTTTTCAAAAGAACTTTTCTTAATTTGTTGTATATAAGCACACTTTCAAATACAAAATATCTGAAATTAGTTACTAAAATTTCATCCTCACTCAAAGCAATGACACAATTTTTTGGCAAGTAAATGTTATAAGAAATGAAGTCATTTAATAGCATGAGTTCAAAAACAATTAGAAGGATCTAAATACACAATTTCTTTGGATTGTGATATATTTACAGAAGGTTTTAGTTTTGTTATTTGCCATATGCATCTTTCAGTTTTAAAGCTCACTAGGGGAAAGCACAAATGTTTACCTTTATTCACTTGTCATTATCAGAGCAGAAACATTTTAGGTCTTTTCCTTTCACAAGGTAGAAGAATAGTTGAGCAGGGTCTTATCCTGAGGACATAGGAGTCCTCTCTTTAATGGCACTAATCCCTTAAACAATTACAACCTCTCTGAAAGCACAAGCCTTGGATATAACATAGAGCTTCTGGGCCTTGTTTTCCTCTCTAAACTATAGATTATGTATTTCTTCTGTCTCACTTTCTCCTTATCATAGTAGACCTGCTGCCAGCCTGGCACTTCCGAGTGCTTTCTGGCTTCAGAGTCACAGCTCTAGATGGAGGGTAGTTATGATGAAAATAAATCAGTCTTGCAGAAAATCCTTAAGGGGTGCAGATTGCATGTCTCCCATGGTGGTCAAAAAGGCAGTGATTTGGTACTGCAGATGCTAGGGACCCTGAAAGCCAACAAGAGCAACCAAGGACACACATTCACATACACCCCTATGTTAGCTCTTATGGATGAGATATAATTTGAAAAACTAGTAAGCCTTGCCATTCTTATCTTTGACAACTTCTCTGCCTATAGATCACATCCTGTGACTTTTATCATTGCTGCTGTGAGGAGATGAAGTTCTACCAGAGTTCAGCTAATGCTGGTCCCATACCCTTAGTACTCCACAACTGTGAGCTAAACAAAACTCCTGCCTTTACAAAGTAATCCTGTTTCTGTTAATTTGTTATAGTATTAGAAACTGTCTGTCTAATCTTCAAGATTATTGTCTAAAATTACTGTACATTTCTCTTTTTCTGTCTTTTTTTTTTTTGGTCTTTTTGAGGCAGGGTCTCCCTCTAGCCCCAGCTGTCCTGGAACTCATTGTGTAGACAAGGCTGGCCTTGAACTCACAGAGATCCACTTGTCTCAGCCTCCCAAGTGCTGGGACTACAGGCGTGCACCACCACACCTAGCTTTATATATTTCTTTTTTAAATAATGTGCTATACTCACCTGACAGAAGTATGAAGGTGTTCAGTCACTACCTCATCTGGTGCCATCTTTAAAAATAATAATAATAATCATGTTACATAAAGAATAATTTCCAAATAGTAACAAATAGTAACTGTGCTGGTTAGTTTTTCTCAACTCGATACAAACTGAAGACATCTAGGAAAATGGAACCTCAAATGAGGAATTTCCTCCTCAGCTTGACTTGTGCCCATGTCTGTGAGGAATTTTCTTGCTTGCTAATTAATGTATTATGGCCCAGGTCACTGTAGTTGGTGCCATCCCTTTGCAGACAGGCCTGCTTTATATAAGAAAGGGAGCTGAGCAAGCCAGTAAGCCATATTTATCCATGGTCTCTGTATCAGTTCCTGCCTCCAATGTCCTCCTTTGAGTTCTTGCCTTCAGTTCCCTAGATGATAGGCTGTAAGCTGAAATAAATTCTTCTCCCCACTTTAGTTTTGGCCATTTTTTGTCATAGTAACAGAGAGCAAACTAGAACAGTAACAAAAACATTATCCCTCTACCATCTAAATAAACACAAAATGAGTTACACTGGAGGACCCAGAAAAAAAAAAACCCACACAGTTACAGTAACCTGATTTCTGACAGATGCTGAAACACATTCATTAAAGCAAAAATGGTCTCTTCAACCAATGATTCTGAAAAATTGAAAATGTGCATTTATAAAAATAATGTTAGATTTTTTTCTCTCATCCTATATAAAAATCAGTTCAAAGCAAATCAAAGAATATAAATAATACCTAAAGGTCTGAAAGCGTTAAAGGAAAACACTGAAAGAAATACACAGAAACAAGGACTTTCTCAAAAGCATTCTAGTAGCTCAAGAAATGAAAATGTTCACTATCCATAGCCATCAGAAAAATGGAAGTTACAACTATAATGAAATTCCATCTCACCTCAAAGTGGCTATCATTAAAAAAAAAAAAAACAAAGAACTGTGCATGCCTCCCACAAGTACCACCACTTCATCTCCTCTAAGAATCCAGTACCTTCAGAGTCATGCATGCCTCACATGTAGCACTGCCCCAGCCACTATGATCCCAGATTCTTCTACCTAGAATACAGCATTTGCCACCTGAGAATTGTGTAGAGCCATCTACACCTCCCATGGGTTTCATTACCCAACTCCCACCATGACCCCAGCCCCACCACTTGAGAACTACTTGCAGAGCCATACATACTTTCCACATACTTCTGAGAATCTGTAGTGAGAACCTGCTAAGTCCACCTAGGGTTCATTCTTCTAGTCAGAAGCTATACATTGCCCTACCTGAGCTAGGACCATGTCTGGTACCCTGTTCCTACAACAACATTTGTCCTAGGATGGAATCTCAAGTATTACTCAGTTGATTCAAATCCTGACAAGTTGGGATAACAGTAAATAGAGATTCAAATGCTCACTCAACATAGGTAGGACATATATCAATATCAAAACACAAGCAATGACCTGACTCCAGTTGCCTAGGTTCCATCACAAAAACTCAAATGACATGAAAAACTAAGAAAATGTTTCCTCCAAAATTTAATACTCCCTTAGTAATATTCCCTGAATGTAAAGTACATGACACGAGACAATTAATTCAAAATAGTAATTATAAATGTTTAAGTAACTCAATAAAAATATGACTGAAAGCCAGAAGAAAGCTCAAGAAAATGAAAACAGTTGAATGAAATAAGGAAGAGAATTCAAGATACGAAAATAGAATTTAATAAATACAAATTCTGAAGATACTCAAATAAAAAAAAAGAATTGAAATGAAATTTTCAGTGAGTCGATTAATAAGCTCAGTAGAAAGTCTCATGAACAGAATGGATCAAGGTGAAGAGAGACTACCATAGCCTGAAGACAACATAGACTAATTAGATTACTTAGTCAAAGAAAATGAAAAATCTAAAAATAATAATAATAATATCAATCACCTACGTAGGAATTCTGGAACACTATAAAAGACCAAACCTGAGAATCAGAGATATAGAAGAAGGAAAATAAACCCAGCTCAAAGGCACAGAAATTTTTTCAACAAAATCAAGGAAGATAATTTTCAAATCTAAAGAAAGAGCTGCCTATCAAGGTGCAAGAGACAGACAGAACACCAAACACACAGGACCAGAAAAGAAATCCCCAGTGTCATATAATAGTCAAAACACTAAATGTATAGAATAAGGAAAAGGTAGTGAAATGTGAACTAGGGAAAGACAAAGTCATACTTAGAGTCCAACCTATTATAATAGTAGCTGATTTTTCAATGGAGACTTTAAAAACCAGAAGGACTTGGAACACAGGTTCTGAAAGACTACACTTGCCAACACAGATATTCCCAGCAAAATTGTCTGACATGATCAAAAGAAACATTCCCCATGATAAAAGCAGGTTAAAGAAATTCATGATGAGAAAGCTGCATTTACAGAGGATATTCCAACTCTGAATAGTTCAGAACAAAGAAAATATAAGCATGTCCAAGAGGTGGCAGTTAAAAATAACAGTCTTAGGGAGTAGATAAATGGCTCAGTGATTAAGAGCACTGACTGCTCTTCCAGTAGACCCTGGTTTGATTCCCAATACCTGCATGTTGTCTAACAACCATTGTTAACTCCAGTTCCAAGGGATCCATCACCCTCTTTTGGCTTCTGCTGGCATTGCATGACAGGGATACACTTACATACATACAGGCAAAACACTTATACATATATAAAACTTCATAAAGGAAATGATATTAGACATAAAGCAATAGATTAATCCCAACATATTAACAGTAGGTGGCTTTAATACCCCATTTTCATCAATGAACATCATCTAGAAAAAAATACACAGAGAAAAATTAGAGTTAAATGATATGATAGATCAAATGGGCCTAGAAGCTAGCTGCAGAACATTCCATTCAAACACTAGACAGTATACATTCTTCTCAGCAGCCCACAGAATATTTATAAAAGCACACAACACACTGCAACAGAAAGCATCTCTCAACAAATACAGGAAAACTTAAATAACTCCTTGTATCTTGTTTGACCACAAGGGAATAGAACTAAGTATCACAGCTCTAGAAACCACAGAAAATATGCACAGACATAGACATTGAACAACACATTACTGAATGATGACTGGATCACTGAACTAGCAAAATAAATAAATAAATAAATAAATAAATAAATAAGGGAAACAGAGAAGCAGCAGGCAAGCTGCAAAGACAGCACTGGCAGCTGTTACAAGTTTCCCTGCCTCTGCAGAAACAGAGACCTGCAGATCTGACTGTGAACTTTCTCCAACTTTTGGCAGGCTCAGATTGATTGTACTGTAAGAAAAACAGATATGTTGACTAATGAAGAGACTGGAGGACCAAAAATAAATCCACACAGGTATGGCCACCTAATTATTGCGTTGGGTGTCAAAGGCACACATTGGGGGGAGAGAGAGAGAGAGAGAGAGAGAGAGAGAGAGAGAGAGAGAGAGAGAGAGACTCTACAACAAATCAGGTTATGAAAACTGGATACCCAGATGGCAAAGAGTAAAGCAAGCCTCTCTCACCTTGCTCAAAAATGGATAAAAAAAAAAAACACTATTTGAATCCTGAAATTTTGAAACCATTATAGGAAAATGAACATATAGATACAGGCAGCAAGTTTCTGAAGAAAACAGTTCCAATAACACAGTAAATAACACCAATAATTAACAAATTGGATTATATGAAATTAGCAAATTCCTACACAACAAAAGAAATAATCACCAGAGTGACAAGAAAATCTATGGAAAGAAAAAACACCTTTGACAATATACATAAGTTATTTAGAACATATAAAGAACTATAAGGGAGTGTAACTGAGGAAGAGATTAGGATCCATATTTATAGCTGTGCTATCCAACATAACCTAGAACTAGCCTAGGTACTATCAACAGATAAATGGACAGAGAAAAAAATTACTCATATGTACGGTGGATCTAATTCAGCCATAAAGAATAACCAAATAATGACATTTGAGGCAAAAAAAGATGCAACTGGAAACAATTACGGTAAGTGAAATAAACCATACTTAGAAGAATAAACGCTGCATAGCTTCTCTTGCATGCAAAATCAAGGTTTTAATTCATATAGATGTGCACGTGTGGTGGGCATCCTTCTGACTTGAAAACAGATGGAGGCTATTTCAGAATGGAAGAGGACCATCAAGAAGGAACAGTGGAGGGAGGGAGGGCAATGGAATTGTGAGTAACTGAGAGGAAAACATATGTGGAATAGCCATAATGAAATCCTTTATTTTGTACGGTATGAAAAAATAGAGAAAGGAAAGAAAGCAGGAAGGAAGCATGAAATGCAAGTGATCTGTTGTGTTGGATAGCTTTAGCTGTCAAATTGACACACCTAGGTAGAGGTAGTGAAAGGACTCAAATAATATAAAGAGAAGAGATTGGGCAACATAGAGTTAAGTGGACAAGCTGCTTTGAAAGGTCACAAGCAAGTTGGAGGAATGCAATGAAGTTCTTTCCACACAAGAAGCTGTGTGGAGGTGTCGGCCAGCACACCTTCATCTTCAGCTTGTTATTCCAAAGCCCAGGATGTCCTTGAAGATAGTAACCACAGCAGGACTTTGTGGCTAGACAGTAACTGGGTAAAAGTAGTTGGGAAAAAACATTTGTGTCCCATGAGTAATCACGCACTGTGCTTCTGTTTCTCATGCTGTAGTTGTTTTGCAAGGCCAATAAAAGGAAAAACAAAAGGGCACGCAGGGCTCTCACCCTAGAGGTGCTGAGTCCTCTGCTATCTTTGAAATAAGCATTCCCTGTGTCCGCGGTTGCTTTCAGGTTTGAACATCTACAAAGGATTCTCAACTGAGAAATTTCCTTCAATGCTGGCCTGTGGCCATGTCTGTGGGGTGTCTTCTTAATTACTGAGTGATGTGGGAGGGCCTAGCTCACATTGAGTGGTGCCCCTGGGCACAGGGTCCTATACAGTATAAGAAAGTAGGTTGAGCATGGGCCAAGGGGGCAAGCCAGTAAGCAGTTTTCCTCCAAGGTCTGCGCTTCAGCTCCTGCTTCCAGGTCCCTATCCTGAGTTCCTGCCTTGGGCTCCTTCAGTGATAAACTGAGACCTGGGAGATATAAGCCAAACAAACCCTTTCCCCCCAAGTTGATTTGGTCACAGTGTTCTGTATTAGAACTTGAAGGAAAACTAAGACCGAAAAAAAAAAAAAAAATGATACCAGAGAGTGGACTATTGCTGTGACAGACCTGACCCAGTTGTTTGGGGGAGGAAAAGCCATTGAGTGCTTATGGGTTAGTAAGCTGTGGCTATGGAGTTTGGAAAATTGTGCAGAAAAAAAGGTGTAGATGATGGACACCTGGATTCAAAGCGAAGTAAAGATTACCAAGGCTCTTTGTGTGATGCTTTGAATTGAGAATCCATGATTTCTGGTGAACTGAGGCTGAAGAATCAGCTGTAATTAAAAAGAGACCAGAACCAGTGAAGTGAAGCTTTTGCTTTACTGTGACTATTGATGTTAACTGGGCCTGAAAAATCAGCTATAACAAGAGATTAGCATCATTATGCAAAATCTTCTGGGATAGTATTTCCTCAGGGTCAGCACACAGAAGCTATGGTCCAGAAGGAGCCCAAGCCTCCATCTCAAGGGGAAGCAGAACTTGGTAATGTGCAATAGTCTTCTGCATGGTTCTGGTATTGAAAGCATGAAGGGTGTCACAGAGTGTGGCTGAGGCTTAGCACCCTGAGAGGCCAGGAAAGGACACTGGTAAAGGTGCAACCTCAGTTTTAGTAGAGACCCCAGCCTATTGGAGATGACAGAACCATGGAACAACCACAAAGGGCAGCAGCAAGTCTGGAGTGGAGCCTTCCTGAGCCTGCCAGACAAACCGCCAGAGAAGTGGAGCTGCTCATACCGTTTGGAGCCCAAAAGATTGTGATTGAATCCCAGATGTCCAGACTTGAGCTACTTTGCTGGACTTTGGTTTTGTTTAAGTTTGCCCGAGTCTTCCCTTTCGGGGAGTCCACAGTTGAGAGACTTTTAAAAGAAACATTGAACTTTTAAAGTATTTGAGTTTTTTATGAACTGTGGGATTTTTAAGTTGTACTGTTTTATGTTGTGATATTAATAATGTCATACCTTGGGGATAAGAAATGGAACACTTGAGGTCTAATAGTAATGTGTTCATATGTCAAGTTGACAAGGGGTCAATTGTGCTGGATAGCTTTAGTTGTCAAATTGACACATCTGGGTAGAAGGAATCTCAACTGAGGAATTTCCTCCATTGGACTGCCCTGTGGCCATGTCTGTGAGACATTTTCTTGATTTTTGAGTGATGTGGGAGGTGGTTCCACCCCTAGGCAAGTGGTCCTGTATTTTACAAGAAAGCAGGTTGAGCATGGGCCAGGGGAGCAAGCCAGTAAGCAGCATTCCTCCAAGGCCTGTACTTCAGCTCCTGCCTCCAGGTTCCTGCCCTGGGTTCCTACTTTGGGCTCCCTGAGTGATGAACTGTGATCTGGGAGATGTAAGCCCAATAAACCCTTTCCTCCCCATTGTCAGAGTGTTTTGTCACAGCCATTGAAAGCAGACCAGAACAGACATGTTGAAATATTGTGTATGGTTATTTAACTGAACTCTTTAAAACCCACACACTTCAGAGAAATGTGAACATTAAACATGTACAGATAGTAGTTGCTCTTCAGTTTGGAATGTGCTATAATGACATTTTAGGATGTAAAAGGGAGTTTCTAAAAGATGCAATTCCAATACTTACAGAAGTGCTATGGTACAAGAGGGTACCCTCAAAATTGAGTGGATAGAGAGGAATGTTGGAAATTGAATGCAAAAAGGAAAGAAAGTAGATGTTTACTCATTAATCCATAGGTTTATAGAGTTTGTGCAGGAATGCTGGGAGAGTAATATTGATTTTTTTCATGCTTCACAGTTGGAGGTACATTTCAGATTCTCCCGTCAATAACATTAACCTTTATTACAGGCTAAGTGTTTTACCAGATTCATAATCCTAAGGCTAGTATTTCCAATTATGTAACATATAATTTTCATGACGTTATTTAGAGCCTGCATTTACTGTTCTGTATCAAGTAATTTTCCTTTACGTGGTTTCACACTCATTTCACCAAATTAAAAATTCTTCATTGAAGAACTTCTAACTGTGATGACGACTAACAAATAATTTTAACTCCACTGTCTCCTGCATTCCCCCTGCGCTGCCTTCTCCCCATTTATCCACACACATTTGCTTATTGTCGGTACTGAAACATATTCTTATATTCTGTGAGATATATTCTGTTACTGTTCTCCATGCTGCTCTTGCATACACTTCATTTTTCTTATTCTTAGCATATGATGCTCATCTTAAACTTACCTTGTCTCAGTCTTTAAATCATACATTTTAAGGAATTTGAGGGTAAACACTAGTTAGAAGTGGGACATAGTTGTTAGGATTGCTCCTTGCTAATGAACTATCATTGTTGATCTGCTTTCGGTGGACAGAATCAAGAAATGCATAGGTTTAGATCTAGTTAGGAAAATCACATATGTACTAATTCAGGGGCTATGTTCATTTTCATATGGAATTCACAGTGATAGTTTGTGAATAACACTTCATAGGTTATTATTCACCTAATTCCCACAGTTCTAAATCATTTACATCAATACAAAACATAATCTTGGTTTTATTGACATATTTATGCAGTTATGCATATAGATACTTCTAAAAGTTCTTCTACAGTAATTAATTATGAACATGTGCAAGCAAATACATATTTATGCAGTTACATTTGTCAGAAAAGTGAAAATCAGCGTTTTGTTGAATGTTTATGTAAGTTAAATGTTTTCTCACGCATTTTATGGTTAGGTCATTCATTGCAAATAAGGATGAACTGCACTTAATTTTGTTTGTATTTCCTTTTAAGGACTTCACACAAATATATATATTTTCCCATTCCAAATACGTATTTAATATGTAAAATACTAACATCTCCCTAATGCAAAGCTACATAAAAATATCATTCTCACGGCCATCCTGTATCTTATTCCTCCCACCTTATGAAATTCATCTTCTCTAGACAATGTTTCACATCTTCTTTGGTTTATTCATAAAAAATAAATACAGTCATTGTCAGTGAAAAACAAATGTAAGTTTTCTTCTAGGAGTTTCCAAGTTTCAGGTTTTATATTGAGGTCTTTGATCCATGTGGAGTTGACTTTTGTTCAGGGTGAATGAAAAGGGCCAAATTTCATTTTTCTGCAGGTGGAGATCCAGTTTTGCCAGCACCATTTGTTGAAGATGCTGTATTTCTTCCATTGTGTGTTCTTAGCACCTTTGTCGAATATCAGGTAGCTGAAATTATATGAACTCATGTTTCAGCATTCTATTGGGTTCCATTGAGCTACATATCTATTTTTGTGGCAATACCATGATGTTTTTATGACTATAGCTCTGTAATATAATCTGAGATCTGGTATGCTGATCCCTCCCACATTGTTCTTTTTACCCAAGATTGTTTTGGCTATCTGGTGTATTTTTTGATTCAATATGAATTTTGGATAATTTTGTCAAGCTCTGTGAAGAATGTCATGAGTATTTTCATTGGAATTGTATTGGATCTATAAATTGCTTTTGGTAAGGTAGTCATTTTCACAATATTGATTCTACCAATCTATGAGCTTGGTAGGTCTTTCCATTTCCTAGTGTCTTTCTTTATCTCTTTCTTTAGAGTTTTGAAATTTTCATTGTAGATATCTTTAATGCCTTTGGTTAGGTTTATTCCTAAATATTTTATTTTTTAGGCTATTAAGAATGAGAGGGTTTTTCTGATTGCTTGTTATTGATATTTAGAAAGGCTATTAATTTTTGTAAGTTGATTTTTGATCCTGCCACTTTACTGAGAGTATTAATCAATTCTAACAGTTTTCTAGTGGAATTTTTGGGATCTCTTATGCATAATATAATATCATCTGAAAAAACAGGATAATTTGACTTCTTTTTTTCCAATTGATGCTCCTGTAATTTCCTTCATTTGTCTTATTGCTCTTACAAGAGTTTCAAGCACTGTATTGAAAAGGAGTAGAGATAGCAGACAGCCCTGTCTAGTTCCTGATTTTAATGGGGAATGCTTCCAGTTTTTCTCCATTTAAGATGATGCTGGCTATGGGCAGTACCCTCCAAGATATAGGCATGGGAAAAGACTTTCTAAATCAGACACCAGCTGCTCAGGCATTAAGATCAACAATCAGTTAGTGGGACCTCATTAAATTACAAAGTTTCTGAACAGCAAAAAAAAAAGCAAGGAATGGACAAGGAAACCCACTGAGTGGAAGAAAATCTATACTAGCTGCACATCTGACAGAGGATTAGTATACAGAATATACAAAGAACTCAAAAAATAAAGAAATAAGAAAATAAACGACCCAGTAAAAAGATGGGCAACAGACATAAACAGAGAGTTCTCAAGCAAAGAAATAAAAATAGCTAAGAAGTACCTTAAAAAGTGTTCAATGTCCTTAGTAATTGGAGAAATCCAGATAAAAACCATTTAAGATTCAATTTTACCCCAGTCAGATTGGTAAAGATCAAGAGAACAAAAGACTCCAATGTTAAAGAGGATGTGGAGAAAGAGGAACGCTCATTCACTGCTGGTGGGAATGAAAACTTGTACAACCACTATGGAAAGCAGTCTGGTGAACCCTCAATAAACTAAAAATGAACCTACCATATGATCCAGTGATACCACTCCTTGGCATATACCCAAAGGACTCATCATACTGTAGAGATAACTGTACATCCATGTTTGTTGGTGCTTTCTTCACAATAGCTAAGAAAGGGAAACAACCTAATTGTCCCTCAACTGATGAATGGTTAATGAAAATGTGGTACATCTACTCAATGGAATTCTACTCAGCAGTTAGAAAAGATGAAATTATGAAATTAGCAGGTAAATGGATAGAGCTAGAGAGTGTTATACTAAGTGATGTAACACAAACGCAGAACAGCAAGTGATGTATGTTCTCCCTCATTTGTGGATTGAGGCACCAATCCCTTATATGTGAGTATTGAATTCTGATGTAACACAAAGAACCAGGTAAAGGGAAAGGATACATCGAGGTAAAGGAAAAGAAACAACCTGAAAGGGGGATAGTACGCAACAATGTTACCTGAGGCAGGTGGAAAAAGTGGGAGTAATTGGCAGGGAGAAAAGGAGGGAGGGACATGCAAGGGACCATGGTGTGGGGGAGGGAAGGAAGTCAAGAGAAGAAA
>NW_008345884.1:573298-585640 GCF_000622305.1 Nannospalax galili
TGGGAAACCTAGAGGGAAAAGTGATGCCTTAGAAACTCTATGAAAGATGCATGTAGAGTGTCTGAACATTAATGCACATGTATACCTGGGAGCTGCTTAGAAGGCAATGCAGTGCCATCCATATAGAAGAGACCTCCCTTAGAGTGACAAATATGCTGTAGAGCACTCATCAAAGAAGCTTCTTTTTGCAACAGTTGGAAGCTACTGCAGAGTTGCTCATCTGGTCAGGCGCAGAGAACATATGCCTGGGAGATACCCAGTACTAGGTGACGCATCTGCAGTTGAATCTCTACAACTAAGGCTCATGGAACATAGTGGAATAAGGGGTAGAGAGGGGGATAATGCACCCCTCAACATTCGCCAGTGAAGCTTCAATGTACATCAGAATGCAACACACACAGAAGGCCACAACTGGCAAAGTTTTGGAAAATAAGAGACTCCTATATAGAACCTCACCCACCCACGGTTCAGGGACCATTGCAGAAGAGGAGGCAGAAAGATTGTAAGAGTCGGGGCTGGTTAATGAACACAGTGAGGTGGAGGCTTCAAGGCCACTGGAGGCTTGCTCATGTGAGCCTGTGGCAGCAGTGGCATTGCCAGGACCCAAGTCAGCTCAGTTGAACAAGGACCCAAAGAGGAAGTGAGAAATAGGTGGTGGGCCAGCACGAGATTGAGAACTATTTGAGACTAATTGCTGTTGGGTAAGAGAGAGTATGACTTACATATGACCACTGAATGGGCTGGCTAGACACCAATGGACTCATTTACACTGAAGAACATCAGGGTATTAACACCTGAACGAATATGACTCAGCATGTATGGCAGAATGTATAAGGTTTGGCAGGGAGATGGGGGAGGCATGGATGGGGGAGGGTGGTCTGGATTTGAGTGAGAAATGTATGAAATTTAAAAAGCTCAATAAAAAAAGGAAAAATAAAGACAGATGTACATAATTTTATTCCCCTCTACTTTTTGAGGGTAGACCTCAAAAAATCAGATATGCTGCATTTATCCTTTAACTTTGAAATTTTATTTAATATTTTGAACTTCATGTCAGTTTATAATGCTCTGGATCATTACAGTTTTTGGCTACATATTGCTCTAGTACATAGATGTTGCATAATTAATTTCCTTATTTGAATTACTTTAAATAAAAATTAGTCTCTCATGTCAGATACATATTGAAAACCTTTTCTCCCAGTATTGAAAATAATTTTAAAATTTCTTCTGATTTTTTGTTAAAAAGATTTTCCCTTTTTTCTTTTTCAGTTGCCAAGGTAATTGGTCCTTCTTTTTCTAAGAAAGAGGCTATTTCTTCCTTAAGAGGAGATGAGCAAGAACAAAAGTTTCCTAAGTTATGAGGCAAATTTGGGAGAGGAAAAATGTAGCCTTCAGTGAAATCTTCCAAAAACATGTAGTTTTCACAAATAAATAGGATAAATGAGAGAGGAAAATCCTCTGAAAAGAGGGTGACACTGTCGGGACTGTGTCTAGGGGAAGAATCTAGAACTCAGGGGTTTCCAGGAAGAATCATCTCTGTGTAGGAAGGTATGAGGTAAACAAGGGACAAAACAAGAAGGCCAAGTGTGATACATGAGATTTCTATAATTGGGTAGAAAACTTCAGAGTGAAGTGCATGGCTGTCAGAAAGAGGAGGTCTGTGCTGGAGTAGGAAAACCTTTGAAGATTCAGAGGCACCTCGCTTCCAACAGTTCCACTCCTAGGCAACATTTGGTGTCAGGACTTCTTTACCTTCCTGGCCCCACTCAGCCACCTTCTCACGGTGCCAAGAATCTTCCCACAAAGCCAAAGGTGCCCAGAGTGAGCCCTAGCAGTAACAGAATGACATCAAGTAGATACTGTTCATGCCATGGACTGCTGAAAAGCATAAGGTTTGAGATGTGCTACACCACCTATCTGCAGGATGTGATCAATCCAGCTCACCAACCTCTGGGCAGGGGGCAGGGGGCAGGGGGTGGGAGAGCCTGATGACTCTGGTAGCCATCAGGTTGCTGTAGACTTGTACCTGTGGGTCAAAACAGAGACAACATGTTACAATGTACTATACCAATATTGAGATCTCATGTCTCCCAGAACCTACACACACACACACACACACACACACACACACACACACACACTTCTATTATATACTGGTATGTTGGATAAATAGAAAATTTGTTGAGATGGTACTGACTGGGTCAGCTTGAAAAATTTAATATGACCTACCCACTAAGATCAGTAACGAACCCTAAAAGTACTAAACTTTAAGAAAATTGTCAGGACTAGACCATGCCTCAAGAGGCTTATGAAATGATAGGAAAATATATTTGATGGTTTGATGTACTGTTTATCATGTATATGGACCACTAATTCTGTGTCAATGTCTACATTAAGTGACCAGTAATACTCTGGGGAAAATGGAGCTGAGAACCACATGTCATTTCCTTATTGCATCAGCAGAGAATCGTCTTGGCCTGGACCGGTTTCCTTAATTGCAAACTTCATATTTGCATAACATGCATAATAAAGTATTTTGCTTGATTTAAAGGTTTTTGTTAATGTGTATATGTGTGTACCATATGCACATGTGTATGCAGGTGTCCAAAGAGACTGAGATACAGCATTAGATCTGCTGAAACGTGAGTTACAGGTGGTTGGGAGCATCCCAACTTGGGTCTTGGGAATTGAACTCGAGTCCTCTGGAAGAATAGCAAGTGCTCTTAACTGCTGAGTCATCTCTTCAGTCCCAAATGCTTGATTTTAGTCTATGATGTCACTATCTCAGACTCATTAGTCCCAAATGCTTGATTTTAGTCTATGATATCACTATCTCAGACTCATTAGGCTAAAGGAGAATTCTCACATATTGCTTTTCACACAAACCACATAGCTGGACACAAGTGGACAGAGGGACCCTATTGCTGAAGACACTGCTTGATGTGAGCACAAGAAAGGGAGAAATCAAGTTTGGGCCAAGCTGGAATCTCCCTTCCACTGGATGGGTGGCTTTCATGGTGCCAAAAAGCAATATGCAGATGACTGGGGAGAATCATCCCCATAATTCTGCTCAGCGATGGACCCTTCATGTCGCACTATCAGCATACCAAACAGGATGTTCCTGTTGGTGCAATAGTGGAGTGTCTAGTGTGTGTACAGCCAGCAAATTTTTGATTGGATATAATGCCTGCTCCTAGAGGTGGAACACACATCTGGCACTGTAGACCAGATCAACTCCCTGTGGCAGGGGAGAATATAGGCCCCAATGGGAAGTCACTGCAATTGTTTTGTTAGATGGACATGATGCACCTGCTAAAGCACTATCCAAGCATTTGTAAGGTTAAGTTATTATAGCAGATGCTGTTTAGATGGTTCTTTCTTCTTGTTGTTTGTGTTTTTATAATAGATGGGATCCCACTGAAATGGACCAACAACCCATGGAAAAATGACAATGCAGAAACCCAAAAGTTCAGTGCCTTGACACAAAAGGAGGAAGATCATCCCACACCTACCACCCCCTCCAAGGCTCAGGGACTTTTGCAGAAGAGTTTAGCGGAAAGAATGTAAACGCCAGAGGAAGGGGTGGAGTGTTAACTGGAAGTGTCCTCCTGACCACTATGCCAGCAAGCTATAGTCACACCTCCTTCCCACACTCATCAAGGAGTTGAGAGGGGAGTCAGTCACCCCTCCCACCCAATCAGTTGACCTTAGCTGCATGTGGGGGAGGGGCTAAGGATATATAAGCCAAGAACACCAGGAGGCACCTCTTTCACCATTTTCTGCGGCTGTTGGGAAGTCACAGGATCTATATTTGAGTGTGTGTTTTCCAATGCAGCCATAAATGGGGGTCTCCCACTCCTCTGTAAATAAACCCCCACCCTATGTTCTGTTAAAAATAAAAGGTGTTTGGATAGATAGATAAGACGGATCTGACTAGGTCGAAAGTGGATGGACTTGTACTGGGGGACATCTGGGGACAGTGACTTGACACATTGGACCTTAACACACAGGACAGAGTATATCGGTTTCAGTGGGGGTGGGGCGATGGGAGGGGTCTGGTGGGGATGGGGCTATAAAGATGATTCAGACTGTTTGCAATATTCTGTATGAAATACATCAAAATTCAATAAAAACAAACTAAAAACAAAAAAACAAAATACATAGCTGGCACTGGGGAAACAGTAAATTGATTCTACTCCACTCAAAATGCCTCCATCACAAGGAAAAACAGATAATGGCCACTTGCCATATTCCCAAAATCTAAAAAACATACCAACCCATTCTTGAGAACATGAACACCCACAACACATAAAATTGAAAGTATTTACTTCTCTGGAGCTTAACAACTCATGTAGGTCTAAAAATATTCTGTTGGTTCTTTTTCATTCCTCTAATAGGACTTGCCTGCCCATGTCTATGGTAGTTTGAATGAGAATGTCCAACATAAGCTCCAAGTATTTGGACATTTTGTCCCCAGTTGGTGGTGCTGTTTTGGGAGGTCTTAGAGAATTTTTAAAGTGTGTCCATGCTGGAGGAAGCATGTAATTGGAGGGTTGGCTTGGAGAGTTCTTAAGCTTTGCTGGATTTCTAGTTCTGCTCTGCTTCCTGTGCCTGCTTAAAGATGTGAGCACTTAGCTACTGCTTCTATTCCAACCACCTCTGTTGCCATGCCTCCCCAGCATGATGGACTCTAATTCCCCTGGAACAGTAAACTCAGATAAACATTTCCTTCTATGAGTTTCTTTGCTCAGTGTTTCTATCACAGCACAATATCCAAAATAATTTGTGAAAGTTGGAAAACTAAATCATATTGTGTCCTTGAAACATCATTTAAGTTATTCAGTCCCTCTTAGCTATAAGAAAGAAGATACTTCTTTTTCTCCTTGAATGAGTCACTATATTTATTTGGCAGTAAATTTCTTTGACGTACCCAGGGCCTATTTTATTGCATCACTAAACTAAAATCCATTAGTTATTTTTTAGGGTAGCAAATCTTTATTGAGAAGAAAGTGGAAGACAAGAAACACACACTTATGTCCCCATACTCCAGTTGGGGACAAAAGAAAATGAAAATATGAACAAGTAAAGCATTGGCAGAACCAAAGTATTAAGAAGGGTTTTGTGTAGTAAGCTAGCATGATAGGAGACTGCTTGAAATGAAAGATTTACAGAGAAGGTGATGTTGGAAATAAGACTTGAATCTCTCATGAAGAAGCTACCCCTACAAGAGAAGGGAAGAACCATGATGCAGCAGCACAAACAAATCATGAGGAAGAGGGGTGGGACGTTTGTAAACATCCTGTCTCACATGGAATTCCCATTAAGGAAAACATCTCACTCAAGGAGACCCTGTGTATATAACCATAAGGCAGAAACTTACTATCAGAAACTCACCATAATTCTAGTCTTACTCTCAGAGGATACGGGTCATCTGTTAGTATCATTGGCATAATTCCATATTCTGGTAATTCTTCTTTATTGAAAAATAGACTCCATACTACTGTAAGTGTTAGAATTACATTCATCTTGATGACCACAACATCTGAGAGATGCACACCTCTTGTCTTCTATGACTTGCTTCATCTTCAGGGCCAACATTCTGAGCCTGGATAGAGATTCCAAACTTTTTTGCTTCTACTCGGACCATGTTATCAAGCTGATCTGCATTGGCTGCAATCCCCACTATGGGAACACCATGCTGGATGGCCTTTGCCACACTACCTATTCCTCCTTGGGTAACAAAGAGGTGAATGTTTGGGTGGACTGCTGTAAAAAAAAAAAAAGATACAACATTTTAGGATTAAAGGCTCAGAACACCAGTTAAATGAGTACCTCAAGGAAAAACCAGTGAGACCTCAGGGTGTGTTTGATAGTAAAATCATTGCTGTTTTGTAGAAAGTACTCAGTTGTGCATGTTCTGGAATATAAAATTCAGACTTGCCTCTGCATGTAGCTTCTTCTCATCCCCAACCATCTGAGACCCAAAACCCGCAGAAATCTTCAGGGAAGAGTGACAATCAAGGACTGATCCTCTGTCTAGCCATTGATACTTCACGTCTCTCCCTCTTCACTTCTCTCACCTCTTGTTTATCTCTGCCTTCCTCATCTCCATTCTCTAATAAAACTAGAACTGTATATCGTGCTTGATGTAGTTTGTAGAAGCCCTGAAATCAGACAGTGATGCACTGTACCATACAAATCTGTATTTCCAAACTGTATTACCTGCTCTATCCTTATTTAAAGAAAACAAAATCACTGATGATAAATAAATAGTAAGTCTCCAAATATGTCACAGAATCAGCATATATTTCACAGAAAATGAGAATCTTTTCTTAAAAATAGTCCTCAACGAAGATCCGCCTGCCCCTGCCTCCCTGATGGGACTAAAGGCATGGACCACCATGCCTGGATGAATTTCCATGGATTCTTATTGAGTAATGTCAATCAGAATGGAATAACTAAAAAGATGATGAATGTCCTTTAGGAGAGGTTGAAGCCAGAAAACATACACACACATTGCAAGACTCTCATTTTGGCGGGGACAAGGGGAAAGGTAGAAAGAAAAGAAGGCAAGCCAGAGCCAACAAAATGTCAGCTCTTCCAATTGTATATATTTACAACCATCCCAGGACCGTCAAACAGACATTTTTGAAGTCACACACTGTTGGGAGCTGAATATTCAGGGCTTCCAGGTTCAGGATGTCTGCCCCCCAACCCCCACCACACCGAACCCCCCAGAGAGCAGGCAATAGGATATTGGCAAAGCCTATCCTGGCTGACCCAGGCACAGGCAATTCGGTCCCCTGAGAGCAGCTAAAGGGATATTGGCAAGGCCTGTCCTAGCTGACCCGGGGCTGAGCCTGTACAGGTCAGTCTGATAATCAGCCTCCAGGCACATGCCCTTCTCTTAGTAGTTCTGCTTGGGTACTGCTGATACAATTACATATGATGAATGAAACTGTTCCCAGGTACATGCCTTTGTCTTAGAAGTTCTGCTTGGGTACTGGATGGAAGTACATGTGATTAATAAAACTGTGGTTATTGAAACTGTGTGGTTCAAAGGAACTTGTGGTTTTGTGCTGTATTTCTATAGTAAAAATTTTTCTGCTTTGAGGCAAGGTATAAAAACATTGTTATCCTGCAATAAAGTATCTGCACAGTCATCAGCCTGCAGGTCCTCCTGATCCCAGTTGTTCTATGTCCTTGTCTTTTTTCCTTAATCCCCTACCCTTCCCACTCAGGTTTTTAGGATCCACCACAGTTCAGCTGCAGCACCTGGGACCTGAACAGGGACCCTGAGTACTAGATAGTGAGTGAGCTATATTTCTATAGTAAGATTTTCCTGCTTTGAGCAAGGTATAAAAGCATTGTAATTCTACAATAAAGCTCCTATTTGGTCATCATCCCACAGGTCCTCCTGATACCCCCCACAAAAAAAAATAGTCCTATGGTTAAATTATATACAAATTAGTGACATGAATTACTGACTTTTCATCCTAGAAGCCCTAGTGATGACTTCTTTTTTTTTTTGGTCTTTTTGAGACAAGGTCCCCCTGTAGCCCCAGCTGTCCTGGAACTCACTATGTAGACCAGGCTGGCCTTGAACTCACAGAGATGTACCTGCCTCTGCCTCCCGAGTGCTGGGATTAAAGGTGTGCACCACCACGCCCGCCTATGACTTCTTTTTATGCAATAGTAGTGAGATGTCTGCAAAAAGCATCTCAGAAACAAGGATACCAATATGGCTATAAGGTACTTTCTATGACACCAAAACTAGTTAGATTCAGTACCTACAGTGAGGTACTCAACCTGACTCTCTCTTACCTTGGTACAACCTCAACCATTGTGTGCATAAAATTTATAAAGTTATGCATCTTCAAACCCTTCTTCAATAAGAAGAATGTGTCCATTTGTGTTTGTTTGTAGCACATACTCAACAGGTGCTAAGGTCTCCACTAAAGACAGTGGCAATGCAGTAGTATGTCCTGAGAGATCACATGTCACAATGGATTATATTCAAACAGTCCTTGCAGGGCCAGATGCAGTGCAGTCAAAGTGACCTGACAGAATATTACTTCTCACTAGAGACAAAAAGCTTGTCCTGGATTGAAAGAGGGGTGAAATCTGCTACTATAGTAAATTTGGCAGTAGGGTCATATTCCCCTAAATCACCAGCTGTCTGTTCCTTTTCTGCCCCCAAAGCTTTACCTATGAACAGTTCCTTCTTCTCTTAGTTCAAATTCCCACCTAGACATTAGAGAGCTAGTGAGCAACAAATGCATGTCAGTGGAAACAGAGGAGCATGCCTGTGTACTCCTTACCCAGGAGGTCATTCTGAGGAAGCCGGTCCATAATTTTCACATTTGCAGCCAATTTGATATCTTTAGGCCAATGAGAAGCATCAAACTTCCATAATATCCCTTGAGGGAGGTGGGCAAAGTCACTGTTCATCTCCTTAATGCTTTCCTTAGTCTGAAAATAGCTTATCGTGGAGCCCTGACCACAAGGACAAACCCAGGGTCCCCAAACTTAGCAATGAAGTTCTCCAAGTCCTACAAAAATTGAACAAACAAAAGGAGTCAACAAACTTGCTTGTGACATTCTGGATAGGCATTATGAGAAAGTCAGACCGTATGTAAACACCCATTAGCACCTTTGTAAAGTGACCTGAACCACCTTTCATAGCCCCTTCTATAAATCACTGTCCTCTGTATCCTGCCTATATTTCCTGTTCTTGGATTTTCTATAAGTCATTTGTCTAACCCTTGGACATGTTCCATGTAAGCATTTTATACAATCAGTACGAGTCTGAAGAAGGCTCTGACAGCTCCATGGCCTGCATTGCACGTGAGGGACTTAGAACATAAGCGCACCAACAGTTCCAGATCCTGGATGTCTGTGTCAAATGGTGAAATAGAGAAGCTGGGATGCTTTGAATATCTCTCTTCACTAAATTCCTGATCCTTGTATCAAGGTCGTACTCATTGCCCAGTGCAGATCCTGGGAGCTATAAGGATTGGGGTATTTTCCAAGACTGGACCAATAGGGCCTGGGAAAGCAGAAGAGTTACTTTTCCTGAAGCCAAGTTGTAAAACCTGCAAGAACATTTCTATCAATTCTTGTCACTACTCCCAGTGTCGTATTTGCTTCAATATTTCTTTTCATTCAAAGCCTTACCCCTTCATGGTTATTCCCCTGTATGGTTGGGTTCAGACTATAGCTGAAAATTAGGCTTGGGAAGATATTTTTAAAGCATTAAACAAAGTTTCAATCAACCTAGGCATGACAATGGCTTATGTCACTCACATGACTGGATTCTTATTAAAGAGAAATTTACATAAGTATTTCCAATGTAGTTGTTTTCAATACCTTCTCTATTCTATTAACTGCTGTGTCTATATCATTTTCACAGATCTTATCCACTGAGCAGCCATGCTCCCTTGTCCCCTACTCCAGTCTCTGGAATTCACCAGTCTGTTGCTTTGCCTGTAATTGCCTGTTTTTGAATGTTTATATAATTTATATAGGTAGAGTATATAATATGAGGCATTAGTGGTTGGCTTCTTTCACAGCATACTATTTTCTGCTTTTTCTGGTTATCCTGATATAGCATGTATAATTATCTCTCCTGTTTATGGCTAAAAGTATTTGGGGTGTGTGTGTGTATATTCCAAAATGTTTTCATCATGGAAACATGCTCTGTTCTGTTTTGAGGATATTGCGAATCCCATGTGTACAAGTATTTAACTGAGTAACTTCTGTCAATTACTTACGGTATATGCCTAGAAGTGGAATCGCTGTATGGTATGACAACTTTGTACTAGAACCATTGTGTAACCTGCAAATGATGTTGCATAGCAGTCATATTGTATAATTTTATATTCATAGAAATAATGAGCTTTGTATGAATGATTTTGCACAATAGTTGTGTAATTTCATATTCATAGAAATAATGTACTTGGGATTTAGTTTCTCCATGTTTGTGTCTGTGTTTCCTTTCTTCCAGCATTGTTTTCTACTACATATCAGAGTTATGGTGGTTTTGTGAAGTATTGTTGCTAACTCTTATTTAAATATCATGTTGAGTAAATGAGCAATACTCAGAAAGAAAAATACTGCTTGTTTTCTCTCATGCAGAATCTAGATTTAAATATACACAGTTAAATATCATATATAAAATAGTATGCATATGTTAAAAAATTAGAAAATTGACCTATGTGGGGGAAGAATGGGTCTTTAAAGAGGAAGAAGGTGAGAACCACAGATGCAGAATTCAGATTTGTATGTATGCATGTTTAAATATGTATTATTATATATGTCATAAAAGCCAGCAAGGGACCATTAAGGGGGAGGAAGAAGAACAGCAAGTGGCAGGAATGACAGCAGAGGGTGCAGTGTGAGGGTGACCAAGTACAGGAAGGGTGCAGTGTGAGGGTGTCCAAGTACAGGAAGGGTGCAGTGTGAGGGTGACCAAGTACAGGAAGGGTGCAGTGTGAGGGTGACCAAGTACAGGAAGGGTGCAGTGTGAGGGTGACCAAGTACAGGAAGGGTGCAGTGTGAGGGTGACCAAGTACAGGAAGGGTGCAGTGTGAGGGTGACCAAGTACAGGAAGGGTGCAGTGTGAGGGTGACCAAGTACAGGAAGGGTGCAGTGTGAGGGTGACCAAGTACAGGAAGGGTGCAGTGTGAGGGTGTCCAAGTACAGGAAGGGTGCAGTGTGAGGGTGACCAAGTACAGGAAGGGTGCAGTGTGAGGGTGACCAAGTACAGGAAGGGTGCAGTGTGAGGGTGACCAAGTACAGGAAGGGTGCAGTGTGAGGGTGACCAAGTACAATAACATATGTGCATGAAAATTCCCTAATGAACACATTATTTTGTATTTTTACTAAAAACATCCTTTTTAAAGGACAAACAAAGAGATATTTGGTAGAATTCTCCAGTCAAGCCATGTGGTCCTGCACAATTTTTATTGACTTTTTCTGGATAACTAATGCAATATATTTACTAATTACAAGTTTGTTCAGGTTTTCATTTTCTCCTTGAGTCTGTTTTGTTACTGTATATGTATCTCAAAATGTGTCCATTTCATTAGATTGTCCACATTGAATGTATAGTATTTTTCTAAATACCCCTTGTACTATGCACTCTTTCGCCTCTTGATTTAATTGATTCTTCTCTTTTACTGGCTGTAATGACTCTTCCTAGTGGTATGTCAATGTATTGCTTGTTTTAAAGAATTCATTTTTATCTCAGTGATGGTATCTATTTCCTCCTTTCATCTGTCTCTACTCCACTCTTATTATTGCTTCCTTCTCAGCACTGAGTGTGGGTCTCTGATCTTTGTTTACTCTTTTACCCAGAAAAATTAGGTTATTAGATTGAAGTCTTTTCTTTCTCTTCCTGCTACATCTACAGCTGTCAATTTCAGTCTCAGCTCTGCTGTGCTGTTCCATACATAATGTTACATTTTCTTTCCTTTCTGTTAAAATATAATCTTTTCAAACCTCCCCCCACCCCACCCCCTTGATTTTCTTCTTTGTCTCACTGGCTATTTAAGCTGTTTTTCACTTTTCCATATTGGTGAATTTTCTGGTTTTTGATATGTATATCATTCCACGGTGATGCAAAAAGATTCCAAAACACTTGAAATTACTGAATTTTGTTTGGTGACATAACATACTGCGGTTTGGAAACAAACTCCCCCCATAGGTTCATGTTTAAAATTTTAGTGGCCAGGTTGTGGTTCTGTTTTAGAAGATAAAATCATACTTGAAAAAGTGGGTTACTGAGATCAACAAGCCTTGAAGTTTGTAACTCACTCCCTGTCAACCATATATTTCCTGACTATGCATATAATATAAACATAGCCTCATAATCCTTCCTCCAGTTCTTCCCTACACAGTGGACAGAATCACCTCACTGTGAGTCAAAATAAGCCCTTCCTTCCTTAATTTGCTTCTTATCAGATATTTGGTCACAGTAAAAAAAAAAAAGAGAAAGAAAGTAACCACTATACATGTAAACTATCTAGAATTACATATCATGTAAAACTGAAAAGAATACGTATTTTCCTGTTTCTACATAAACTATTCTGTTTGGGTTTGTTTTATGGAGATTTCAAGATTCATATTTCTTTATGAATCATAAATAAGCCCTTCCTTCCTTAATTTGCTTCTTATCAGATATTTGGTCACAGTAAAAAAAAAAAAGAGAAAGAAAGTAACCACTATACATGTAAACTATCTAGAATTACATATCATGTAAAACTGAAAAGAATACGTATTTTCCTGTTTCTACATAAACTATTCTGTTTGGGTTTGTTTTATGGAGATTTCAAGATTCAT
>NW_008345884.1:586288-587682 GCF_000622305.1 Nannospalax galili
AGGGGAAAAAGCCAGTAAGTAGCATTCCTCCATGGCCTGTGCTCCAGCTCCTGCTTCCAGGTTACTGCCCTGAATTCCTACCTTGGGTTCCCTGATGGATTGTGACCAAAGAGATGTAAGCCAAATAAAACTTCTTCTCCTCAAGTTGGTATTGGTCAGAGTATTTTGTCACAGCAATTGAAAGAAAATTAGAGCAGAAATTGGTACTAGGAGTGGGGTGTTGCTGTGACAGACCTGACCTTGGTGTTTTTGTGAGGCCACTGTCCATTGGCCTTCACTTCACTTTCACCACACTGACACAAGGTAATCCATTGGGCCTGATTCAAAGGGAGCCTGATCAAGTCTCAGGAACCACAGGGGTTCACTCCATTTTCCATTGGTCATAAGACTTAGAGGTTCAGGGGCTTTGAAAGCCCCCCAACTGGACCCCTTCTCTTTATACACGACCACCTGGAGTCTACCAGGCAGGGGATGCCCACTCCTAGACACCAGGCCCATTTTTGGTCACTCCAAACTTCAAGGATTGCCTGGGGGTTGGGGAACTGCATCTGACCTCCATTTTACCTGGGTCCCAAAGCTTTGGGTGGTTATCCACAGGGACCCAAGGAGGCTCCAGGAGACTACACACTAGATGACCCAAAGAGACCCCAAAAGCCTGCCCTCTAGGGGCTCCAAAATTGTCCAGTTCCAGGTGCCTACCCATTGGACCCAATAAGGTCCCAGAAGCCTACCCACCATGGACTACAAATTGTTCCAAAAGACACACCTTTAGCCTGTCTTTGGGTTAGTCTAAGAAGAGCTCCTTTGGGAACTCTCAGGCCAGTCATGATTAACTAAACTCTCCATTCAAATCTGGCCACAATACATCATAGACAATGGCCATTACTGGTCCAAATTTGGATCCTTTGATTTCAATACCCTAACTGAATTACACAACTTTATCACACAAAATGGAGACCGCTTTGAGGTAAGCCACCCCCACCTCAAGACCTTGCTCTGATTATAAAATTATTCTCTGTTGACAAAATCCTCTACCTGTAAATCCTTCCTTTGCTCTCACTGTCACACAATTACACTGACAGGTCTTGCCAGCAAAAATGAAGGCAAGCCCACTTGCCCTCCTCCCAAATCGGCAGTTTCTTTTTGCCCTGCACACCTCCAGGGCTTCCCCATGCTGACCCTGTCCTCCAAAGCTTGGCCAGAAACAGGGACTTTATTTATTTCTCCCCCTGCCATAACATTAGCTTTCCTCTTTTGTCCATTCTTTCCACAGTCAGGAAGGGTTCTTAGTCTACAGATTTCTTTCTCTACAACTTCAGCTAGAAAGATGGCTTAGTTGTTAAAAACACTTGCTGTTCCTACAAAGGACCAGGTTTGATTCCCAGCGCCCAAAC
>NW_008345884.1:588267-589132 GCF_000622305.1 Nannospalax galili
ACCAGTGCCTTCTTCATGACTTCAGCTGTATCTACTTAGAGAAGATCACCATAATCAAACTTGTTAATTACCTTTTTTAAATGCACCTAGTTTTCATGTAATTATATGATAAGTGTCTCTAATAATCATTTTTCAAATGTCTAAAATTTCATGCAATTGTGTCATATATGTTTTATATGTTGAGATCTCATGTAATTCTATCATGCACATCTGTGATAATTGTCTTCATATGTTGTTTCCATCAAAAAAATTTTAAACAAACTATAGCCACTTCAGTTTTTCCTTTTTCATTATTTTATTGTGTTTATTGTGCACAAAAATTATTGGTTTTATTTTTGGAATGCCCAATCAAACTACACATATACAGATTTATAAATGTGAGCATTTTGATGATACATTCAAAGGCCTTATAAACTTGGGTACCATAATCATTTTTAAATCTATTAAACAATGTCTCTGGGTCTGTTAAGTTTCACAAAACTTTAAAATATTAATTGCTTGTACAAAACAGCATCTGAGCTGGTTATGTAAGGACCCTATTTGTTAAGTACCTTTTTGAGTTCTGGTTTACTCTCAAAGTGTTTAAAGTATCCATTTTGTTTGTTCACTTTAAAAGTATTTTAATTAAAAAAAAATGGGGCTGGAGAGATGGCTTAGTGGTTAAGAGCACTGACTGCTCTTGCAGGGGACCCGGGTTCAATTCCCAGCACCCACATGGAGGCTAGGAACCGTCCTTAACTCCAGTTCCAGGGGAATCTGAAACCCTCTTCTGACCTCTGTGGCATTGCACTACATGGGTGCACTCACATGCATGCAGGCAATACACTCATACACATAAAATAAAAATAATAAATAAAAAATATTT
>NW_008345884.1:589196-601625 GCF_000622305.1 Nannospalax galili
CTTATATATAATTTATCTCTGTTTTTAAATATATTTTATATAAAATAAACATTTTACCACTACTGTCTCTTTAAAGCCAACAAACAGGTTAGCTTTAAAGAGAAATCAAGGTCCATATCTTTTCCAAGTCTATTCAAAAACATTTCTAAATATTAAAAAATTGTTTAATTAATTAAGCTCACTTTGGAGCTTGCAGGGATATCTCAGAGTTTATACATTATACTGGTATATATGAAATGGCTATTCATCTGTCTATATATACCTCACAACAAATGATGAATTTATTTATAAATATTGTTATATGTCAGGATAGCAATAAAAAACTAAAGGATCCTTTGTATTGTTTTCTTGGTTTCTATTTCATTGATTCTGCTTTGATTTTTTGTTATTTCTTCTCTTCTGCTGGGTTTAGATTTCATTTGTTCTTGCCTTTCCAGCATCTTGAGTTGCAGTATTAAGTCATTTATTTGGGCTCCTTTGAGTTTTTTTTTCAGAGCTGAAGACCGAACCCAGGGCCTTGCGCTTGCTAGGTGTAAGCACTTAGAGCTATAAACTTCCCTCTTATAACTGCTTTTAAAGTGTCCCAGAGGTTTTGTTGTGTTGTATTATACTTTACATTGAATTCCAGGAATTCTTTTATTTCTTTCTTACTTTCTCCTTTGACCTACTCATTGTTTAAGAGTGTGTTGTTTAATCACCATGAGTTTGTGTAGTGACTAGGGCTTCTTCCAGTGTTGGTTTTGAGCTTTATTGCATTGTGGTCTGATAGAATGCATGGAATTATTTCAATATTTTTGTATTTGCTGAGGTTTCTTTTGTGCCCCAGTATGCAGCCAATTTTTGAAAAAGTTCCGTGGGGTGCTGAGTAGAAAGTGTCTTCTTTGGTGCCCTTCTTGGATGTTTAATAACCATACTTTGAACCCTATACTAATCTGGTCAGAGGGACTTAAAGGACAGTTTTTGCTCCTTGCCCTCCAAGGTCGACTAAGTTCCAGAGGACTTTGGAGTATCTCTCAAACTGTCCTGTAACTGTGGTGAGTCACCTGTCCTCCTGTTCAGGGAGGCCATGGAGACCCCACCAGATGGACTTGAACCAGTGTCTAGTCTACAAAGAAGAGGGTCAACTCAGAGGAAACATTTCCTCTATGCTTCCAACTGAAGCCAGCCACGGTCAAAGTAGGACCTTTGACTTATCTTCATATACATGAAACTGGTAAAATAATGGAGCCAGGGGCTCCTCCCAAGCCCATGTGACCCCTGAGGAACAGATACTCCAAAGACGTGAAGAGTAAAAATAAATTGGTTTATTTGGGCCAACTGTATGGTCTTAAACACCCAGAAGGAAAGTATAACCAAAGATTAAAGCAGTATATTTCTTTAAGTGTTCAAGGGATTACACTTCACACTCAGGCATAAGTCCATATAAAATGTTATTTAGAAAGTACTGCTCAGATGTAAGACTTCAAATCTTGGCCTGCAATACTGTAGTGTCCACCTGTAGTTAAGGGAGACAACCAGTTATTGTTCTAAAATGAGGCTAAATTTGTTTTCTCCCCTATCTAGAAGCCTTTGAGAGGAACCGACTCTTGTTCTAGCCACTCCAACAGCTATCAAAGTACCTGAAAACAAATCCTGAATCCATCATTTGTGAGTCCAGCCTTGGCAAACAAAAGAAAAATAGGGGGAACCCAATAGAGGGATGTTTTCGGAAGCTCTCTCCAAGAAATCCTGATGAACTCTGATTATGAACATTTGAAATTTGCCCTGTTCTGACTTTTGTCTGGTTCCCTGGCAATTTGGGTAACCTCTTCAGAGGATGGTGATAAGAATAGGAGGTAGGAATTGGCTAGGCAGTTAGAGTAAAAAAGACCCCAAAGAAAAGTAGCCAGTTTCTTGGCTAAAATTCAAAATGTTCCTGGGCCTCTTAGCAACCTACTCTGTTCCAAAGGTCAAAAATGTCAATAGTATTTGGGAGCTCTTATCTAATCCCTAAAAGATATTAAGGTTACCTCTTCAGAGGGGGGAAATGTTAGAGTATTAAAAAGCCCCGTGAAAGGAAGGAAGGAAGGAAGGAAGGAAGGAAGGAAGGAAGGAAGGAAGGAAAGAAAAGAGAGGGAGGGAGGGAGAGAGGGAGGGAGGGAGGATGGGTACACAAAGTTGTCAGAAAAAAGTGATGGGGAGATAAGGGAGGAGTTGGAGGGGCGGGAGTGGGTGTAGATTTGATCAAACCACCTTATATGCATGTATAAAATTCTCTTTAAAGTTTTTTTTTTAGTTTAAAAAAAAACTAAAGGGTTAAAGGGTTGGTATAAAAAATGTAAAATAAAATGATTAAATGTTTCCAGAATAGAGGAGATAGTGAGAACATTTAATCAAGTTTATTAAAGGTCTAAGCAGGTTTATAAAAATACAAGATTATTATTATTATAATTATTACTATCACAGCTGAAATTTTCAGTTCATGCCTCTGGCTTGTATTATTTACCCAGACACAGTCTTGGACTAAATAAAGACAGACACGTATTGGGGTTACCTATGGCTACTAAAAGATGTCCTTTATGTTTCTCCATATTATGCAAGTATTACTTTTAGTGTTTTCTTTTGCCAATAATAAAATAATTTGGCTTAAAAGAAGCTAGGTTTTACCTCCCTAAACCAGATATGTACATTCCGGAAGAAAATAGTTTCAGTGAACCTGGTCGAAATCCTGGTTACCTTATTTCCTATCTATAGGTATGTGATATGACCTGCTTCCTTCCTTCTAAAAACTATAAATTAGGGTATGGAAAACTGAAAAAAAAGAAACTACTTCTGTTTATAGAACAACAGCCTTCATTTAAGACACACCTAAGAAAATTATTTTAAAATTATTTTCCTGGACCATGCCTACTTAGCCTGTAATATTAAATCTCTTCTTTCTCTGACTTAATTCATTTAAACCTTTAATAAAAATTAATTCTTTAAAGAATAAATATTAACTTAAAACAAAAAACAAAACAAAATATATGTCTAGTCAATGTTTATTCAAAAATGTTTGTGTTTTTGTTCAAGTTTTGTCTACATATTGCACAGTAATTAAAGGTAACAGGCTGGTGTGACTGACCTTCTTGGATGTTTAACAATCATACTTAAAGGCCTATGCTAATCTGATCAAAAATGACTTAAAGGGACAGTTTTGTTCCCTGCTTCCAAGGTCGACTAAGTCCCAGGCGACTATGGGGTGCTTCTCAAGATGTTCTGTAACAGTGATGAGTCACCTGTCCTCCTGTTCAGGGAGGCTATAGTGACCCCACTAGAAGGATTCAAACCAGTGTCCAGTCTACAAAGAGGAGGGTCAACACAGAGGAAAGTTTCCTCCATGCTTCCAAGTAAAGTCATGGTCGAACAGAACTTTCTGACTTACCCTCACACAGACAAAATTTTTCAAAGGAAAGCCAAAGGAGACAGGGGCTCCCCCTAAAACCCAAGTGACCCATATGAAATCAGATCCTCAACTGATCTTGAAAACTCCAAAAAACTTAGTTAATTTGGACCAACTGTATGGTCTTAAACACCCCACCAAAAAAAAGTATAACCAAAAATTAAAATAATCAGTATGTTTCATTAGAATCCAAAGAATTATACTTCCCAGACATTAGGTTTACATGTTATTTAGATAATTATGTCCTACAGATAATCTTGTTCTAATAAAAAAAATATTACTCAGATATGAGATTTTGGCTCTTAGCCCAGTTCAACACTGCAGTGCCTACCAATAAAGACAAGCCCACTATTCATATTATCTAAAAATTAATGACTAAATTTCTTTTCCCTGCTTATAGAATCCATTTACAAGGAAAACTCACACTATGATTCTAGCCACTCCAGCAACTATCAAAGTGCCTAAAAACAGATCCTGAGTCTACCTGTGACAGCCAACAGAAAAAAGAGGACTAACCCAATAGATGGATGCTCTTGGAAGCCCTCATCAAAACCCTATGGACTTTAATTTGGATGTATAAAATTCACTCTGTTCTAATTTCTGGTTCCCTACCAAAAACTCATACCTAACTGCTCTCACTTTATTTATTCACATCTCCTCCCAGACAGCAGTCAAGAACTTTCTTTTCTCTCTATAGCTAATAGTTATATGCTTTTGCTATCTTTTTAGATATACCTACAGAAAAGATAGACCCTCTGAAAGGGTATCCCAGTTGCCACACTCTGGGCCCTACTCAGCATGGATAAAGCCAGAACAACTGGTGTCCAAATTTCCTATTGGTAACTATGGTTACCTCTTCAGAGAGAGGAGCAATAAAAATAGGAAGTAAAAGTTGACTAGGTAACTGTAGGGTAAAGACCCCAAGAGAAAATGGCAGTTTCTTTCTGAATAAGAGCTAGAAATTCCCTTTGATCTGGGAGTAAGCTTGTCCTAACCTGAGGCTAAAGATGTCAGAACTATCTAATCCAAAGGAATTCTGTTTTTTCCATACCTCTATCTTTTCCTAAAATAATATCCTATTTCTAGAAGACACAGTAAGGACTTGACCAGAACCTTGATGGACCTAGACACCTGGAATGAGGACTGGGGATCTCATCCCCTCCTTGTACTGTTCTTAATTTAACTGTTATCTTGAAAGATTCTTACATAATCTCCATATAACTATATGAGTCACTACCTGAGACAAGATTAAGGCTATTCTCCTGCCCCATGCCAGCTGAGGACTCTTCGGATAAAAGAAAAAAATACCCCCTACTCCTTTCTTTTCTAAGTCTTCAGGGTCTGGTATGAGAGAAACCAGAAGTTCCCTGAGACAAATGTCTTGCCCTAGCCCCACTGTAAACAGTTAGCTACATCCCTATCTCAGACCTGATGGAGTGCCACAACTACAGAAAAGCCAGACAACATACTCCCCCTTGCCAGGATGTGTCTCTGCTGTTCTTATGCCCCTGTTATCAGTAGTCACCAGAGCTGAAAACAGCTTCATTGTTGTGCTCAAGCAAGTAAATCCAGGAAAAGGGCCTATGTAAGGACACTTAACTCAGACTTAACAGTTGTATATGCTCTCTTTAAAACCCACCACCACCCGCTCTCACTGTCCCACATCTAGCTTTTCCCACAGAGAAGCTGTTGCCACCTCACAAAATAAGCACTTCAGTTTGCTGAAAGGTTTGGCTATGGTCATTTATCTAAGCTTTATTCTTTCTCTGTCCTTCTAAATCTAACAACACCCACCAAACTATTACGTCCTGTCTTCTAAAATGGAGGACACAGTCATACATACTCAAAGATAGCAGGAAAATGTGGGTGTAACACCTGTAAAACGGTAATAACATAATGCTCACAGCCAGCAGGCAGCAAACTAACCTTACGTCTCCACACTTTAAAATTTCAGTAACAGTGGTTCTAAGTCCAGGTTGTGCCTTCAAACCACATGGGAAAATCTGACAACTTAGTAAAGCTGAGAGTTCTTCACCGGGTGCATCCCTCTCAAAGCTCAGTCAATTCTATTCTTGCTAAATTCCCTACTCAACAATTATTGCATGCCCATGTTCCTACTACATTTATTATATACATACCTAAGAATGACATAATCAATTTTAACTAAAGAGTTTATACCAACAAAGCCAGAACTAGAATGAGACAAGAAAGGAGCCCACAATGTACCACAGAAGCAGGGCCTTAATCATAGGGTAGAAAAAGTTATAATTTATGCTTGTATAACTTACCAAATGTATCCCTAAAGTGCCTCCTTTATTGTAGCCTATTCAAAGGTCCTCTGGAAGATGGCAGTCACCACCTGTGCAATCTGCTTGAAACCCAAACTGAAGACTTAAGGTTTCATTTACCTGTGGGATGGGTTTAATGGATTTAGTGAATAAGCCTCCAACATAAATAGTATTGGGAAGCAGGGGACAAGCAAAATCCAAGGCAAAGTCAGAGTTAACAAACCACAGCTCTGCTTTCTGTAGAAGATCAAACAAACCTGGCCGAGAACCTTCTGCAAAATGCTCCTGGATGGTGTTGTCATACTGAGAATGTATTTTCCTTTGCTTCATGGAAAAATCAAAGAACATCAGAAAGTTCTTCACTCGGCCCCAGAAGTCCATTAGGGACAAGCAAAATCCAAGGCAAAGTCAGAGTTAACAAACCACAGCTTTGCTTTCTGTAGAAGATCAAACAAAACTGGCCGAGAACCTTCTGCAAAATGCTCCTGGATGGTGTTGTCATACTGAGAATGTATTTTCCTTTGCTTCATGGAAAAATCAAAGAACATCAGAAAGTTCTTCACTCGGCCCCAGAAGTCCATTTGGTCTAATGAGGCCAGATTGCTACACTGGAACATAAGACAAGGGGGTTAGTAGCCCACATTCTATGAAGCTAAATACCGTGGGAAGAAAAGACACAAATGGCTTCCCGAGCTTTTCAGCAATCAGGAAAGTACAGAGATCTGTTGAATCCAAAAGTAGCAGGTCAAAGTTCTCACTCCTTAAGGAATCTATGATGTCCCCTCTGCCTAATAAAGAGTTACATAAAGTGCCAGCTTGTTCAAATATCTTTAAGAAGCTGTAGAATTTCTCCCTGAAAAAAATAAAATCAAAATATATATTTGGAATGTGTTGATTTCAAAGTATTCGTAAAGAAAATATTCCAGGTAAGTAAAGTGGAACATGTGTGTCTCCAGTTAACCCATCAATTCCCAGCCAGTACCTTCATCCTGGTCACTCTTGCAGGTATTTCTACTCCTTAAAATGTTCTGACAAACTCTTGCCTCATCTCTCCCATTGAGCTAAATCTCACCTATCATTAATGTAATTTCAATTTCTTCTATGCTGGAACCTTAGTAACTATAGCTGATCTCAGACTTCTATATCTCCAACACTTATAGGATGCTCTTTTTAACCCTAATTTATATAACTACACTTTGAGTAACTTTAATGTTTTGTTGTAAAAATGGTAAATAACTTGATAGCAGCATCTAAAGTATAAATCATATGATCTTTTCTTAAGATATTAATGATATCACATTGAATGGATTGTCTCATGTAAAGAATATACTGATGATAATATTAGAACCCCAAATATCACTGCATAACACATGTCTATATTTCTAGTGTAGAAATTAAGAAATTAAAACCAAATATAAAGAAATCCCTGCCTTTAAGTTAGTTGTTACATTTATATACCATACTCTCTCCAGTATTCATAGAACATAGTGCTAAAGTTTCATTCATATCCAGTTTGGACTCGTCCTATGGCACTGTAAAAGGGACATTTTCTCTTCAATACTTTCCCATCGTTGTCTACCCAGAGAACAAGTCATTACTATAACAATTGGGTGATGAGATGAGGAAAATTCTGAAGAGATATAAGAGCTGTAGGTGCTTTGGAAACCATGGGTCTTCTGGTCCAAAAGGGACTGAAATAATCAAAAGCTCAGAAAGTATGTGATCCATATCTATTTGCCTTTATGTGGAGGAAGAAGGTAATTCTATGCATTTCAAATTAGACAAAGAGTGAAAGGCTCATCTTTTATTGTGTGCCATCAGTTTATTTGAATTTCTAAAGGAGTTGAATAGGTGTTTTCAAAATAGCAAAAAAATCATTGGGTAGAGGAGCTTCATCAATTAATGAGCAGTATGAAGAAAAGACAGTTCTTTCTCTACAATGAGTTGTGAAGCTGTCTATCCTAAATTGTCATGAAAGAGACTGTATGCAAGAATTAGAGATGAAGTGCTGCAGTGTCTAGAAAGAGTAACTTCCTCTTCCTACAGAATTTTCTTTATGGCTGTAGTGGAGGCTTGTTAATAGACTTGCATTGAAATATTCTTTTACAATAGTCACACGGATACACCATTCTTTTATATCCCTGTGCCACCATTTGTCCAATTATTCATCCATCTACTATCCAGTATATACATTATCTATCCTTATACCCATTCAACCACCCATTCATCCTCTTCTCTCAAACTTACTTTGAGTAGTGTCCATCCATTCATTTATATGACCAAGCAATGAAAACAAATTACCTGCCATCGAAGGCTTCCTGAATATAGACTTGAAAATGCCTTAATAATTCCTTTTTATTATCTTCAGGTGGGTTCCATTGGACAACATGGTATGATTTTTCCTCTTCTTTAAATGAAAGAAAATAATGGATAAAGGATAAATACATCACAACACATGGATTAACATTACCATGATAATAACAAAATTATTTACTCTGGTATTATGGGAAATTTTCCTTCTCATTCCTGTTGATATGTGTTCGTTGTGCACACTGAGAATTTTATAAAGATATATAGAGGGCTGGAGAAATGGCTAAGGCAAGTAAAGTAGAATGTATAGGCATGAGGATCTGAATTTCACCCTTAGCACCCACATAAAAAAGCTGAGCATGGCAAATAGGCTTGCAGTTATATCACTAGAGAGGCAGAGAATCTCCAGGATTTGCTGTCCAGCTAGTCTAGCAGAATCGGTGAGCTCCAGATTCATTGAGAGACACAGTCTCAAACACAAGTTAGAGAGTGATTGAGAAAGACATCAGCCTCTGGCCTACACAGAAGTTTCTCTGCACACACAAGTACACACACAAACATACACACATACACACACACACAGAGGAACATGTACATGTATACACACACAAAAAAAATCCCCACCCAGATAGCCCTACTTCTAATTTCATGTCATGCAGGAATACACACATATATAAATAGTTTATGTGTTTATATGAAATATAGGATCCACAAACAAGATAAAACCTGTGACATTTGTCTTTTATTTCTTTTAATATGACTATCTCCAGTCGCATTAATTTTCCTGCAAATGACATAATTCATTCTGTTCTATGACTGAATAAAGCTTCATTGTATACCCATACAACATTTTCTTTATGAGTTCACCTATTTTCAGACAACTAAGATTTCAAAGCTTGGTTATTATGAATAATGGTCCAATAAACACATAAGCAAGTATCTCTATGACATATTGACTTAGAATCTTCTGTGTGTATGCTCAAAAGTTGTATATCTGGGTCATGTGGTAGTTGTATTTTTATTCTTTTGAGAACCCTTCATACTGATTTTCCTAGTGGCTGGACTAATTTACATTCCTACCAGAAGTATATGATGGTTACTTTTTGCTCAAATCCTCACCAGCATTAGCTGTTTTTTTAATGATAGTTGCTCTGCCTGGGATGAGATGTAATGAATATGGATATAGATTAAATTTGAATTTCCTTGATGACTGGAGATGTTCAACTCTTTTTATGTATTAATTAGACATCTGTACTTCATCTTTTGAGAAGTATCTCTTTTTTGTTAGCCCATTTATTAATTGGACTTTTTGGTTTGTTGCAACATGATGTCTTCAGTTCTTTATATATTCCAGATATTAATCCTCCCTCAGATGCATAGCTAATACTGTTCTCTAAGTTCTTGCTTCAGCTGATAGCTTCCTTTGCTATGCAGAAGCTTGTTAATTTCATGCAGTGTCATTTGTAAATGCTTGGTTTTATTTATGGATCTATCAAAGTCGCTTTTCTGAAAGTCTTGCCTAGTCCTATAAACTTGAAGTATTTTGTCTCTATTTTCTTCCTATGATCTCAAGAGTTTCAGGTCCTACATTACAGTCTTTGATCCATTTTGATTTTTACAAAGACCCAGTTTCATTATTTTCCATATGGATACCTGGTTTTCCAGCACCATTTTTGAAGAGGATATCATTTCCTCATTGTGTATTTTTGACATTTTTGTGAAATTCAGGGGTTTATATCAGTGTGCATTCAATTCCAGGCCCTTCATTATATTTCTTTGGTCTATGTGTATGTGCTTGTGTCAGCACATGCTGTTTTGTTCTATGGATCAGCAATACAACTTGAAATCAGGCATTATAAAATCATCACCATTGCCTTTGGTCAAGATTGTTCTGGCTATTTGGGGTCTTTTGTGCATCCATATGAATTTTAAGATTCTGTTTTTTCTGTATTTACTTGTTTCTCTTTAGCTTAGCTTACTGGAACTCACTCTGTAATATTAAGTTAACCTTAGACTCAGAACTCTCCTACCTTAGCATGCCTAGTGCCAGCATTACAGGTGTGAGCTACCAAGCCCTCCTCAAGATTCTTTCTTTTTCTGTGGAGAATCTCATTGGAATATTGATGAGAATTGCATTGATTATATAGGCTGCTTTTAATAATATAACCATTTTCATGAATGGTTACATTACTAAACCATTCTCCAGACCCATGAGCACAGGAGGTCTTTCTTTCTTCAAGAGTCTTCTTCAGTTTTTATTCTCTGGTGTTTTAAAATTGTCATTGTGAAAAGCTTTGGCTTTCTTGGTAAGGCTTATTTCTGGATATTATTTAATCTATTGTGAATGGGATTCTTTATTTGGTTTCACTCTCAATGTATTTACTTTGAGTATATAGAAAATCTATTGAGTTTTGTATGTTGATTTAGAATACTGATATCTTGCTAAACGTTTTTATCTGTTCCACGAACTTTTTGGTGGAGTCTTTTAGAGTCACTAATATCTGGAACACTATCATCTGCAAATAAGGATACTGACTTTGTTTCATACATGTGTCTCTATTTTTCTTTCTCTTGTCTTGTTTCTCTGGTTAAGACCAAAAATCGTATTCAATAAGAGCAGAGAGTAAATACTTGTTTTCCTTCTTTCTGGGTAAATGTTTTGAGTTTTCCCCCATTTATTATAGTTTGGGTGGGAATGACTTTTATAAATGAACATAATCTGTACTAATGACTTTTTATTATTTTTATGTATTTTTTGTGTATTTCATATAGAACATCCCAAACGATCTTATTCATTTTTATAGCTGCATCCCAAAAGGTACCCTCCCATAGCAACCCCCACCACTAGAGTCCATATACTCTATAATCCGTGTTACTGTCCACTGTGTTATCAGTGCCCCCAGCCATCACCCAGTGCAAGTCCATCTGCTGAGTCTAGTCGGCCTATCTAGAGTTCCTTGTTTTAGGAAGCTCAGCTCTTCCTCATCTAGCAGCAATCAGTTGCCAACATTCCTTTAGATAAGACTGGGGTCTGCTGTTCATTTTCCCAGTTGTATGCTAGGTTACTGTCTGGGAGTCTCTTGGGCCACCCTGGCTAACAACTCAAAAGAAGGTATCTCCTGTCTGGCATTGTTTCTTGTTATGTAGCATTTAGCTATATGCATGGACTCTTAAGGAATTATACTGATCACTTTAATCATTGGTTATACTTTCCCTTTGGGTGTTTAAGAAGATATAGTTGTCCCAGATAAACCAATTTATTTTTGCTCTTGAGGTCATTTGAGGATTTGTTCCTCAGGGGTCACATAGGCTTGGGAGGAGCACCTGGCTCTTTTCTTTTACCAGTTTCATCAATGTGAAGATAAGTCAAAGGTCTTACTCAACCACGGCTGGCTTCACTTGGAAGCATGGAGGAAATGTTTCCTCTGTGTTGACCCTCCTCTTTGTAGACTGGACACTGGTTCAAGTCCGTCTGGTGGGGTCTCCTCAGCCTCCTAGATCAAGAGGACAGGTGATGCACCACAGTTACAGGACATTTTGAGAGATACTCGATTGCCCCCTGGAACTTAGTCAACCTAGGTAGGCAAGGATCAAAAACTATCCTTTAAGTTGCTCTGACCAGATTAGTATAGGCCTCAAAGTACCACTGTTAAACATCCAAGAAGGTTAGTTCCACCAGCCTGGTATTTTTAATTACCGTGCGCTACATAGGTAAAGGTTAGGCAAAAACCAAACCTTCTGCAATAAACCTTGACTAGACATTTATTATGTTCCTTGAGCTAGTTGTATGTATAATTTGTCAGTTGTTGGTCTAATATGGTTTCCTCTTTTTTTTAAAACTAGCTAGGCATTATTTATCTCTCTCATTGTTTAACCCTTCGACCATAACCCCCCATTTTTCCCACCTCTCCCTTAATAATACTCTTCTCCTATGGTCTCTCCTCTCTTGAGCTCCTTCTTTCCATTTATCCCTAAGTTTCCTTGTATAATCCTTCCTCACCCTTCCCATTAAAATAACCCCATTTTATCCATATCTCCCTTAGTAACACCTGTTTCTGATTGTTCTTCTCTTTCAGGTTCTCTCTTTTCCTTTGCCTCCCTGATTCCTGTTCATTATCCTGGTTCCTGTAGTTATGTCTGCACACATACTCACTTAATAAGGATTTGGTCCTAGGTTCCACATATGAGGGAGAACATATGTCATTTGTTTCTCTGAGTCTGTGTTACTTCACTTACATCCATCCATTTACCTGCAAATTTCATCATTTCATCTTTCTTTACTGCTGAATAGAACTATATTGTGTAAATATACCACATTTTTGATGACCACTCCTCAGTTGGGGAGAACTTAGGTTGCTTCCATCTCTTAGCTATTGTGAAAAGAGCAGCAACAAACATTGATGTACAAGT
>NW_008345884.1:602169-603548 GCF_000622305.1 Nannospalax galili
TCCCATTTGTTGATTCTTACCTTGTTCCTGAGCAATTAATATCTAATTTAAAAAATCCTTTCCTACACCTATATCTTCTAGGTTATTGCCAATGTTTTCTTCAAACATCTTTCAGGCTTCACATGGAGGTCTTTGATCCATTTGGAGTTGACATTTGCGCAAGGTGAAAGATGGGGGTTTAGTTTCATTCTTCTACAGGTGGAGATCCAGTTTTGCCAGCACCATTTGCTGAACATGCTATCTTTCCTCCAGTGTATGTTCTTGGCCCCTTTGTCAAATATCAGGTGGCTGAAATTGCATGTTCACGTACTTGGGTCTTCAATTTTGTCCCATTGATCTACAGGTATATTTTTGTGCCAATACCATGTTGTTTTTATGACTATAGCTCTGCAATACAGTTTAAAATCTGGTATAATAATCCCCTGGCATTGCTCTTAGTGCTCAGGGTTGCCTTGGCTATCTGAGGTCTTTTGTGCTTCCATATGAATCTTAGGATGACTTTTTCCAATTCTGTGAATCAAATGGGGATTTTGAATGGCATTGCATTGAATTCATCAATGGCTTTTGATAGGATGGTTATTTTCACAATATTAATTCTTCCAATCCATGAGCATGGGAGGTCCTTCCATCTTCTGGTGTCTTCCTCAATATCTTTCTTTAAGATTTAAATTTTTCATTGTAGAGGTCTTATTGTCTTTGTTCAGGTTTATTCTGAGATTTTTTTTGAAGCTATTGTGAAAAGAAACGTTTCCATGTACTCTTTCTCTGATTGATTGTTATTGGTATATAGAAAGGCTACAGACTTTTGTAGAAGAATTTTGTAACCTGCCACTTTACTGAAAGTGCTAATCATTTCTAGTAGTTTTCTGGTGGAATTTTTGGAATCTCGTAGATATATCATCTGCAAAAAGGGATAATTTGATCTCTACTTTTCCAAATATTACTCCTTTAATTTCCTTCTTTTGTCTTATTGCTCTTACAAGAGTTTCAAGCACTATGTTAAAGAATGGCGATAGTGGACAGCCTTGTCTGATTCCTGATTTCAATTCCAGGTTTTCTCCATTTAGGATGATGTTGGCAGTGGGTTTGTTGTATATGGCTTTAATTATGTTGAGGTATGTTCCCTCCAGTCCAATTCCCTCTAAGACTTTGAACATAAATGCATGTTGAATTTTGTTAAAGGCCTTCTCTACATCTATTGAGATGACCATGTGGTTCTTGTTTTTGAGCCCATTTATATGATTTATGATGTTTATTGACTTACATATATTGACCCATCCCTGCCTCTCTCTTGATTATGGTATATGATCCTTTTGATGTGTATCTGTAAGGGGTTTACAGGTATTTTGTTGCAAAATTTTGCATCTGTGTTCATTAAG
>NW_008345884.1:603685-608101 GCF_000622305.1 Nannospalax galili
TTTTGAATAAATTAAGTAGTATTGGATGTAGATCTTCTTTAAATGTCTGATAGAATTCTGCTATAAATCCATCTATTCCTGGGCTTTTTTTAGTCAGGAGGTTTTGTATCACTGTTTCAATTTCCTTATGTGTTATGGGTCTGTTTAAGCTGTTGATCTCTTCTTGGTTTAGTTTAGTGGTTCCCATGCTTTCTTTTAGGTTTTCAAATTTTGTAGCATATAGGTTTTTTAAGTATTCCCTTATGTTCTGGATCTTTTTGGTGCCTGTTGTGATGATTCCCATTTCATCTCTGATTTTGTTGATTTGGAAGTGCTCTTTCTTTCTTTTGGTTAACTGGGCTAGGGGTCTATCGATCTTGTTTATCTTTTCAAAGAACCAGCTCTTGGACTCATTGACTCTTTGTATTTTTGTTGTTGTTGTTGTTTCTATTTCATTAATTTATGCTCTGATTTTTGTTATTTCTTCTTGTCTGCTGGGTTTAGATTTCATTTGTTGTTGGTTTTCATGTGTCTTGAGTTGCAATATTAAGTCATTTATTTGTGATCTTTCTGATTTTTTAATGTAGGCACTTAGAGCTATAAACTACCCTCTAAGGACTGCTTTCAGTGTGTCCCACAGGTTTTGTTGTATTGTATTGTCCTTTTCAGTTAGTTCCAGGAATACTTTTATTTCTTTCTTAATTTCTCCATTGACCCATTCATCATTCATGAGTGTGTCATTTAATCTCCATGTAGTTTCTAGGGTTTTTTCCGGTGTTGATTTTAGTCTTTATTGCGATAATCTTTATTGTGATAGAATGCATGGAATTATTTAAATCTTTTTGTATTTATTGAGGTTTGTTTTGTGCCCCAGTATATGGTCGATTTTGGAGAAGGTTCCATGGGGCACTAAATAGAAAATATATTCTTTGGTGCTTGGGTGGAATATTTGGTAGATGTCTGTTAAGTTCATTTGATGTGTGGTATTGTTTAATTCAAATGTCTCTCTGTTGATTCTCTGTCCTGTTGACCTATCCAATGAAGACAATGTGGTATTGAAATCCCCTACTATTAATGTGTTTGGATTAATCTGGATCTTAAAGTCCTGTAGTGGAGTTTTTATGAAGTTGGGTGCACCAGAGTTTGGTGAATATGTGTTCATGACTGTAATATCTTCTTGGTCAATTGTTCCTTTGTGGCCCTCTTTATCTCTTCTGATTAGTTTTAGTGTGAAGTCTATTTTGTCAGATATTTGAATTGGAATGCCTGCTTTTTTATTAGTACAATTTGCTTGGAATATTTTTTTCCATCCTTTCACCTTAAGGTAGTGCCTGTCCTTGAAAGTGAGGTGGGTTTCTTGTAGACAACAAAAAAAAATGGGTTTTGTTTCCTAATCCATTCAACTAGTCTGTATCTTTCGATTAGGGAGTTCAGTCCATTGATATTTAAAGTTATTAAGGAAAGGTGTATATTGATCCCTGTCATTTGATTTCAGTTCACATTCTTAGTGTATCTGTGCATTTCCATAGTCATACCTTCATTAAGTTTCTTTCTGTTACCCCTTGGGTATAGTCATTCCTTTCTTCAGCTCTTTTTATTGCTTCAAGAACTCTTTGAAGGGCTGATTTTGTGGAAATGAATTCTTTCAGCCTATTTATGTCATGGAAGATTTTTCTTTATCCTTTGACTAAAATAGACATTTTGGTTGGGTAGAGTAATCTGAGTTGGCATCTGTGGTTATTGAGAACTGGGAATACTGGTTCAGGATCTTCTGGCTTTCATAGTTTGCACTGAAAAGTCAGCTGTAATTCTGATGGGTTTTCCTTTATATATAACCTGTTTCTCTTTTGCAACTTTCAGTATTCTCTTTTTGTTCTGTACATTTAGTGTTTTTACTATGATGTGCCATTGAAAGTTTCTTTTCTGGTCCCATCTATTTGGTGTTCTATGTGCTTCTTGTATTTGTATGGGCATGCCTTTCTTTAATTTTGGGAAATTTTCTTCTACAATCCTTTTGATGATTTATTCCATACCATTATCCTGAGATTCTTCTCTTTCCTCTATGCCTATGATGCATAAGTTTGGTCTTTTTATGGTGTCACACAATTCCTCCATATTCCATTCTTGTGTTTTCTTAAATTTTTCATAATCTTTGCTTGACTGGTCTATTTCATCCATTTTGTCTTCCAGTCTTGGTGTTCTGTTTTCCATTTCATTCATCCTATTGGTGAGGCTTTCTCCTGTCATTTCTAATTGGCTTACTGGTGTTTCACTTCCTTTTTCATTTCGGCCTGAGTATTCTTCAATATTTCTAATTTATGAATGCATTCAGAAGTTTATTCCTATCTTCTTTCAGTTCTTTCTTGTTTATGTGTTCTTTAAATTCACTGAATTTTTTTTTATCATGTTTATGATTGTTCTTTTGGGTTCCATGTCCTGTGTTATCTCTAGAACGTTCTCATTGTACTCCTCTCCAGGACTGTTGGTACTTGGTGAGGATATGTTATTTAGGTTTTTCATGTTATTATTTTTTTGCTGTGACTACTTTTACACATGGATTTCTTTTGTAGTTTCTGATTCTTGTGTGAGACTCAAGCCTTCCTTTGTTGAGTTTAGGTATGCTTCTTTTTGTAAACTTTATCTGCCTTTGTGGTTTACTTGTAGGGCATGAAGAGCTGGTTGGTCTAGGCTTCAGGTTCTCTCCTTCGATTTTACATTAAAGGGCTCACATGGCTTTCATCCTGATGCTCAGGAGTTCCCACAGAGACTCAAAAAATGTTCTCAGGCTTTCTCTTAAGGTCTGGATCCCTCCAGGAAACATGCTGGCCTCAGGAAGTTGGGGGCTGGGTTAGTCTGGGACCAGGGCCTGTCTCAGGCATACAAAGGCGAGGGGGCAGACGGAATAGGCCCTGGAGGTTCCTGGGGACTAGACCTAGAAACTGGGTTGGTCTGGGTGCAAAGGGTCAGGAAGCAGTGGGGAATCTGGGCCAAGAGGGCAGTCCAGAGGTCTGGGATGCCAAGAGAAGAAATGAGCCAGTGCCCATGCTGGGAGGAGAGACCAGATGAGGGAGCTGGGAGGGTGAACAAGGCTGGGGGAGTCAAGGCACAGTGAGTGTGCAGCCGAACTTACCTAGGAAAGAAGCTGATCCCAAGAAGCTGGTGGCTGTGCCCACCCAGAAATGTAAAGTTCACCTGGACTAATGACTTTTAATGCATACCAGCAAAACCATGTACTCTTGTGTCTTGTGAAGTGAGCACCTAGTTTTTTTTCCTAGGCAGCCTCAATTTGGTACTCTACCCAAAAAGACAATGAATGAATGTGGGTATGCTTGAGAATTAACATACCAAATAGCTGAAAGCAAGCACACTCATTTCCATTGCACCCAGTGGAGTTTGGGAAGGATGTGTGACCTCAGGTGAATGGCATATTCTTGGAAAAGGAATGAAGAGTCTGTCCCGGTGGTCTATTAACATTAGGGTGGAGCCAAGCTTGTACTTCTCCAACTGAAGCTGGAGAAACCATTTTGAATAAAATTATGGGTGGGTCCAACCTTGGGGGTACAGTTCCAGGGACAGAGTTCCAGCAAAACAGTTCCATCAGCACAGTTCCAAGAGATAGATGATACCCAAGAGATATCTAGGGGAATGTGGGTCCTCTGAGTTTGGACCCACTCTTAAAAATTAAATTTAAGAGTTAAGCTATTTTTTTTCAGGTAATTATAATGTTGGCATAGTGATGCTGCAAGTTCGGCCATGCATTTGGAATACATATCCTTTATTATGCTGAGGTATATTCCTTCCTCTACTATTTTCTTCAGGGCTATAATCATGGTGGGATGTTAGACTTTGTCAGAGACCTTTTCTGCATCTATTGATTTGTCATGTGATTTTTGTGCTTAGGTTTATTGATGTGATGTGTTACATGTGTTTATTTTCATGTGATCAACCACTCTTGCTTACATCACTTAAATGATGCCCATTTGATCATGGTGAATGATGTTTTTGATGTCTAGTTGAATTTGGTTTGCAAGTGTTTTATTGAAAATATCTCCACCCTTATTTATTAGAGCAATAATGCATTGTTTTTGTGTGTGAGAGAGACAGAGATAGTCCTTGTACTGTTTGAGTATCATAAAAATACTGACTTTGTTAAATGAAATTAGTAACATTCCTTTATGTTGTACAGAATAGTTTGAAGAGCATTGGTGTTAATGTGCTTTAAAGTCTGATAGAATTCAGTAATAAATTCATCTAGACCTGGATTTTAGAGTTTAGACTCTTATATTAATGCTTCAGTCTTATTATTACAGATTTATTCAACTCTTTAAATCATGTTGATTTTATTTTAGACGGTTATATATGTCTAGAAATTTATCATTTCTTCTGTAGTTTCCAATTTATTGGAACATAGGTTTGCAAAGTGTGCCCTAAATGATC
>NW_008345884.1:608335-609989 GCF_000622305.1 Nannospalax galili
TTCATTATATCTCATAAGTACCAATATGTTGTTTTCATTTTCATTCTACTGCAGGAATTTTTAAAAATTCTCTCGTGTTCCTCAGTGATCCATTCATCATTTCAGCTTTGTTGTTTCACCACCATAGGTTTGTACATTTTCTGTATTTCTTTCTGCTGAATGGTCTCTATCTCAGTTTCTGACAGAGTCCTTCTACTTTCTGATCTGGCCTCTACTGTCTGTGTTTCTTTCAGCCTTCTGGTCTTCCAAACTCCACCAGAAGAGCCCACAGTTCACAGCATTGGAGGACTTTTATAGCCCATAGCTGTGTAATCTTCTACATTCATCCCACAAACCATTTCCAAATATACCTAAGAGCCACATGGTCAGTTTTATCACAACAATGGCCCTACTTCTTGATGCTGATTTTATGTATTAGTCACTTTTCTCACTGCAGTGATGAATTCCTGACAAAAAGCAACTTAAGGAAGAAGAGGTTTATTTTGGCTTAAAGTTGGAATGGATACAGTTCAGAGGCAGAAACAGAGGTCAACTATTCAGATTGTGTCTTTAGTCAAAAATCATACTGAGATCATGAAGTGGGGCTGGTCTGTAGAACCTCGAGGCCCAACACCAGTGACTCACTTCCTCCAGCAAAGTTTCACCTCCTAATACTTCCCAAACAATGACACCAACAGGGGACCAAGTCTTCAAACACATGAGTCCAAGCAGGGCATTTCCCATTCAAGCCTCAACTCCATCCTTGTATTCAAAAATGTCTTTCAATGCCATAGTTTTCCACACAGTATAGGCTCTGACAAAGGAGCTCATTTCACAGCCAGTGAACTGAAGCATGGATGTATGATTGTGAATTAACATTTCTCTGCTATTCTTTGAAGAAGACAATTACAGCTTCAGTAAGGTGAAAACACACAATGGTGGGCAAAATATTCTCTAGAAAAATATGTATGTTCTTAACCACATTGAACATATGCTATGTCTTCTAAGCCAGCATTCAGCTGTAGAGGGACCAAAATTAGAAAAAGCAGTGACACCATTCACTCTTCACCCTAGAGATCCAAAGACTGGATTTTTTTCTCCCTGCTTTGGAAGACTTTGGCACTGTTTCTCCCAGAGTGGGAAATGCTGACTCAAAGAGACGGAGCTGGAAATTAAGAGAGGCCCAGCTCCTTTGGATCCTCTTGCCGCTGGACCAAAAAGGAAGGGAAAGTTTCTGTACTAGTTTGGATAATAGATCCTTATTATCAAAGGGAAATGGGTGCTACCACACGTGGAGTCTAAAAAAAAAGAAAGTTTAAACTATAGAAGATCTCTTAGAGTGGATCTAAATGTTCGTGTATCCTGTTAGTAACGTCAATGGAAGTCTTCACAAAATGAAATTTAGGGGAAAAAACAGTGCCTCAGACCTTATGCTCTATTCTGATGAGAATTTAAAATGGTTCGATCACTTTGAGAAATAATTGTGCATTTTTTCAAAATAGAACATACCCAAACTCAAAAGATAAATGCTGAATATTTTAGCTCATATACCAATCCTAGCTTTTAATGTTTATTTATAGAAATAGGAAGGAAGGTAGGAAGGAAGGAAGGAAGGAAGGAAGGAAGGAAGGAAGGAAGGAAGGAAGGAAGGAAGGAAGGAAGGAAGGAAGGAAGG
>NW_008345884.1:610001-632114 GCF_000622305.1 Nannospalax galili
GAAAAACAGGTCTAAGTCATAACCAGAAAAAGGACCAGGAGATGGGGAAGCGAGGGGTTGAGGAAAGGGTGGAAGGGAAATAGAATACATGTGACATGAAAGCAGAAAAGAGGCTACTGGGGTGGAAGACTATAAGGGAATGCCAGGGAATAATGAAGGGGGGAAAGAATATCAAAGAAAGTAATGTTTCAAAATGCCATAAGATAATTTTTAATAAAGTAAAGCATAAACACCATGTTTCCGGCCCTGTAATTCTAGCTGTCAACCCAGAGACAAGAAGGTGGTGGTTTATATAAAGACCTATGTGAAAAATTTCATAGGAGATATTTGTAGTAGTATAAAACTAAAAAATTTAGATTTCTATCAACAAAAATTTATAGAACAATACACATCAAAGAATATTACTAAGCAATAAAAGCTAATGATTTATTCACAAACATAATCTGAATGAATCCTCACATAATAATGTTGACTTAAGCCAGTTAGAATGAATGTATACATAGCTATGACTTCAATTACTAAATTCTGGAAAGTAGAAACTAACATAAGGTAACAAGCTGGTGACTGACTAGTAATGAATATTGGGAAATGGGAAGGCCAATAGCAAGAGTGGGAGAAGAACTAGGGGATGATAAGTATGCACGTGCCTTAATTACGGATTCACAAGATATATATATATATATAATATATGTTTATAGTCCAAAATTAATACTATATATTTTAATTATGTCCAGTTTATGCTACTAGCAACATGTTACCTTAATGATTTTTTTTATTTTTGCATACACAAAGCAAATAAGTTAATGACCCAAAGGTAATAATACACCAGATTTACCTCCCTACTTTAAGCACTGAAAAAAAAAGTCTCTAAAAATAAATGCTCTTTGCACCAGGAAGTTAAGTACATTGATTACTGCCTAAATTTCACTTTCAGAATAAAAGTCATAGGAGAAAAATTCAATACTGGTCATGCATTTTCTATGAGTATAGGAGTATGAATTCTGATTTCAAGGAGGACAAAGCAGAGGAAACTGACAAATAGAATCCAGAGACACTGAGAAAGAAAAAGTCTATAGTTGTATCTTTCTGAATACAAGTTTTTCCTTGGGCCAGTAATGAATTGTAGAAATCACAAGGTAGAACAACGAACTGGAAATCACTGAGGTACTGTTCTCCAACCCTTATTCATTCTTAAAAAGCCTGCTAGTAGTTCACACAGCTGAAGATAAATTGCCCAATTGATTTGAAACAAGTGTCTGAACCATCCAAGTATTATCTCTTGTTAGAGTCTGATATTTGAAAGAAAAGAAACTTTTAATTTTTTAATTATTCCTAAAAACATTTGCTTCTATAGGATGCCTGGAGTCATTTAGTTGTTACAATTGTAAATAAGTGACCAAAATAAAGGATTTTCCAAAAAAGCAGTTAATGGATATTCAAATATTTCAATCCAGTGAGTTGGGAGCATTGCTGGGAAAAAAAAAAAGGTTTTCTTACTTTCAAGCCTTTATCCAAACTCTATTCTAGAATAGCATAATACTCTATTTCAACCAAAAAAATCAGAATGATAGAGAATATTGAAAAAGACTCTGGAATCCAACCAATAGATCCTAAGGTTAAATGACCAAGAATTGTCTATTTTGCTGTGCATGATTTCTTAAAATAGACTGCATTAGTGACTTTCCAGTTACTGTGATAAAATACTGTAACCAAGACAACTCATAGAAGAGTCTATTCTGGTCCATGGTTCCAGAGGGAAAAGAGTCCATCATGGTGGGAAGGCATGACAGCAAGCAGCAGACATGGTGGCAGACTCTGAAAACAGAGTACACACCTCCAACACGAAGCAAAAGGCAACAAGCTTGAAGTGGGAGAAGGTTCTGAAGTCACAAATCCTGCCCCAGTGTCATATTTCCTCTAGTACGGCTACACCAACTGGGCCCATATAACAACTGCTCAAATACTTTAGCCTATGGGGGACAGTCCTCATTCAAACCACTACATATAGAAAGCCTATAATATACCTAAAACCATGGGACTACCAAAGTGAGATGCACATAGACTACCAGATAAGTAAATCAAACTGGATAGCAAGAATTATACACAGGATGATGTACAGAAAAACATATCCAGTGGATGGAGTTAACCCAAGCAAGAGAGATTAAAAGTGCTTTAAATCAATCTGAACAAATAATGCCTGGAGGTTGATGTCAAAGTTTAAAATTGATTTGTTTTTTCAACAAACATACTTCATTTTAGATATTTGCTTAGTTCCAAATTTCTAAAAACACTCAATAGAGAAATTGAGATGGTAATGTCCCAGATTAACCTAAGCATAACCTAGTTAATAACCTATGTTATTGACTAGACATTTGCTCTTAACTATAAACAGATAATGATTATTGGATTTTGGTACAATTTTCTGAAGCCAATAAATCAATTAAGAATTTTTTATATGACTATGCAGGTTTGGAGGCTATCATAGATTATTATAGAATATCTGATCATGCCTCCTAATCTCAGTGTGTAAATGAGAGAGCCACTGGGAACTAGCCCTTAAAGTTTAGGTCTCATTCTAAGAGGAGAAGCAAAACTGAGAAAAAATGATTATCTTACACAATGAAAATATTCAATGTGGTGGAGTATGTCTGAATTTCAGCTAGAGTACACAGCAGAATTTCTCAAAATGATCGACAATAATGTATGGACTTTTGCCTGCAGTGTAGTGACACTTACATGAAATGATATCTTAATATGCTTTCTGTCAACTCTTAGTTTCTTTTTGTATTACTGTTATAAAATACCCTGATAAAAACAAGCTCAGAGAGAAAAGGTTTACTCTGGCTTACAGTTCAAGGGTACAGTCCATCATGGTGTGGAAGTCAAGGCATCCAGACCATGAAACAGATGTCACATTGCACCCATAGTTGGGAAGCAGAGTGGAAAATGCACATTTCTGATCAGTTCTCTCTCTCCACTTACGAAGTCCAGAACACCTGACAGGGAATGCTGCTGTCCACAGAGAGCAGATCTTCCCACTTCAATTACTGTAAGGTAATCTCCAATAAACAAGCCCAGAGGCCCATTTTCAAGTGATTATAGATTCTGTCAAGTTGACAACACCTATTATCACATGCTGCTATATCAAAGTATCTGAGTCTCAATACTTTATAAAGAAAAGTTTATTTAGTTCACAAATTTGCATTAGTTCACATTGCATTCCAGCTGAGATGGAGCAGGCCAGGATGATATGAAGTAAACCACACTGCATTTCAGTGAGGATCTCATCAAAACATTGTGTCAAAGATTGCTGGAAATGTGGAAAATGTGAAACAATATTATGAGTGTTAGACTGGTCCTTGCCATCAATTAGTGGTATTTCTGAGATTCTTTCCTGGAAAGTATTAGAGATAGAAATGCAGGCACTAAAGGATGAGTCAAAAATGACCTTGGAAGTAGAAAGACATGGAGCCACCATTTAGAACAAATACACTCAAATGCACAGTTCTCCTCATGGACCTGAACTTTGCAATCTATTGTAAAACTTTATGTATAACTTTGAGAACCATGGGGAATTTCAACAGATACTAGGTACACAAGATATGGCTATTGCACAGTCCTTGAATTCTAAAAACATAGAGAAATGACTCCAGATGTACAAGTGTCATCACACCCATATCTTCTCTTGTCCATGTTCTCTTCATGATGTTACTCTTGAGTCTACTGGTGTCAAAGTCAGTGGATGCCAAATAAGGAGAGAAAGAACAACAGTTGTCAAAAGTTGAGATGTCAGGTTTGTCTGAGAGTTGACAGGGTCATGATGTTAAATTGAGATGCCACCTATGTGCCTGGAGAAACTATATGTATCTTTTGCAGTGACTTAATTTTTTGTTCAATGTGTGTGGTTCAATGTGTGTAGTTTGAGTTAATACAGGACATATAAACAACAAATCCCATACTACTCAGGCTATCTGTCCTTTCATATTTTACTTAGTAGAAAACCTGAGTACCAAGGGGTCAGTGGGCCCAGTGAAGAAGATTTTCTGCTGGGTATTCACAGCCAAGAGTTCATCTCAGCACAAAGGTGAAAATGTCAAAATGGAAAACTAAGCTAGTTCATTCCCAGAGGTGGGAGCAGAAAACAGTGAGTTCACACTAGACAAGTTCACTTTCTTTGTCTTGCCTCAAAGATCTAGGTCAAAACCAAATTGAAAAGTCAGAAAAAATTCAAAAGTTGGTTTAGAAAGTCTCCACTATAAAGATAGCCCATAATAAAATGGACTTTTGTCTCCCTCTCAGAAGAGCCAAGTATAAAACTGAATCGGATGTCTATAATCTATGTTTCCATCCAGCACTAAATATGTCACAGGTGAACCAAAGGGATGAACTGTCATTTGAAAATCAGTTGAAGATATGCTTTAATCTATTGCGTTCTACTTGCTTAAGAAAACAAAAAATAATAATAACGCTACCATAAAATGAACTATCAGCTGTAAGAGTCATTAAAAATTTTTGAGAATTTTCAAGAATTCACTGGGTGATGCCTGACTGACTTTCTAGTTTTACTTTGGAAGAACACACTTTTTTTTAAAAATATTGTATTTATTATTTTTATTTTATGTGTACAAGTGTATTGCTTGCATGTATGTTAGTGCAACCATGTCATGCAATGCTGCAGAGGTCAGAAGAAGGCTTCGGAGTCCCCTGGAACTGGAGTTAAGGATGGTTCATAGCCATCATGTGAGTGCTGGAAATCGAACCTGGGTCCTCTGCAAGAGCAGTCAGTGCTCTTAACCGCAGAGCTCTCTCTCCAGACCCTGGAAGAACACACTCTTAATGTGCACCCTTAAGAAACTGAAGGTTAACTTCTGAAAGTCTTCCTACCAGTGAGGAAGTTCTGGGGTTCTCAAGATTAGGTCTATATTTAATCCCTTCAGCCCAGTCCTTTCTAATGGGGAATATTTCCATAACACCTAAAAAGAAAATTACTATCTTCCATAAAGCTGGCTTCCTATGGAGATAGTTATAGATTAGTAAATGGGGATACAAGAGAGCTTATTTACCATTACCTCTTTTTTAAAATATTTTAGCCCCTACCATTACCTCTTAAAAGCATATTTTCAACACTTTGTCACAAAACACCAGATTAGGACTTAAGGATAAAATTTTTGTTTTGTTTGATTAATGTATATTTTTGTTGAATTTTTGTACATTTCATATATTTCATCTTCATCATGCTTTGACTCCTCTTTGTCTGCTTCTCCCCATAGCCCATCTGCAAGAGTTCATGCATTCTCTCATGTATCTTAATATCTATGCATCAAGTTTGTGTACCCAGATGTCCCTCGATATGAATTCAGTTACCGGAGCCTGTTCAGCCTATCTTGCATCTCTCCCTTAATGAAGATCAACTCTCCTCACTCACCAGTGATCAGCTGCCAAGAGTTACTTGGTTAAGGCTCTGGCCTCGTGCCCTAGCTCTATGCTAGTTTTTGTCTGACTGAGTTTCTATGGGTCTTAGGCATGCTATCACCATTGCTGTAAGTTTATATGTGCAAGTTCCCAGAAGATAAAGCTAAAATGTTTTAAAAAGACTAAAGTTAGTGGAGTTTCAGTTAGCTACACAAATAACCACAAGGGAAACTGTTACTGAGGTGAGACCTTAATGGATGAAAGTCCCTCAGTACTAATATAATATCAACTTATGTCAGCAGTCTGTCAGAGCAGAATCTGACTCCTTCTGCCCAGGAATTACCAAAGAAAGAGTAAACTAAGATTTTCAGCTTCACTTGTTCTTAAATAACTTAAAAATCACTAAATTTTTAGTCACTACAGAGCAATACACTGATGCAGACAATACACATTAACAGCAAATAATGATATTTTAAAGTTACATATTGTGATGGATAGCTTTAGTGTCAACTTGGACACACCTGGATTGAGGGAGCCTCAGTTGGGGAATTGCCTCTATTGGACTGGCCTGTGGCCATGTCTGAAGGGCATCTTCTTGATGAGTGATGTGGGAGCCCAGCCCATTGTGGGTGGTGCCACCCCTGGGCAGGTGGGCCTGTGTTGCATAAGAAAGCAGGCTGAGCAGGGGCCAAGGGAGCAAGCCAGTAAGCAGTGTTCCTCCATGGCCTGTGCTCCAGCTCCTGCCTCCAGGTTCCTGCCCTGAGTTCCTACCTTGGGCTCCCTGATGACTGCGACCTGGGAGATGTAAGCTAAATAAACCCTTTCCTCCCCAAGTTGGTAGTGGTCAGAGTGTTTTGTCACAGCAATGAAGAAACAAACCAGGACACGTATTAAACCATTAGATTAGTTTGGAGAAACTTGAATGTAACTGTTTCTAAAATTCTGAATCTTCACTGGCACCTGTGAATAGCTGATGGAGTCTATAATGTGGTAGGAGACTCAGCAACTCTTTCACATTGTGTCTCTCTACTTTGCTATTCTCACCTTTAGGTCAGATTCTACTCAACACTATGCGTTAGAAGATTGATCATTTAACATTTTCTCAAAGACATGATTATAGATTTGGGGTAATTTAATGGAACTGGTATGTCTTCCCCCTAGTCTGCCCTGCTTTCTTAAAAAATATTTTATTTATTATTTTTATGTATATGCGTGTATTACCTGCATGTATGTGAATGCACCCATGTCGTGCAATGATGCAGAGGTCAGAAGAAGGTGTCAGACTCCCCTGGAACTGGAGTTAAGGACGGTTCATAGTCGCCAATTGGGTGCTAGGAATCAAATCCGGGTCCTCTTCAAGAGCAGTCAATGCTCTTAAATGCTAAGCCATCTCTCCAGTCTCTGCTCTGCTTTTTATAAGCAATTTAAGTATATAAAGTTCCACAGGTTTATTATGCCTCCGTATATCCCAAAAGTACTTCTAACCCACTTCCCCGAGTCCTTGTTTCCCTCGGAAGCCTCACTGAGTTAGGTCTCCACTGCCCTTATTTCTCTGGGCATACTGATCTTCTAAACTCCTGCCAGAATGGCCCTTTCAGCTCTGTTTACCATGTTCAATGACTTCTAAAACTCTTTCACATTCCTGAAAATCAGTCCCAAAAGCCTACAAACTATGTGGTCAGATTTATAGAATAGCCCCCAGATGGTACCGGTTTTATACATTATTTTCGCAACTCATTGCTGTGACAAAAATACCTGACACAAAAGTGCCTTAACGAAGGAAAGGTTCATTTGTCTTCTATTCCAGGTGATACAGTCCATCATGGCTGGGAGGCTATGGCAGTGAGGGCAAAAGGCAGCTCATCACATTTCATCCAGTCAGGAAGCAGAGACTGATGAAGATCTGTGTTCAGCACACTTTCTCTTTTTTGTTCAGTTCAGAACTTCAACCCATGAGATAATATCACCCACAATTATAGTGGGTTTTCAACCTTAATTAACCGGATCTAGATTATTCCTCACAGGCATATTCAGAGGTTTGTTTCCATAGTGATTCTCTGCCCATTAAATTGAACTCAAGAGTAGCCATCATACCCTCCTTCTTCTGGTCTAATCCAGCAGGAAAATCACATGCATGATCCTCTAAATACAAAGTTTATGAGACCTAAAAACATACATACATACATATATACAAACATATACATATATAGGTATATCCCAAATGCAGTTTCCTATAATCTCAGGCAAAACACTCACCCACTGTGGAGATAGTATTTTTGCAACCTCTGAGAGAAGAAACCCACAGAGAAAGAAGCTCCCTAGGAGCAGAACCTGATGCCTAACTGTGTTCATTTACACAGAAATTCAGAATTCACTTATGAGTTGTATATCCTGAGAATTGTGCCATGCTAAATGACACTATACTCAGTCTAAAGGCTGCTGCCTTTAGAAAGATAAAAATGGAGAACCTGTCTTATCTACTGTCTGCCTCTCTTGCATTCTGCCCCTTCTCCTTTGGTCTATTTCCACTGGACATTATATTCCCACCCTCCTCAGTCACAGGAGTTTGTGGTCCAAATGGAAAGCTGATCATTAGCCTGCCCTCATCACATAACCTGCTCCTTCCCGCCTAGAAAACATTCGGAAATAAGAATGTAAGGACTTCAGGCTCCTTACATGTTCCTTCCTCCTCCCCTACCATCCAAACACTCTCACTTTTCCCACCTCCCCCTGGTACCATCTGTTCCCTAATATACCCCTCTTTCTGGCTATTTCTTTTTCTTTACCTCCGTGTTTCCTTTCCATTTTCCTGACTCCTGCAGTTACATAAGGATATATACTCACACATAAGGGATTGGTGCTACAATCCATAAATGAGGGAGAATAGGTTTCGCTTATTTTTCTCAGTTTGTGTTATTTCATTAAGTATAACAGTCTCTAGTTCTATCCATTTACCTGCTAATTTCATAATTTCATCTTTTCTTATGCTGAGTAAAATTCCACTGGGCAAATATACCACATTTTGATTATCAGTTGAGGGACATTTAAGTTGTTTCCATTTCTTAGCTACTGTGAAAAGAGCAGCTACAAACACGGATTTACAGGTATCTGTCACTACAATAGGATGAGTCCTTTGGGTCTATGCCAGAGTGGTATGACTGGATCATAAGGTAGATTCATTTTTAGTGTTCTTTTAAGAGTCCTCCACATTGCTTTCCATAGAGGTTGCACGAGTTTGTGTTCCCACAAGCAGTGAGTGAGCTTCTCCTTTATCTACATCCTCATCCAGCATTTTCTGTCTTTTGTTCTCTTGATCTTAGTCAGTCTGACTGGGATAAGACAGAATCTTAAAGAGGTTTTTATCTGCATTTCTTTAATTACTAAGGATGCTCAGCACTTTTAAGGTATTTCTTAGCCATTTTTAAAAATTTTTATTGAGATTTTGTAATTTCATACAACAGTTCTTAATCAAATTTAGACCCCCTCCTCCATCCATGCCCCTCCATTCCCCGACCAGACTTCATGTATTCCACCATACGTGTTAAGTCCTATCCAGTCAAGCATTTGTACCCAGATGTCCTTAAGTGCAAATTGATCCACTGGTGTCTATTCAGTCCATTTAGAGATCATATGTAAGACATACTCTCCCTCTCCCAGTAGCAATCTGTCTCCAATAGTTCTCACTCTAGGACCTGCCTGCCTGAGAACTCTCTGTTCAGATCCACAGCCCATCTTTTTAATGGGTCATTTATTTTCTTGTTTCTTTGTTTTTGAGTACTTTGCATATTCTGGATATTATCTGTCAGATGTGTAGCAGATGAAGATTTTCTCACATTCCATGGGTTTCCTCTTCACTTCATTGGTTGTTTCTTTTGCTGTACAGAAGCTTTGTGGCTTAATGAGATCCCACTTGTTGATTATTGACCTGGCAATTGATGTACACGTTAAGAAGTCCTTTCCTACACGTCTATCTTGTAGGGTACTGCTTATGTTTTCTTCTAACAGTTTCAGAGTTTCAGATTTTTATATTGAGGTCTTTGATCCATTTGGGGTTGATTTTTGTGTAGGGTGAAAGATAAGGATTCAATTTCATTTTACTGCAGATGAAGATCTAGTTTTGCCAGCACTATTTATTGAAGGTGCTGTCATTCCTTCGTTGTGTGTTTTTGGCACCTTTGTTGAATGGCAGGTGGCTGAAACTGTATGTACACATGCTTGAGTCTTCTATTGTGTTCCATTGATCTGTGTCTCTATATTTGTCCCAGTGCCATTCTGTTTTTATTACTACATCTCTGTAATATAATCTGAGATCTGGTATGGTGATCCACCCAGCATTTCTGTTTTTGTTTGTTTGTTTGTTTTTGTTTTGTTTTTGTGTTTTTGTTTTTTGCCCATGGTTGCTTTGGATATTCAGGGTCTTTTATGATTCCATACGAATTTAGGAAGCTCTTCTCTAGCTCTGTGAAGAATGTCATGGGTATTTTGATTGACAGTGCATTGAATCCATAGATTGCTTTTGATAAGATCATCATTTTCATAGTATTTATTGATTCTACCAATCCATGTGTATGGTAGGTCCTTCCATCTCCTGGTGTCTACCTCTATCTCTTCCTTTAAAGATTTAAATTTTCAGTTGAAGGGATCTTTAATGTCTTTGGTTAGATTTATTCCTAAATATTTTTTATGTTATTGTGACTAAGAGGATTTCCTTCAATACTTTTTCTGATTGCTTATTATTGGTATGTAGAAAACGTACTGATTTTTGCGAGTTGATTTTGTAACCTGCCACTTTACTAAAAGTATTAATCACTTCTAGCAGTTTTCTTGTGGAATTTTTGGGATCTCTTATGTATGATATCAAATCGTCTGAAAATAATGAAAATTTGACCTCTTCTTTCCAATTATTACTCCTTTAATTTCCTTTTCTTGTCTTATTGCTTTCACAAGAGTTTCAAGCACTATTTTGAAGATAGTGGAGATAGTGGACAGCCTTGTCTGATTCCTGATTTTAACGGGAATGATTCCAGTTTTTCTCCATTTAGAATGGTGTTGGTTGTGGATTTGTTGTATATAGCTTTAATTATGTTGAGGTATGTTCCAGGAAGGAATTGTTGACTGGTACCATAAACATTGAAAAATATCTGTGGCTGGAGATGTCGTAGATCATACAGGAGAGTGAACTACTGCCACTTACCTAAACCAACATAATTTATAATTATCTTCTAAATATTTATCCTTATATCTGTAGATAAGTGTATCTTTAACCATTCATCAAAGAAGCTTCTTTTTGGAACAGATGGAAATGATTACGTAGTTTCACAGCTGATCAAAATGTAGAGAATAAGTGACTATGAGGCCAACTGATACATCTACAATGTAACCCTTACATATAACGTTCAGGAAGCACTGCAGAAGAGGGGGCAGAAAGATTGTAAGAGCCATAGTCGATCCATGAAAGTAGGGAAACAGAGGCTTTCAGGTCTTTGGAAGCTTGCTCATATGAACTTGCAGCAATGGTGGTGTCAAGCACAAGACCCATGCCAACTCAATCAGACAAGGGCCCAGAGTGGATCAAGGGAAATGGGCAGAAGGCCAACCCTAGCCTGGAAACTGTTGGAAAATAATTACTGGTGGGTGAGGGAAAATAGACCTTCCTTAAGATTTCTAGATAGGCTGACTAGACCAGTGGATGAACTTACACCAAAAGACATCTGGATACAAATGCTCAACCAGATGGGATTTAACTTGTATAACGGAATACATAAGGTTTGGTGGGGGGGGGTCACATCATGGATGGGGGAGGGGATTCTAAATTTGGTTAAGAACTGTTGTACGAAATGTAAAAAAAAACTCAGTAAGAAATAATTTTCTGAAAAAGAATCCCCACTGTTGATCAGACCTTATATACTTCAAGCAAAGTGTGATAATTTCTTTTTTTTTAATTGTTTTTTTTAGAAGAAGTATTTCATTACAGCTTTAACATACTCAATAACAATTTCCAGAGCAAAGATACATCTCTTTCAAAATGTCCAAGTATTGGAAATCCTATATTCTGCATTCTGAGACTTCTCTTACCATACAAATGTATTTTACTCCCCTCCATGGTTGGATATGGTTAGAGTATAAACCCAAAATTTCTTGTTCTGGAAGCCTGGACTTCAACACAGAGGTATTGAGAGGTACTTGGTCATTGGAGGTAGGCCCTAATAGGTGATTAGCATATAGTAGCATCACCCTTTGAGGAATTATTGTCATATTTATATTAATATTCTAGTAGTTTTCATCAATTAAGAATTAAGAAAAATCTCAGACACAAGGAACAGTCTTTATTAAAGTAAAGAAACTCACACATACACATATTCATACAGAGAGAAAAGCTCTCCACAAGTTGAGAGGGAACTTGTAAACCAAAATCTAAAGCTCCCAGGAAGACTTTGACCTTTTAAATGTTTTTGCTAGTATGGGGCAGATCCCCCACCCCTAATTTTGTCTACTTAAACAAAGAAGTGAAAGCTCATAAGCCACAAGCTTCCAGGTCTAGCCTGAGCCTTGTAAAAACTGGTCTGTCTTTCTTTATCCCTGAGTAGAACTCTATTTTGTAGATGTTTGCAGGTAAATGGGTGGAACTAGAAACTGTTATACTGAGTGAAGTAACACAGACTCAGAAAAACAAATGACATCTGTTCTCTCCCATATATGGATCCCAGCACCAAATCCTTATATGTGAATATGTATCCTGATGTAACTTCAGGAACCAGGATAACAGAAAGGAACCAGGAGGTAAACGGATTGAAGGAAACTGAGAGAGACCAGTAGGAGACAGATGTTAACTGAGGGAGAAATGGATAGAATGGGGGTATGTAAATGGGAGGGGAGAGAGAAGGTTATACAAGGAACTTTGGGGATAAGGGAAAGAAGGAACTCAAGAGACGTGGGACCACAGGAGCCTGGTATTATCAAGGGAGGAATGAGGACACTTTAAATGGGGAAGGTATTGAGGAAGGGTTAGACAGATAGAAGAGGAGAGAGAGAGAGCGAGAGAGAGAGAGAGATAGTATTAAAAAAACAGATGGACTCATATTAGTCTAACAACCTAATGGCAAATAACACACACAATATCTCTACATGAGCACACGTATATAGGTGAAGGCTGCAGAACAAGAAACAGTGCCAAACAGGAGAAGCTTTCCTTTGAGTTGTTAACCAGAGTAGCCCAAGAAACTCCCAAAATTACACAGGCTTTTGCCGCAGCTCTTGATTGCCTCCCAGAACTTGAAGGTAAGACCCTATTGCTGAAGATAGAACACACTTCAGACACAGAATTTGGAGCAATGGACCTGGAACTAACCTTGTAGCCACCTCCTGAAAATTAGCTCTCATAGCTTTGGAGAGAACTATACAAGCTACTAAGGGAGAACGTCAGTTGATGGTCCCACACCAACTTCAAGACCAAATACCCACATCAATGACTAGCACAGCATACAACATTGGTGCAGTAGTGGCACTTGTTGGGGGCAATTAACAGGTACTTAATTGGACTAAAAGCCCACTCAGTGGGAGAAAACTCATGTGTGGTACTGTAAACGTAGCCAAATACACATGGCTAGAGAGGTCATAGATCTTAAAGAAAACCCCAGAACTGTCACATCCCTAGACTAATGTAATTTCTTACTATGCAAAATATGTATCCTTATATTTACAGACAAATATCCCAGTCACCACTCATCAAAGAAGCTTCTTTTGCACCACAGAGTACCACAACTTGCCACACACAGACATTGTCTGTGAATTACCCAAGCCTAAGTGACATAGCTACAATGTAACATCTACATCTAAGGCTCATGGAACATAGAGCAAAGGGTAAAGAGGACACTAATGGATATCTCAATTCTCATTAGTGAAACTCTCTCATGCATCAGAGGCCCAGGAACACAAAAGGACACAAATGACCAAAGTGTAGAGATTAAGAATCTGCAGAATGCTGGTCCTTGGACAGGACTCCTATATTAAATTTCACCAACCAGGGCTCAGGCACCATTACAGAAGAGGGGGTGGAAAGATTCTAAGAGCCAGGGAGGAGGTATATGACCATATGGAAATAGAGTCCTACAAGCTCCTGGGATTCTACTCATAGGAACCTACAGCAATGGTGTCAGCATGTACAAGACCCAAGCAACCTCAAGCAGACAAAAACTCAGCATAGAACTGGGGAAATGGACAGCAGACCCCAATGTTAGCTGAAGAAATATTGGCAACTGATTACTGTTGGGTGAGGAAAAGATTATCTTCCTAAAGCAAGGGACTCTAGAGAGGCTGACTAGACCTTAGTCAATGAACTTGCACAAGGGAATGTCTGGGGACACTAGCTTGACACAATAGGCCTTAACACAAATGACAGAATGCATGAATTCCAGTGGGGGGGGCTCTATAGGAGGGTGCCAGTGGGGAAGGGTATAAAAATGGTTAATGGGGTATAAAGATGGTTAAGATTCATGGAGCTGTTTTGTATAAAATACACAATTTTCAATAAAAAATTTAAAAAATAAAAAATAAAATAAAATTAGGAAAATAAAATGAAAAACAAAATCTGATCTGAGCCAGTCAGTTGGAAACCCCTGCTGGCAGGGGGAGAAACCTGCCAAATCTTTGTCTCAGAGCAAACGGAAGCAGGGAGTGTGCCTTCTTTCTATACCCATTAGTGATCTTGTTGCTTATCTGAGATTTATTCAGTTTCACTCCCCATTCTGAAGAGGTAATCCTAAAATCATTTAAGAAATTAGCTGAAATTGGAGAATAGACAAAACTCATCTTCATCATGAGAATGTAGGGATCTAGTTACAAAGTATTTTCCAAGAAGGTACTAATGCCTGGAGTGGAGTTTTAGTTTCAATCTTCATGTATGGCCTGTAGGTAGGGGTGTTAATTTAGGATGTGATAAGAAACCAGACCTGCCTTGTGGCATTTTTGGTTAGAGAACCAAGGACATTTGGGGAACTGTTGTTTTTGGGGTCCTTGCCCTGAACTACCTATCCAGCTTCTATCTCCTGTTCTCATTATTCCCCACTCTGAAGACGTTACCCTAACTGCCAATATGGAACTGGGGTGATGATAAATCTGCCTTCTTTGAGCTGAATGGGAAATATGAGGTGTTGCAGACAGGGTACCCCCTCATGGACCTACTTAGGGGACCCCAAAAGTATATGATTGTGAGCTGTACGGAGGAAAGAAGTCCTTGACTGGTGTTCAAAAGACACATGAGGGGGCTGGAGAGATGACTCAGTGACTAAGATCACTGGCTGTTCTTGCAGAGGACCTAGGTTTAGTTCCCAGCACCCACATGGTAGCTAACAACACCAGTTCCAGGGGATACAGTGCCATATTCTGATCTCCGTGGGCATTGAATGACATAGGTGCACTTAAATACAAGCAGGCAATACGCTCATATACATAAAAATAATAAATAAAATATTTTTTAAAAAGAGAGAGACATGAGGGAGAAGAAAAGGCATGGTATTAGCATCCAAGTCCTAGGCAGGAGAGACCAGAGCAGAGGAATTTTTAATGTCCAAATTAAAGTCCATTAGAATCTCTTGATATGCTCCCAAAAGCATCCATCTAGAAGGTTCAGAACAACAGATTTGAAGGACACTTTGAGATGAACTTGGGTCTGAAAAGGGAAGGTCAAATCACATCTCCAAAGCCAGTTTCTTAGTGAGCTTAAACAGCACCTGGCAATTTAATAATGTAAATACCAAAGGCATTTACTTCCCTATGAAACTGAAGATAATAAAAAGTTACTTTATAAACAATCAGAGAAGAGGAAAGAAAGCCAGTGGTTTTCATTGCACAGAAGCCTTGCTAAGTCCAGTGATGGTGGGCTGAACTTGCAGCATCTGTTCTCCATATAACCTGTATAGAGTTGGCCAAATGAGTCTTATCTGCTTGGTTGTATGTTGGAAACAGTGACAGAAAATTTTGAATTTTCACTCTGTCATCTTTAAACTTTATAACGTCATGGATATGTTGCAATCTGTACTCTTGATCAAATAGGATCAAGCTGCTTTTACTAGTGTCTAATTTGAGATCCTCCTTGGCTACATTTGGGGTGGTCAACTGCTTGAAAGCTTATACCCACAACCAGTTTGTATGTGTCTGCAAGTGGAGGGAAACAACCTGAAAACCTCAAGTACCATTATTTCTTTTAAATATATATATATATATATAAAGGCCTTTCTTTCTTATTTTCAGAGTAATTAAGGCTTTCTTGAGATGGCCATTTCGCATTACATTCAAAGGGGAACCGAGGCAAACCTTCTTGGTAGAAAAAGATTAGACTCTTTTGTTTGAGGTTTTGGGGATCTAGTTATGCCCAGTGCTCGAGGAGGCAGTTGTAGCAACTTCAAATGAATTTTTTTGGAACTAGTTTTGTAACATTTACCACAAGATGGAGGAGGAAAGATGGAGAAGTCTTGGGTTGGCTTTTCCTCTTGCTACCTGTGCTCTCTGGTGTATCTGAAAGAGCATTTCCTGTCTGCCTGCTAGGAGAGCAGCTAGTGCTGTCTACTATGTCCCTGAGGAGCTCTAGCCCAAGTTAGAACAAGTGGAACTTGCACACTCATCCATGGCCTGGTACCATGGTCCCCCTTATTAATTTTCTTTCCTCCTGAGTAGTTAGTGGTCTAGCTCAAATTGCCCAGGAGGCAAGCCAGTGGGGAACCTGAAGGAATCTTGGAAGCTTCTGCTTGCATTTGTTAAGCAAAAACAAAAATCTGAGGGAGCTGTGGAAGGACACCTAACCCTCTTAGGGCCTCCAATTCCAATATCCATTCAGTTTCTGGTGGTAATGATTATTGCAGCCCAATTGATCTGTGAGGATCTGCTCCAAGTGAGACTGATTTGCACTAATCTACACCTGAGGATCTCAGTGCCTAACTGTTCTACTTGTATTCCAGATGTTTCTGATGTTTCCATTCCCAAAAATATATTAATATGTTTTTAGCTACCCAGTATTGGGGTTGTCATCCACCAAAATTATGAGATTAATTTATTTCCTTCAAAACTACCCAAAGTGTATCAATATAAAATAGACAAGGCATCTTGGACAAGAAAAACAGCTATCGAACTCACCAATGACTCTGAGGGTCTGTCACTTATTTATTTCTTATAGATTCAAGGTCATTTTTCTGTTGCTAGGAATCCAATTCCATGAATAGGGTGAACCATAAACAAAACAGGTTTGTTTCAAGTTACAGTTCTGATCAAAGCCCAAAAAGCAGGAAAACTGATTGTCCTTTTGCTGACAGAATTCCAAGATGGTACAAAGTATCACAGGGCAGGAGACAAGGAGCATATGAGCAGTTTCAGATCTCTACCTGTTCTTTTAAAGTCACCAGCATTAAATCACCTTGAACTCCTCTAATTCTGATATGGCATAATAAGAACAAGCATGGGTTCTCAGCGTTTTACAATGAGTATTAAAGTTTAGCACATCAAATCCTGAAGAACATATATCATATCCAAACCATAGAACATAGTCGTGATATATTTTTTTTATCTTTTTGAGACAGGGTCTCCCTGTAGCCCCAGCTGTCCTTGATATATTTTTTAATCTGATTGTAGGGTCCTTATTATATAGATTAGTATGCTTCAGCAAAAAACTTACTTTGCCATTTCATTGTCTTTGAAATATTTGGTGCATTCCCTGTAGTGTGCTAATGCAGATTTGGCATTTTGTCTTACCTAGTATAAGCCATTCATTGCTCCCTGTTTAATACAACTAACCAGAGTCCTTTTTCATCACTGAAGTGCACTAATGACTCAGAAATCTCTTCTTACAAATCCCATGTCAATCAGTTTGTCTCTGGCCAAATTCAGGTTTGTTTGTTTGTTTTAACATTGTCCCACATACTTGTAATCCACTCCCACACATGTATCTCAGGTTCTGTCTGTGTAAAGTGGCAATTTATACAAATCCTTTTTATTAAGAGAGCACTGTCTTTGGGTAGCCCTTGGGACTTCTTGGATTTTGATCCTGCTTTTGAATATGAAAATGTTTGTACTGGGTACTCAGAAGAGAACACCGTGTCTTTGAACAACAACAACAAAAATTCAGAGAATACCATACAATTTCTTGGGTAAATCTTGATTTGATTTACCTCCTTAGGTGTAGAAAGATTTTTTTTGAAACACAGTCTGCAGAAATTAAGTAATCATTTTCTGCTTATACGTCCCCAACTCAATTTTTAGGGACCTATTTTTTTCTAGACAAATGCTTTCCTTTTAGCAGAAATCTTATTGCGACTTAGGGAATTCATACTTGATTCAGACTCACCTTAGAATACAGTGAGCTTTATTTTCTGAAATGTCAGTCTGGTGGCTTCAGATGAATAAACATTTCCTTCAGGTGTGATGGTGATGTATGCTATGGTTAACCACTTAAAGATGATTTGTACCCTTTGAATGATCAAGATGAAGAGAAATTGAACTTAAGAGCCTATTAAAAAAGACACTGAATAGAGGATGTTAGTCAAGTCAATGACTGTGGTATTTATAATTTTAAGGTTAGTAAGGACTTTTTACACCTATTAACACCAACATGAAACATTAACTAGGAAGGAACATGGAGTTGGGTTATACTATTGAACCTGGAGGCACCCTTTCTCCTCTTTAGGTGTAATGCTGTAGCAGTAGTTTAAATTACATCTGGGAATGAAGAAAGAGTAAGATAACCAATTGTCTTAATAGACCTCTGACGATGGGTTTTAATCATTGAAGACTCTGTTTTAACACATTTTCGGTAATGCTAATCATTTTAGTATGTTGTAGCAAATCCGCAGCTCTACCTTTGTCAGGCTGACTATAAGTGCTAAAGACTTTTTTTATTTTGGTTTACTCCTTGCTAAAGAAAAACAAACACATCCAATTATGATATATTTCAGGAACTACATCTGGAATATTGCATCTCAGTGGTTACCATGGAACATTCATCTTTCTTCTCTATTTTTTGCATTTGTTAACTTCTTAAGTATGCATTGCTTAAATTTAATTAGATTTTCTGATAAATCTGTAACTACTGTCCCAGAAAGGCCTGTAAAGTGAGTGTGATGTCTAATCCTTGGCATCAACTTGACTGGATCTGGGATTAACTGAAATGAGAAAGATCTTCTTAATTGGATCATCTGAAGCTGGAAGACACACCCTAAATGTGGGTGTTTCCTTCTGATGACAGCCAGTATAAAAGGTTACGGCAGATGAGAATGCCTGGCTTCTTGCTGCTTGCCTTCGCTCTCTCTGGTGAGTGTGTCTTGCGGCTGTAGACTGAAGACTAGCTGATCTTCTGGAATTTGTCAGACCTTCAGTGCCAGATTGAGACTACTGAGACATCCGGCCTTGTGGACTGAGTGACTATGGATTCTCAGCCTCTCCAGTGTGGTGCAGCCATTGTTGGACCACTTCAACTCTATCCTGTGAGCTGAGCTGATCAATCTCTATACATATATATTCATTCTGCCGGTTCTGTTTCTTTGAAGAACCTGACTAATACAGTGAGCACTGGTACATGTCATCTGATGTGAAAGTTAAAACTATTGATGTGGAAGCAAAAAGTCAATCAGTGTCTATTATATATTTCTGTAAAAATAGTAAAATTGAGAATTCCAAGATATTTTTAATCGCATATAGTTGTTTATTGTGTGCACGCATGCATGCCTGCATGTGTGTGTGCGTGCGTGCGTGTGTGTGTGTGTGTGTGTGTGTGTGCTCTTACTACAGTGAGTGTGATCAGAAGACAATTTGCAGCAATCGGCCAAGGTCCCTAGGGATCAAATTCAGATCATCAGGTTTGGTGATAAGTGCCTTTCCATAGTGGTTGCATGAGTTTGCCGTCCCACCATCAGTGAAGGAGTGTTCCCCTTTTTCCCCATCATTGCCAGCATTTGGTGTCTTTTAGCCTCTTTTTTATAGCCAGTCTGATTGGGGTAAGATGACATCTTAAAGTGGTTTCCATTTGCATTTCCTTAATTTCTAAAGATGTTGACACTTTTTAAGGTACTTCTTAGCCATTTTTATTTCTTCATTTGAGAATTCTCTGTACAAGTCCTTGATCCATCTTTTTATTGGGTCATTTACTTTCTTGGTTTTGTTTGTTTGTTTGTTTGTTTGTTTGAGTTCTTTGAATATTATGGATATTAACCCTCTGTTGGATGTGTAGCAGGTGAATATTTTCTCCCATACAGTGGGTTTCCTCCTCAATTCCTTGGTTGTTTCTTTTGCTGTACAGAAGCTTTAGAGTTTAATGAGGTCCAACTTGTCGATTGTTGACCTTAATGCCTGATCCAATTTAGAAAGTCCTTTCCCTCACCTATACCTTATAGGGTACTGCCTATGTTTTCTTCTAACAGTTTCAGAATTTCCGAGTTTCAGGTTTTATATTGAGGTCTTTAATCCATTTGGAGTTGGCTTTTGTGCAGGATGAAAGATATGGTTCCAATTTCATTCTTCTATGGGTGGAGATCCAGTTTTGCCAGCACCGTTTGTTGAAGATGCTGATCCACTGTGTGCTCTTAGCACCTTTGTCAAATATCAGGTGGCTGAAATTACATGCACTCATGTTTTGGTCTTCTATTATGTTCCATTGATCTACATGTCTGTTTTTGTATCAGTACCATCCTGGTTTTATGACTATAGCTCTGTAATATAGTTTGAGATCTGATATGGCAATCTCTCCCATAACTGCTCTTTTGCTCAAGATTGCTTTAGCTATATGGGGTCTTTTGTGATTCCATATGAATTTCAGGATTTTTTTTCTAGCTTTATAGAGAATGTCATGGGGATTTTGATTGGCATTGCACTGAATATATAGATTGCTTTTGGTAAGATGGTCATTTTCACAATATTAATTCTAACAATCCACGAGAATGGAAAGTGTTTCCATCTCCTGGTGTCTTCCACAACCTTTCTTCAGATTTGAAATTTTCATTGTAGAGATGTTTAATGTCTTTGGTTAGGTCTATTCCTAGATATTTTCTTGAGGCTATGTGAATCAGGGAGCGGGGCAGTCTATGAACGCTCTTTCTGATTATGTGTTATTGGTATATGGAAAGGATACTGATTTTTGTGAAATTGATTTTGTAACCTACCACTCTGTTTGAAACTATTGATTGTTTATAGCAGTTTCTGGTCAAATTTTTGGGATCTCTGATGTATAATATCATATCATCTGCAAATAGTGATAATTTGACCACTTCTTTTCCACTTAGTACTCCTTAAATTTCCTTCTCTTGTCTTATTGCTCTAGCAAGAATTTCAAACACTGTTTTGAAAAGGAGTGAAGATAGTAGACAGCCTTGTCTCATTCTTGATTTTTTTGTCTTTTTGAGACAGGGTCTCCCTGTAGCCCCATGTAGACAAGGCTGGCCTTGAACTCACAAAGATCTGCTTGCCTCTGCCTCCCAAGTGCTGGGATTAAAGGCATGCACCGTCCAGCTCATTCTTGATTTTAATGAGAATGCTCCCAGTTTTCTCCATTTAGAATGATATGACTATGGGTTTGTTATATATAGCTTAGAGCTTTAATTGTGTTGAGGAATGTTCCCTCTGGCCCAGTTCCCTCTAGAACTTTTAATATAAATGCGTGTTGGATTTTGTTGGTTGTGTGTCCAACAGGAAATTTTATTCTGCCTTTGTTTAGTTGAAGTTTGGTTTTTTTTATATTATTGATGCTGCTTGGTTGCTTTTTTTCTCAGCTTTGAAAAGTTAGTGTGTGCTTCAGGTGTTCACAGGGTAGTAGGCAGGTCTGGAGAAGGCAGATCAGGAGGGGGATGTCAAGGGCAAGGCAGGGGTAGGGACAATCTGGGAAAGGTCTGGCAAATTAAGCTGAAGAATGCAGCTAGTTTGGGTGCAAAGGATCAGGAAACAGTGGGCAGGGAGTGATCTAAGTGGCTAGTCCAGAGATCTGAGGGGGAAGGCAAATGTTAGCATAAACTTAAGGCTAGAAGTTGGACAGAGTGTTGAAAGATAGTGGAGCGCCTCAGGGTGCAGGGGAATCAAGGCACAATGGACTATATTTTTCCTTTTCAGACCTCTTTGTTCAATACTATGATCTGTGTTTGATTAGGTTGTTTGTTCTCTCTCTCTCTCTCTCTCTCTCTCTCTCTCTCTCTCTCTGTGTGTGTGTGTATTTATGCCTTGAGAATTTCATACATACATTTTATTCATAATTAAATATGATCATATGTACCCCCATTTCTGTCCTTCAACTCACCCCATATCCCCCAACACTTTCCATTCCTAATTTCATAACTTCTTTATCTTTCCTTGATATTTGGTTATTTTAGTTTTTTTTTTTAATTAGAAGAAGCATTTCATTACAACAGCATTAACCGATTCAATAATATTTTTCTGAGCTAGGGTACACCTCTTTCAAAATTGGCTGTACATTTTTAGGTTTACAGATGAATTATTATGCTTGTACAATCTTTTACTCATTATAAACTCCATAAGACATAAAATTAAATGAGGTTTTAACGTTTAAAAAAGATCTCCACTTCATTGTGAAAATACACAGTTTCATAAAGAAAAATTCATTTTAAGGCAATTGACATTGAGACATTTTCACATGCATTTCTAATCTCTCTATATATATGACTATTACTGGTCACAATCGCTTACTTTCTGAGTTACTTGGCATCTGAGTATGAATAT
>NW_008345884.1:636800-642282 GCF_000622305.1 Nannospalax galili
CAGGGATGCAAAGGCAGATGGGGTGGGAAGAAGCCCCAAGATTTCCCAGGGAGTGGATTGAGTACCTGGGTTGTACTGGATGCAAAGGATCAGGGAGTGGAAAAGTAAGCCTCTGAGCCCCAGAAAGAGGCTGTCAGCCCCAGAAAGAGTCTGTCGGGTGTTGCAAGATCAGGGAAGTAGAGGGAGGTTAGGGCCGCGCCAGGTCCAGAAGCAGTGCTCCTAGGGCCTAAGGAAGGCACTAAGTTGGTCTGGGTGAAAAAGATCAGGACACAGTATTGGTTCCCCAGGTGTCTGGGGCCCCAAGACTAGGAATGGCACAGGGCCCAAGCTAGGAGTAGAGAACAGCGGGGGAGATGGAAGGGTGAATGCGGCTGGGGGAGTCAAGGCACAGCGGGCTGCGTGATAGACTTACCCCAAGAGAGGCCCGAGGGCAGGAGAGCAGGCCAGGAGAGTTAGCCCATGGTGCAGGTCCAGGGAAGCAGGGAGAGGTGATGGCGGGGCCAGGTCCTGAAGCAATGCTCCTGGAGCCCAAGGAAGGCACCAAGCTGGCCTGGGCGAAAAGGATCAGGAAGCAGCATTGGTTCCCCAGGTGTCTGGGAACCCAAGACCAGGAATGGCGCAGGGCCCAAACCAGGAGCAGAGAACAGCAGGGGAGATGGAAGGGCGAATGAGGCCAGGGGAGTCAAGGCACGGAGGGCCTATTTTATTTTTTTAGTCTACATTTTAAGTCTCTCTGAGATGTGTGCCTCGCAAAATTTTTCTCCCATTCTGTAGGTTGTATCTTCAGTTAATTATGCAGTTTATTTTGCTATATAAACCCTTTTAATTTCATGATGTCCCATCTGTCAATTGTTGACATCATTTCCTGAGTGACAGAGTCCTATTCAGAAAGTCCTTAACTAATAGTTTGAAGACTATTCCCTATTTTTCTTCCACTGGTTTCAGAGTTTCAGCTTACATTGAGGTCCTTGATTTACTTGTAGTGATTTTTGTACAGGGTGAGAGACAAAGATATCATTCATTCTTCTGCACGTAGACATCCAGATTTCCCAGCACCATTTTTGAAGAGGCTATCTTTCTTCCAGTGTATATTTCTTTCACATCTTTATTGAAAATCAGGTGGTTGTAGTTGTACTGACTGACATCTGAGTCATCATTGTATTCTTTGAATATATATGTCTGGTTTTGTGCCAACACTATGCTCTTATGATTAGCATGGTTCTATGGTTTAACTTTAAATCAGATATTGTGAAATCTCCAGCACTCTACTTTTATTCAACCTTGTTCTGGGTTTTCAACTTCCTTGTGAACCTTGGAACCACAAAAATAAGATGCACATAAACTACCAAATAAATAAATCAAACTAGATAACAAGTATTATACATAGGATGATGTACAGAAAGCATATCCAGTGGATGGGTTAGATCCAAGCAAAAGAGATTAAAAGTGCTTTAAATATATCTGAATAATAGTGAAGCCTGAGGGTTAATGTCAGAGTTTATAATTGGTCAAAACATTTTTAGGCAAATATGCTCCAATCTAGATATTTTCTGAGTTTCAGTAAAATGTAGATTGAGAAATCAAGAAGGCAATATCTCAGATTCACCCAAATCTGTTATTAACAGGCTACTTGACATGCAACACAGGAGTAAATCTCTCTGAGCTTCTGTTTGCCTATCAGTAGTGCTTGATCATTTTGATGTTAGTCATAATTCTCTAGATGCAGTGATTTAATTAAAACCTTCTTATATGATGATGTACCATGTATGGTTTATGGGTCACTATAGATTCTTCAAGACTATAAGGTTGGGGCTGGAGAGGTGGCTCAAGAACCTGAGTTTTGTACCTGGAACCCATGTAGAACAGTTCACAATTACCTCCAACTCCAGCTCCAGAGAATCCTATGCCCTCTTCTGGCCTCCATGGTCAACCCTACACTCATGTGTACCTACAAACAGTCACATATGTATGCACATAATAAAGCTGAACATACTGGTGCACATGTGTAACCCCAGCACTGGAGGAGCAGAGACAGACAGATCCTTGAAGCTCATTATCAAGGAAGGCTTTCTGACTCTGTGACCTTCAGGTTCAGTGAGAAACCCTGTCTCAAGAAAGGAAGTGGAGGAAGATTCCCCACATCATTGATCTCTCTCTCCACATGCACATGCATACACATGGATGCCCACCTGCACACACACATACACACACATGAATATGTACATACATTATACACATGAACATACACAAACACCACACATATGCACACATACACACACATTTAAAAATAAATAAAAGTTAAAGACATTAATCTTTTTAAGTGACACAATATCTCACTAAAAAGAAACACTATGAGGTCATCTTTATCAGAAGCCTGACTCTAAATGAATAAATAAGAGGATTCCTGGGAAATTTTCTTTAAATTTTATGTCTCATTGTAAGAGGAGCTGACTCCTGGGTCAGGAAGAATAGTTACCTTACATAATCAAAATATTAAACACAACAGAACACTTCTGAATATCAGCTATACCACACAACAGTATTCTTTTAAATGATCAATAATGTGGGTAATGTTGCCAGCTATGCAGTGACACTCAAGTAAGAGAGTGTCTTAATATGTATTATGATGTTATAACAAAGTACCTGAATCTGATTACTTTGTGAAGAAAAAGTTTATTTAGCTCATGATTTTAAAGGCTTAAAATACAAGGCTGACCACTGATTGGCCTCTGATGAGTGCCTTCTGTTTGTGTCAAAACACAGTAAAGGCATCACATAATAGAGTTTGTTCAAGGGAGAGACCAGAAAAGAAGCAATAGATAAAGGAAGGGCCAGGTCCCTCTTTATAACAATCCAGCTAAATGGAAGCTAAGCTTTTCCTCCAATAACACAATAATCTCTTCTATGTGAGATTCTTCCATGAAGTGCTGAGGCACATCCTCTATTCACATGAAACCATAGCAGGAATTAAAACAGAGATGTAGAGAAAGTGAAGACCTAGAGTGTAGAGTCTAATGGGATTTCCAATACTTAAACACAAAAAAACACAACTTACTCAACCATTACCATGCTAGATTCAAAGCAGACTTTTATTGCATAGAATACAGTAGTTAATTTAAAAAAAATATACCTGGGTATTTGAAAAGTGCCTTGATTTATTACTTTTCTTTGTTCTGTTACTATAAAACCTTCATGAAACTGTTACCATGTTGGAACATGGAATTTGGTGTGATCTGAATTTGTGTTCCCAGGCCATGGTCGTTCATATTTGGCTCCAGAATAAACTATCTGTTATCCTCCTTATATTTCTTTCCTTTAAAAAAGAAGGGTGACTTTTGGTGGTGTAACCTGTTTTCAGAGTCAATAAGGTATAATGTGGGACAGCTTCCTGGCCCAATGGCATGAAAACCATTACAGAATTAATAGTTCTTCTATTTCCACAATATGCCAAAAGTCTACATCCCAGTATTTTGTTTGCAGAAGTGTTGCCATTCCTAAGAGCTGGGCTCTTTGTTTCTCTTCATCTCAAAAGGAGTTCAGACTTTAATTATTCCACTGTATGCTCTCCTAGATAAACAGTAAAAAAAATGCAGCCATAGTTCACTTAAAACAATTTCAAGCTCACTTGAAATAATAAGGGCCTAGGATGCTAGGTGAGCATGAAGGTAAACCCTTGCTACTATGTAGCACAAAAGTGGACCTTTTTGGAGAAACAGGTCTGAGTCTGGATTCTGAAGGACAACAGTAAGAAGCCCTTCTTATAAATATGGAAATCCAGGAGACCATTTTGAGTGCAACATATGTTTTCAGTATTTGGAGGGTCCTCTCAAAAATTCTGCGGCCTTACTTTGATTTTTGACACCTGCACTGTGCCATTCCTGTATCAGCAGGATGGGGCATAATCCCCAGCGTGACCCTTCTGGATTACAAAAAAAGAAAAAAAAATAGCCAGGTGATTCATGTTTGTGTGTCATAAGTGAAGCAACTTCATCAGATGTGGAAGATTTCTACATTCAACTCTCTGCAGGTTGGAATTAACATAGAGTTGGAAAATCCACTTTGGCTTTCTTTCCTGACTGTCTCTCATTTCCTTTAATGTTATCCCTTTCCTGGTCATCAGTTCTCAACAACTCTGCCATTTCTGTGTCCCAAGGCAATAAGAAATAGGGAACAAAACATTGCAAATTGGAGCAAGAAAAGTTATGTTACCCTATCAAAGTCAAATGTCCTGGGTGACACCAAAGAGGCCATGGGCAAGGTGATACTGGCATGCTTTATCTTGTGGTATTGATACAGTATCAGATATACAACCAAGTTGGATTTCTCAGAAGTTTGTCACCTAGCTCTGAATCCTATCCTCACAGTTTCTGTAGGAAAATTAAAGTTACATGGTATTTGTTCTGGGTGGGGATAGTCTTGTGAGGAAATGTACTGCATAGAATCAGGGGCTCAGATCCCCCAAGCAGTCAACAAATAACTAAAATGAATAAACTGGGAAGATTTTTCTCTCTTCTGTCTTCATCCCAGATCAAAGAATCCCGAGTTAGGATCTGGATGAAGGATAAACCCCTGAATTGTTGGGCACACCCCATGCAATGACCCAGCATCTGAACTTGCTTAACAGGGAGCCAGGGCTAAACTGCTTCAGCCTGCCTGGGAACCAAGGAACACTGCATTTCTCCACAGGGTGGAGGAGAAGAAGCAGAATAAACCAAGCCTGGGACTCCTCCCTCCTGTCGAGGTGCACTCATTCTCCTGTTGGAAAGACTACAAGGACATGAAGTCAACTTCTACATATCTTCTGCTGCTGGAGTTTTATGTATTTTTAGTTTGACCTATTCTTTTGTCTTTTGGCTTCATATTAAGGGTTCTTGGACAAAAATGTGCTCTGATATACATGAAAATTTCAGATTTAAATTCAGTGTATCTTAAAGTGTTTTCAAGGTGGGGAAAGTAAACTTGAAGTAAAATTGCCAAAACCAGCTTGAGGTTGGTAACTCTTGAAATGGATTTTCCTTTTTTAAGCCAAGGTCTGAAAACGTAGAACAGCAATATCATGAATTTTCAGAAGACCAGTGAGTCACATCATAGCCACAGATGAGTGACAGCAGATGTCAGTGTAGAAAACATTCACAATCCCTGGGCAATCTCATTTTCTATTTTATTTTCATTTCTATCCTCCCCCCTCCCCCATTTATTTCTGACTTTGAGTTAATTTTTGGAGGGGCGGGAGGTATTTTACATCTCAGAAACTAGATTGGGAAATAATGTTTAACTGTAAGAGCTGAGCTTTAAGTTTTGAGTTTAAAAATGTACATCAGGAGCAGTAGGGAGTCTTTTCTAAAAGCAAATCTTTCTAATTTGATTTTCTGTGTATATGGCTGTTCTGTAAATACTTGGGGGTTTTTTGTGGCTTTTTTTAAAGTAGACAAGATCTGTGGGATTTTTTTTATCCCCAAAAACATTTTTTAAAAACCCTTTT
>NW_008345884.1:642352-644552 GCF_000622305.1 Nannospalax galili
AAACCTGAATTCCAGCATGGTGGCACACACCTTTAATCCCAGCACTTGGGAGGCAGAAGCAGGCATATCTCTGTGAGATTAAGACCAGCCTGGTCTACATAGTGAGTTCTAGGCCAGTTGGGGCTATAGGGTGACCCTGTATCAAAAACACCAAAAAAAAAAAAAGAGAGAGAGAGACAAAATGCATTTTACTCAAATTTGTCACCTGCTGACCATGATCATAAATGGGTCTTGTATGGATATGTGGTCCATCAGGAGATAATGGCTTCCACCTAGAAGAAAGGCAAAGCTTCATTTTTGTAAAGATGTAAGTAGAATTTCTAAGCCTAATGTGATGGTTGCCCAGAGGGAATCAAATTCTAGAAGGGGAATACAAAGATACGTGAAGTTGAACAGAACACAGATGGAAACAGGGTATTCCAACCCTGCAGTCTCTCTTCTGGTAACACAAAACACAAGAACCAAGAATCCTAAAACACAGCAATCCTCCATCAAAGGTGTTTCCTTGTAACCGAAGTTCTCCATGTCTGTAGGATTAGCCTCTGTGTACTCAGCTGTCAGGAGTTTCAGCTGGAACCTTACATTATTCCAAAAGAAATGACTGGAAGTGTGGGAAATACAGCACAATGCTGCAGGCATGAGTTAAACGGGTTCATAATGAGTAATCAATTAAAGGAATTTCTGTGATTCTGTTCTTTGGAAATTTACACTACTACTGGAAATAGAAGGCCGGGAGTTAAAAAGATGAGTCCAAGGACATTGAGAACAGAATCCCATGGTGCCACCACCAAAGTCCTTAATATTCAACTGTTATTATCAAGAGGTTTTTCTTGGACCTGAGTTTCCCACCCTATTCTATTAACCCCTTATAGAAACAGTGAAGCAGAGCTGGAGGATTCTAGACTCACAAGCAACAGGAACAAAATTTTAGCTTCAGACATTCCTGGGAGCCTAAGGAAAGAGAAGCTGGGTCATGTTGAGGTATGCTCCCTCCAGTCCAATTCTCTCTAGGACTTTGAACATAAATGCGGTGGATGATCTTTTTGATCTTTGTCTATATGTGGTTTGCAAGTATCTTGTTGAGAATTTTTGCATCTATATTCATTAAGGATATGGGTCTATAGTTTTCTTTTTTGGTTGTATCTTTACCTGGCTTTGGTATTAGAGTGATGCTGGCTTCATAAGAGGATTTTGGAAGTTCTCCTCCATTACTTTCTTTTTGGATAAATTAAGTATTATTGGGTGTAGATCTTCTTTAAATGTCTGACCGAATTCTGCTGTAAATCCATTTGGTCCTGGGCTTTTTTTAGTTGGGAGGTTTTGTATTACTGTTTCAATTTTTGTGTGTTTTAGGTCTGTTTAAGCTGTTAATCTCTTCTTGGTTTAGTTTTGGTTTAGTTTTCCCATGCCTTTAGATATCCATCCATTTCTTTTAGGTTTTCAAGTTTAGTAGCATATAGGTTTTTAAAGTATTCCCTTATAATGTTTTGTATCTCTGGTATCTGCTGTGATGTTTCCCCTTTCGTCTCTGATTTTGTTGATTTGGAGGTGCTTTCTTTCTTTTAGTTAACTGGGTTAGCAGTCTAGAAGCATTCCCTTTGAAATCAGGAACCAGACAAGGCTATCCACTATCTCCACTTCTCTTTTAACATAGTGCTTGAAACTCTTGAAAGAGCAATAAGAAAAGAGCAGGAAATTAAAGGAGTAATAATTGGAAAAGAAGAGATCAAATTATCCCTTTTTGCAGATGATATATCTAAGAGATGCCAAAAATTCCACCAGAAAACTCCTAGGAATTATTAACACATTCAGTAAAGTGGTAGGTTACAAAATTAACCTACAAAAGTCTGTAGCCTTTCTATATACCAATAACAAGCAATCAGAGAAACAGCACGTGGAAAAACTCCCCTTCACAATAGCTGAAAAAAAATAAAATATCTCAGAATAAACCTGACCAAAGACATTAAAGAGCTCTACAAGGAAAATTTTAACTCTTTAATGAAAGAAATTGAGGAAGACATCAGAAGATGGAAGGATCTCCCATGCTCATGGATTGGAAGAATTAATATTGTGAAAATGACCATCCTACCAAGAGTCATATATAGATTCAACGCAATGCCAATCAAAATCCCCATGACATTTTTCACAGAATTGGAAAAATCTATCCTAAGATTCATATGGAAGCACAAGAGACCCCGGA
>NW_008345884.1:644623-646617 GCF_000622305.1 Nannospalax galili
CAGATTTCAAGCTGTATTACAGAGCTATAGTCATAAAAACAACATGGTACTGGCATAAAAATAGACCTATAGACAAATGGAACAAAATTGAAGACCCAAATATGAGTAAATACAATTTCAGCCACCTGATATTTGACAAAGGGGCCAAGAACATTCACTGGAGGAAAGACAGCATGTTCAGCAAATGGTGCTGGCAAAACTGGATCTCCACTGTTGGGAGCTATTAATCCATTACGTACAATGAGCTGTGGCAGGCTTGCTTGTTTACTGAGTTTGTGTTTTGCACACCAGTACCTAATTTGCCAAGTCAGGAGGAATGTGTTTATATGGTGGAGCTCACAACAAGTATTTGACCGCTCCTTGACCCTCAGATACAGGTGGGGAAAACAGCTGTTGAAATTAATTGAGTTAAGATCTCTGATGTTTTCTGTATAAAAAAGTGGAGCTAAAATAAACCGGGGCTGCAGTCTCTACTGACGTCCTCCCAAGTATCTTTTTCTCTGTCTCTTGTTTTTTCTTTCAGTCCTCACTCCCCCTTTCAGGTACTGTCTGTCTTGGCTGGCTGGCACCAGCACTCCACCTGTAGAAGAATGAAAATAAATCCCTATCTTTCACCCTGCACAAAAGTCAATTCCAAATGTGTGGTTGCCAGCTGTGACTGTTCTCCTCTGGCTATGGCCGCTCTCCTGCTCTTTTAGTTCCTCCGATCAGTCATCCAGTCCAGACCCCAGGGCTGGTGAGGAGTCTGCGCCAGTGTCGCCACATTCAGGAGCAGGAGACCAGGTTCAGTGACACAGATCTGCTTTATTGCAAGAAAGTACGGGCTTATATAAGAGTAATAGGCCAATCACAACACAGCATATGGGATCCCTTATTAGCATGGCAGACTAGTATCCTATTACACTCTAGCGGGCCAGATGCCCCATTAGAAGCAATGCATTCCAGCATGATAGGTATGTAAGGCAAAAGGCAAAATCAGTCACAAGATTTTCCACAACATCTCCCCCTATTTTTTCATTTTTAAGAGTGAGGCACAGTTCAGAATATATACTGATATCAGTCCAGGACCTGTATGTGGCAGCATAGGCAAGGGATTGATCCCTACTGTGGGCCTCATCCTTCAAGATGATGATTTCTCTCAAGAGCAGGCTGGGCCAACTCCATGCCAACCAGTGGGAGTCGAGGTTCTTTGTCTCAGAATTGTTGTCCCCACCTCAAGGGTCACCCAGCATTATGGACTGTGCCTGTCTTAGGCTGTCCCATCTTTTGGGATCTTACCTGTCATTGACTACCAGCCCTCGAAGGGTGAGTCCCTTGGTATGGTCTGGCAGAGGGAGAGGCAGTGTATCAAGCTTTGGCCCATGAAAAGACTTCTTAAGGGGCTAATAATTCAATAAAAGCTGATGAAAACGGGTCGTCCCATCTGGGGTCATGATGGGGATTAGCAAGTGGCAAGTTCTAGGCATCGGTCTCACAGTCTGCCAACAGGAGTATATATCACAAGGCATTTCCTGTGGCTCCAGCAGTTGGGCCGTTGTCTCAGGTCCATTGCACGGTTGTTCTGTAAGACTTTACACCTATGCTCAAGCCTATTTTTCATATCTCTATTATAGGTTGGTAAGGGCAAGGAACAGCGGGTCCTTGTTTGCACAGACATGCCTGGCAAGGTCTGGAGGCAGAGCAACAGCTAACTGAACCAGAGAAATATGAGTTTTAACAAAATTATCAAAACCCTTAACAATGCAGGGTCTGAAAATGAGGAGTTAGCAGTAATGATGGCACACATAATAAGTGACACAGACAAAGGTTTTCCTCTGGATTGAGGACTTAGCTTAGCTAATGTCTCTGTTTACAGAGAGAGATGTTCGAGGTCTCCCCAGGTTGGTGGTTTTGTAGTCTGCGAGATTGGTCTCTCGGTGACTGAGGGGTGTGCTGCTTCCTCCAGGGTCAGGGCTGCCATCTCCGGGGTCAGTGATTGTGGAGGGAGGTTTTCC
>NW_008345884.1:647154-647781 GCF_000622305.1 Nannospalax galili
AGACAGTCCTTACGGCATAAGAAGCCATCTCACCAGAGCAGCCCAATGCAAAATGGACATTGGAATAAGTGTCAATAATATGATGGATATACTTGAGCTTGCCAATAGGAGAAAAGTGAGTGACGTCCATTTGCCATATCTTGTTGGGGCCAAGACCTCTAGGGAGCATCCCAGCAGGTTGTAACAGCCTCAAAGGTAGAAGAGGGGCACAAGAGGAGCATGCATGGACCAAATGTTTACAGCTCTGAATTGGCAAGGTAGGGAGAGCCCATGTATAGCTTGGGGAGAAAGGTGGAAGTGGGCGTGTAAGTCTCTAGCTTGTTGAATTAAGGTGGAGTCTAGGGTGGTGCTCAGGACCAGTTTGTCAATGGTGGCATTGCCCTCTTCCAGAAGCCCCGGGAGATTGGTATGAGACTGCAAGTGTTGAATATACCAAGGGGCAGAGTGCTGCTCTGCTCAAGTAATAATTGTGAAGAAGAGAGTAACAAATCAAGGGGACTCTGGCGGGGCCAGAAAGCTGCAAAGGCCAGATGTTGTAGAGTCTGAACTACATAAGCACTGTCATAAAAAATATTACAGGGAGTTGTAGGGAGATCCTGAAAGACCTGTAACATGGCTGAGAGCTCT
>NW_008345884.1:647908-652420 GCF_000622305.1 Nannospalax galili
GGGAAATAGGGACAGGGGAAGCTGTCTTATTCCTTGAAGGAGTTTATGTTTAGGATAATGATTGTCATATTTCCCCTGATAGACTAGTAGGAGAGTTTGGAAGCCAGGGTTGTCAAGGAACAATGACTGTAGCATATGAAGTGGAAGGGGAAGAACCAATGATTCGGGTTCGTGGCCATACAGAAGGCGAGAGGTGTGGACAAGCTTAAGGGCTAGCATAGCCCATGCCTCAATAGTTGGGGTGACCTTGTGAAGTTGACTCCATGAAGAGTGGACCCATATCAGGGGACCCTGGGTCTGCCAGAACGCTCCCAAAGGGGTGTTTTTAGTAGGAATAACTTGTGCTTGGATGGGCAACTTTGGCTGTATCCTATTTACAAATGCTTGGGACAGGTGAGAATTGATCATTGTGACAACACATTGTGCCTCCGGTGAGAACTTGCAGGGAATGGAGACCATATCAGTACCCCACAAGAGGTCAAAGAGCAGTGTAAGCTCTTCTGTGGACATGGGTAAGAAGCCCCATATCCAATTGATATTGCCACAGAGGGTCTGCGCCTCTGAAAGTGTAATCTCATCTGGTAAGGTAAGAACAGGAGCTATGGGCCGGATGACATCTTGAATAGACTGGCCCAAAATAGGAGCTATGGACCAGATGACATCTTGAATAGAGTGGCCCCAAAAGGTATAAAGGGGCATGTAACTGTATTTTATCTGCTGTAACAGTAAGACCTAATGCCTGGAGGTTTGTTTTGAGTTTTTGAAAAGCTCCTTGTAAGATCTTAGGATCCTTATGGGCGATAAGAATGTCATCCATATAATGTAAAATATAAACCTCAGTCAGCAAGGTCTGCAGGCATGGGCCACATAATATTGGCAGATAGTAGGGCTGTTTTTCATGCCCTGAGGCAATATCTTCCATTGATAGCACTGAACTGGAAGGTTATGGTTAGTGGCAGGGGTAGAGAAGACAAAATGGGGGTTATCATCATCATGAAGAGGAATAGAGAAGAAAAAGACCTTAATATCTATTATAATAATTGTGCATTCTTTGGGAATAGCAGTAGGGTGAGGAAGTCCCAGTTGAAGGATCCCTAAAGGCTTCATATGCTCATTAATAGCACTTAAATCATGTAAAAGTCTCCACTTTCCTGATCTCTTTTATATAACAAAAATGGGAGAATTATGAGGACTAAGTGAGGGCTCAATATGACCCAAGGATAACTGTTCCTGGACCAAGGAGATCAAATGAGCTAATTTATGTGAAGGAAGAGGCCACTGCTCCACCCATATGGGAGCTTTAGTGTCCCACGTTAGTTTGATAGGGGGTGGCTTGGGCAGCGGAGCACAGGCCGTTAGAATTGAGAGTGAGGGTGGGGGCATTACCTAACCACTGGTCTACAATGCGGTCGTCATAAAAGGATTTGTCATTGGTAGTTAGAACAACCTCCATATTGCAGAGGATATCTCTCCCCCACAGGTTATGAGGAAGCCCTGCAGCTAGGAGCGGTTTAATAGCTCCTGTATTGTTATCTGGGTCAGTCCAGACCATGGGACGTTGGACCTGTAAAGTATTTTGTAAGCCCCCAACACCTTGAATAGGGGGTCCAGGCTTATGGTGCCAATGAGACAAGGCCCCTGTATCAATTAGACTTTTAAACTTATGGCCATCTAGGGAAAGTTGCATCCTAGGCTTATGCAAATCAATAGGTATTGTCCATTGGATGTAGGGGGTGTATTCCCTTACTTCCTCTCCTTGGGGCGGGGCTGAGAGGGGCCCTGTTGCCCATTTAAAGGCACCTTTTGCATGGGTTTACCATCTGCATCCACCTTAGACCTGCATTCTCTTGCCCAATGAAAGCCTTTGCGGCATCTCGGGCATTTTGAAGGGGGAACCTGGCTCCTTTTGGCCTCTTTCATAATCTTATTAGGACAGGTATGTGACCAATGGCCCTGTCCCCCCCAGGCCCAACATTTGCCTTTGTCCATCTTGGCCTGCAGCTGATGAGCAGCCAGTGCCTCAGCAAGGGCTGTGGCATGGGCCTGAGTGGTCCCCACATCTCAGCAGGCCAGAATCCATTCAGAGACATCCTTGTATCTAACGGGTCCTACGGCAAGGTGACACGCTGTAGTGCAGTCTTCATATACAAGATCCTTGAGCAGGGCATCAGCAGCTCCCTGATGACTGATCTTTCTATTTACACTTTGTTGGCATCTCTCAAAAAAATCAGAAAAAAACTTGCATGATTTTTGTATCAATTTGGTTAATTTGGTATCACCGCAAGTCAGCATACTTTGAAAAGCATGAAGCACGCAAAGCCATACTTGTTCAAAGTAGCGGGGAGGTCCCTGTGCCTGAGCTTGGGGGGGTCTCAAAATAGCTGTGTCCTACTAGATCATCAATTCCAGTGTTTTGGACATTGGCATTTCTATTGCTCTCTGCCTGTTGTTCACATTCATCTTGGTAAGTAGCTTTCCACAAAAGGAAATCACCCCCCTGTAAGCAGGCATGGGCGATATTCTGCCAATCGTAGGGGGTATTGGCCGAATGATTGATTGTAGATTGTATATAATAACTGACCAAACCAGGGGGAGTGAATGCCATCCTCAACTGCTGCCTTATGAGGCTTCCTTAAGGTATCATGAGAATATGAATTCCAGACATTGGGGTTCTGTTGGCCCTGATTGACAGTAACTGGGAAGAACTGTAGAAAATCTCCCATTGTATCATAGAAGAGGGGCCTAGGTGGGAGGGGCTTCCAGTCCTCCTCCAGAAGGGAGGGGTAGATGGACTGGGGGTGGGCTGGGGGGACACTTCCTTAGAGCTAGTGCAAGATGGCAGAAAGTAGCCATTGCCCCATAATGGCGGAGCGGAGAACGCCTTAACTTCCCGTTTTTTCATCAGAGCCAATACAAGACGGCAGAGGGTAGCCACTGCCCCGTAATGGCAGGGCAGGGGCAATCTTGACTTCCTGTTTTTCATCAGGGGGCCCTTGGACCCTAATTTCTCATTTTTTTACCTCATTATCAGCAGTCATTGTTTCCACATCAGAAGAGAAATCAGTTAGTTTGGTTTTGACTGGAAATGCCTGGGACAAGCTGTCCCCACTATCCTGTTGCTTTATTTGTTTACGTATGTTTTTTAGTATGAGATTATTCTGCCCAGGGGCATTGGGGGGAACTCCCTGAAGCGAGGCCCGAATGGCAGTCACAATGGGGTAGAACGGCCCAGATAATGGACTCCCCACCCTGACTTCTCTCTTTCTGGCCATGAATAGCACACAAGCCCATTGCTCCAGATCCCAACAGTAGGAATCCTTAAACTAAGGAGCAAGAGCTAGCACTTCATCTAATACCTTAGTTACTTCCTTCTTTGTTACCCTAATTTGCCTACTCCTGAGGAGAGAAACCAGTGCAGCAGCTGGTTTCAGGTTACCAGGGGCTGGCAGCAGCTGGGTGACTATTCCCCATACCGGAGGTCACTCACCCTGCAAGACGTACCCAAAGGGACTCAGGAACCACTCAAGAAGATCGGTGGAGACAGGAGCGGCATGCCCAACCGATGATCGTGAGCCAGAAGAAAAAGGAGAACAAAACAAAAGCAGTGAGCAACCACAGGAAGAGCACCTAGAAAGGGGGCATCGGTAGCCCAAGGTGTTACAGCTCAGAGTGTTACAGCTCTGTGGGGAGGGGGTCCCAGCCCCACATTTAGGTGTCAGGTGTGGTTGCCAGCTGTGGCTGCTCTTCTCGGGCTATGGCCACTCTCCTGCTCTTTTAGTTCCTCCAATCAGTCATCTGGTCTAGACCCCAGGACTGGTGAGGAGTCTGCGCCAGCGTGGCCGCATTCAGTCTCAGGAGACCAGGTTCAGTGACACAGATCTGCTTTATTGCAAGAAAGTACAGGCTTATATAAGGGTAATAGTCCAATCACAACACAGCATATGGGATCCCTTATTAGCATGGTACACTAGTATCCTATTATACTCTAGCGGGCCAGATGTCCCATTAGAAGCAATGCAGTCCAGCATGATAGGTATGTAAGGCAAAAGGCAAAATCAGTCACAAGATTTTCCACAACACAAATGGATCAAAGACCTCAATGTAAAGCCTGAAACTTTGAAACTGTTAGAAGAAAACATTGGGAACAACCTACAAGATATAGGTATAGGAAGGATTTTCTAAACCAAACATCAATTGCTCAGGAAACAAGGGCAAGAATTAACAAATGGGACCTCATTAAACTAAAAAGCTTCTGTACATCAAAGGAGGCAACCAGGGAAGTGAACAGAAAACCCACAGAATGGGAGAAAATCTTCACCAGAGACACATCTGACAGAGATTTAATATCCAGAATATATAACGAACTCAACAAACAGAGAATCAAGACAAGAAGTAACCCAATGAAAAGACGGGCTAAGGAGCTGAGCAGAGAGTCCTCAAAAGAAGAAGTAAAGATGGCTATGAAGCATCTTAAAAGATGTTCAACATCACTAATAATTAGGGAAATGCAAA
>NW_008345884.1:652725-656500 GCF_000622305.1 Nannospalax galili
CAACACAGACCCAGAAAAAATATCAACATATCTTCTCCCTCATATGTGGATTCTAGAACCAAACCCTGATAAGTGAGTATGAATCCAGACATAACTACAGGAACCAGGAGAATGTAAAGGAAACAGGAAGTTAAAGGAAAAGAAAGAACCTGAAAGAGAAGAACTGTAGGAAATAGGCCTTAATAAGGGAGATATGGATAAAAATTGCGTGAGTTTAGGGGAGGGGGGAGGGAAGGGTATACAAGGAACCTAGGGGATAAAGAGAAAGAAGGAGCTCAAGAGAGGTAGAACCATAGGAGAAGGGTATTATTAAGGGAGAAAGGGGGGAAATGGGGTCACCTTAAGTGGGAAAACCATGATGGAGGGGTGAGACAATGCGAGAGATAAATAATGCCTAGCTAGTTTTGAAAACAAGAAGGAACCATATTACTCCTACAACCTACTGACAAATTATACATAGCAGATCAAGCAATATATATCTAGATAAGATTTATCTAAGAACAACTGGTCTTTGCCCAAGATTTATCTACATGACACACAGGAATTAAAAGTACCAGACTGGTGGAACTAACCTTCTTGGATGTTTAACAGACATACTTTGTAAGCCTATAATAATTTGGTCAGAGGGACATAAAGGACAGTTTGGGCTCCTTGCCCTCCTAGGTCGACTAGTTCCAGGAGACTATGAGTATCTCTCAAAATGTTCTGTAATTGTCATAGGTTACCTATCCTCTTGATCAAGAAGGCCAAGGAGACCCCACCAGATAGACTTGAACCAGTGTCCAGTCTACCAAGAGGAGGGTCAACAGAGAGGAATCATTTCCTCCATGCTTCCAACTGAAGCCAACGATGGTCAAGCAGGACCTTTGACTTATCTTCACACAGGCAGAACTGGTAAAAGAAAGGAGCCAGGGGCTCCCCCCAAGCCCATGTGACCCTGAGGAACAGATTCTCAAATGACCTTAAGAGTAAAAATAAATTGGTTTATCTGGGCCAACTGTATGGCCTTAAACACCCAAAAGGAAAGTATAACCAAAGATTAAAGGGGCCAATATAATTTCTTAAGAGTACATATGCATAACTAAAGACTACATAACAAGCAACAATGCCAGACAGGCAATACCTTCTTTTGAGTTTTTGGCCAGGGTGGCTAAAGGGACTCCCAGATAGTAACCCAGCACAGAACTGAGAAAATGAACAGCAGACCCCAATCTTATCTAAAGGAATATTGACAACTGATTGCTGCTAGATGAGGAACAGGTGACCCTCCTAAAACAAAGACCCATAGATAGGCTGAGTAGATCCGCCAGAAGGACAAGTAGTGGGGAATGGCTGGGGGTGCTGACAACACAGCGGTAGCAAGTATATCAGAGTATAAGGGCTCTAGTGGGGGGAGGGAGGCTATGAGAGGGTGCCATCTGGGAAGTGGGTGTATAGTTGAATAAGAAGATTTGGATGTTCTGTGTGATATACACACAAAAAAAAGTCAACAATTTTTTAAAAAATGTAATGTATTTGAGGAGGAAGCATGGAAATTTACCTCATGTTAATTAGTAGAGGTGATAAACACTACCATTGAAATCTACCCAATGACTTCAAAGACATACACAGGCACCAAGATCCAAGTGCAACCAATTCTGACTAGTAATAATCAGATACATACAGATTAAAGATGCATGTGCCAACATCTCAGTGTTAGTAGCAAAAACAATAAAGACAATGAGTCTGTAGGAAACATTTTTAAAATGAAATGGAGATCTTTTTTTAAAGGTTAAAGACTCATTCAATTTTATGTCTTATAGTGTTTATACTGAGTTCAATATTGTATAACCATATTAATTCAACTGTGAACCTAAAAATTTACAGCCAGTTTTGAAAGACATGTATCCTTGCCCTGGAAATTGCTACTGAATATGCTAAAGTTGTAATGAAATGTTGCTTCTAATCATGTGGTTATTTAAAAATAAAAAAGATTGAACCTAATTTAAAAAAATAATACTTGATTTATTTGACCCAACTCTATGGTCTTAAACACTCAAAAGGAAAGTATAACCAAAGTCATCAGTATACTTCTTTAAGAGTTCAAGGAATTACACTTCCCAGACATTAGGCTTAAGTCTATATGAAGTAATTTAGATGATTATTTCTCATTGATGATTTTATTCCTAACCAGAAAGTGCTGCTCAGATGTAAGACTTCAAATCTTGGTCTCCAATACTGTAGTGCCCACCTATAGCTAAGGGAGACAACCAGCTATTGTTCTAAAATGATGGATAAATTTGTTTTCTCCCCCTATCTAGAAGCCTTTGAGAGGGAACTGACACTGATTCTGACCACTCCAACAGCAATCAAAATACCTGAAAGCAAATCCTGAATCTGTCACTCTAGAGTCCAGCCTTGAAAGAAAAAATAAAAATGAGGAGGAACCCAATAGAGGGATGCTTTTGAAGCCCTTGTCAAGAAATTCCAATGGACTCTCATATGAACATTTGAAAATTGCCCTGTTCTGACTTTTTTCTAGTTCCCTGTCTAGAACTTGTAATGCTAAGTACTCTTGCCTTTACTTCTCCTTCACATCTCCTATTCACCAGTCAAGGACTTTCTTTTCCCCCTACAGATAAGAGTTATACAATTTGGGAGTCCCTTAGATAGACCCACTGAAGGGGTACTGTGGTCGCCGGCTGTGGCTGCTGTCCTCCGGCTATGGCCGCTCTCCTGTTCTCTTAGTTCCTCCAATCAGTTGTCCGGTCTGGACCCCAGGGCTGGTGAGGAGTCTGCGCCAGCATCGCTGCATTCAGATGCAGGAGACCAGGTTCAGTGACACAGATCTGGTTTATTGCAGGAAGGCACAAGCTTATATTGGGGTAGTGGTCCAATCACAGCACAGCAAGTAGGATACCTTATTAGCATAACAGACAGTGTCCTATCACAGAATAGCTGGTAGGATGCCTCATTTGCATACTGGGTTTCAGAGTACAGAGCCTGGATTTCTGGAAACCACGTGACACTGATCTAAGTGTTGCAATTTGGATTCCAAAGGTGATGGTTAGGGAGTGGCGAGCTCTAGGCATCAGTCTCATGATCTGCCAATGGGAGCAAATGTCACAAGGCATTCCTTGTGGCTCCAGTGGTCCAGCCATTGCCTCAGGCCTGCTGTATGGCTGTCAATAAGACTTTCACCCTAGGCTCAAGCCTGTCTCCCACAGGGTACTCCAGTTGCCTTACCCTGCATCCCTGTTCAGCATGGAAGAAGCTAGAGCAGTCTGCATCCCAATTCCTTATAGGCAATTTGGGTGACCTCTTCAGGGGATGGTGTGATAAGAATAGGACATGGGAATTGGTTAGGCAGTTAGGGTAAAAAGACCCCAAAGAAAAGTAACCAGTTTATTGGCTATAACTCAGAATGTCCTTGGGCCTCTTAACATACTCTGTTCCAGAGGTCAAAAATGTTGAAAATATTTGGGATCCTGTATCTAATCCTTAAAAGATTTTAGGGTTACCTCTTCAAAGGGGGGGAATGTTAGAGTAGCCATTTAAAAGAAAATGAAGAAGAGTACATGAAGTGTTCAGAAAAAAAGTGATGGGGAGATATGGGAGGAGTTGGAGGGGAGGGAGTGGGCATGGATTTGATCAAAACACCTTATATGCATGTATGAAATTCTCAATAAATTATTTAAAAAATTAAAAGCTAGGCAGGGCATGGTGGCACATGCCTTTAACCTCTGCACTTGGGAGGCAGAGGCAGGCAGATCTTTGTGAGCTCAAGGCCAGCCTG
>NW_008345884.1:656644-673053 GCF_000622305.1 Nannospalax galili
GATAGATGATAGATAGATAGATAGATAGATAGATAGATAGATAGATAGATAGATAGATAGATAGATGGATAGACAGACAGATAAAAAGTAAAATAAAATGCTTAATATACTCTTCAATACTAAAAAAATAAATAAAAGAAGAAGTAATTTTTTCACGAAAATGTGCTTGTGCCCTAAGACCAGTTCTTTACCTGGAGCACTGAATCACTAAGTTTGAGATGATAATTATAATTTAACATCATATAACAGGATGGAGCATTCTGCAGTGATCCTAAACCTAAGGTCAAGAGAGCTTCCAATTCTGACCACTTATAAGTTGACCAAGCTTGTAGGCACACTGCTTTCTGTAGACAGCTTTATTTTCTGGTCTCAAACAGGTTTTAGTAAAGGTTGCCCGGGAAAGCCTGAAACAAGAAGGGAAGGGCCTGAATGGCTTTTGTGCCTTCAGATGAAGACAGTTCTTGAATGCAGCTTTGCTGTTGGCCTTATGTCAACAAATCTTTCTAAAAATATGAAGTTAATGTATTACATTCTTGTACATTTGTTCATACTTCACAGTCATATGCATTACAATAAATATTGGAAAAAGTAAGAAAGATAAAGAAAATGGGATAGTAAGCTGTATAAGTCCTCACAAAGCTTCACGTGTACTTCCCATAATGTGTTAGTGTAGTGGTCAATTTTAAGTGTCATGATGACTGGACTGAGGGATACTCATATGGTAAAGAATTATTTCCAGAAGAGGGTAGCATTTCAATCAGTGAAATGAATAAATTATACCCATCCTCACTCAAAGTGGATGGGCACCATCTTAATCTGCTGAGGGCACAAAAGAATGAAATGAGAGTTGAAAAATTCATTCCTTTCCTGTCCCTCTTCTGGAGCTGTGACCTCCATCTTTTGCTCTCAGACATCAGAATTCTAGACTATATGGCCTTCGAAGTCTAAGGCTTGAACTAGCAGCCCCCAAGTGCTCAAGCAGTCTGCCTTCCACTCAACTGAGCTGTCAGCTGCCCTGGTGTTCCCTCTCTTTCCATTTTTCTCCTCTCTCTCCTTCCGTAGATCTATAATATAAATATGAGTGTATAAAGAATCTTTTTGTAACTACATTTATTCAATTACTCAATGATCATATTTTTCCAATGATAAAGTACATTCTAATCTTCTGCAGAGAATGGATCAGTAAGCACTAGAAACAAAACATCCATCCTCCAAAAACTTCCATCCTCATGAGGCAATGAGGTAAATCAATAAATAAGTGAATCAAGTATATCTTTTATTAGTAATAGATGCTTCAAAGAAGGAAACAGAAAGGCAATATGAAAGGTCATGGGCTACTGTGTTAAAATAGTGGATGTAGTGATTTAACTAAGTTATTTAAACCATACATGCTCGTCAGAGAAAACTGAGCACTAAACATATGAAAATCTTGAGAAATGTATAAGATGTTGCTGTGCTAGTAAAAAGGAGGCTCTTACAGCTACATTTGCAGTGTATGCAGCAGTGCTTTGATATGTGGGGTATGCTTCACAATAACTTGATTGGGTTGAGTGAATGCTAATGGTAGTTACTCAAGCTGGGTGGTGAGCACTTTTTAAAAAAATATTTTTATTGAGCTTGTTTGTATTTCATATAACAGACCTTAATCAAATTCAGGTCTTCTGCAAGAGCAGTCAGTGCTCTTAACCACTGAGTGTTTCTCTGGCCCCCTTATTATCGGTATTCAAACATATTGTTCTTTTCAATGAGCTGTAATCTATGACTGTCTCCCTTTGCTATGGTGTCCCTGTGGAAGCCTCACCCATTTTGAGTATTCTCCTTCATCCTGCTACATGATGTTCACCTTGGACTTGCCCTTTCTCACTTTTCAAATCAACATTTTCAAGACATATTGGTTCCTTTGAATGGAGAGTGATGCTTAGAAACCAGGATGAGGCTGTTCACTTTGCTCTTTTGTAATGAACTACTAGTGTCTCTCTCTTTTTCATGATCAGAACTAGGAAATACAGGTATTGATGAGGTTATAAATACCATATAATTATTTCCTTATGTAGAGGTATGCTCATCTTATACAGAAATATAAAGTCATAGTAATACCCTTAAACTGAACTATAACATGTGTAGATATACTTCTGTCTAGTGAGAAGTTCAAATTCACCTCTTGAAAACTAGGAATTCAATCCAGTACCACTGATGTATTTGCCCAATCCTAGCATAGAAAGTGAGTTATGTAATAGTAATCCATACAACTTTAAAATATATATATTTTATTTATCTTTATTTTATGTGTATGAGTGTATTGCCTTCATGTATGTAAGTGCACCCATGTCATGTCTCATGAGCAAGAAGAGGCTGACAGTTGAAAAACACACGGAGAATATTGCATGAATGTTCACCAGGAATGAGCTAGGATTAGTAAATAAAGTTATGCAAATGGCTAAGAGGGTGGAAACTGTGTAAAAGCAGACAAAGGTATTTGCTTACATGTAAGTACACCCATGTTATGCAATGCCCATGGAGGTCAGAAGATGGCATCAGGTCCCCTGGAACTGGAGTTATGGGTGGTTGTCAGCCATAACTGGGAATTGAACCCAGGCCCTCAGCATGATCAGCTACTGCTCTTAAACACTAAGCCTTCTCTCCAGGCCCCCACACAACTTTTATTTACAAACCTATTCAATGAAGGACAAGATTTTGCAGTTATATCCATCTTTTGTTCAGCATATACTTGTATAAAATATCTTTCATGTTTTACAATTATGTTATTCATTTTAAAAAGATTAATTTCATTTTTTCTGTTCATATTTCATTTTAAAGGATTTACCTACTGCTGTCCATTTAAGTACATACTTAGTATGTAAAATAGTAACCTATCAGCAGGACATGGTGGCTCATGCCTTTAATCCCAGCACTTGGGAGGCAGAAGCAGGTGGATCTTTGTGAGTTCAAGGCCAGCCTGGTGGACATAGTGAGTTCCAGGACAGCTGAGGCTACAGGGAGACCCTGTCTCAAAATGACGAAAAAAAAAAAAAAAATAGTAACACATTTCCCCAACCAAAGCTATACAGAAAGGTAGATTCACAGATTTTTCACCCTTTTCTGCAGACTTCCTACCCCATTCTTTTATTTTTCATTTTTTATTTTATGCATACAAGTGTATTGCCTGCATGTGCATCAAGTGCACCCATTTCCTGTAATGCCCACAGAGGTCACAATAGGGCATCGAATTCCCAGAACTGGAGTTACAGGTGGCTATAAGCTGCCATGTGGGTGCTAAGAATCAACCCGTGTTCTCTAGTGGTCTTAGCTGCTGAGCCATCTCTCCAGCCCCTCTCCTACTCTATTCTTATCCCTAGTCTATAGCTAATCATTCATGTAATCCTCTATTATTTTTATCAAGCACAAATATTCAATAAAATATACAATTTACAGAAGAAGAATGGGTGTGTATTCTTTCTTTATTCTGCAAAGAGTTGGGGCACACTTTTTATTCTTTCCTTTTGCACATTTTTACAATGAAATATTGTTCATTTCACTTCAGTTTATACTGTCCTCATTCATCCTACTTCATGACTATATATTACTCCAAAATGTGAGTGTCCCATAGTTACCTTCCCCCATTTTCAACTTCTTTAAACATTATGTAAATTAGCCTTTTGTTTCTGCTACAGGTTGAAAATGTTTTCTCCATTTTGTTGGCACATGACTTTCCTTCTGATTTTGCTGTGCAAGGTTTTGAGGGTTTAAGTGGTTTTTTTTTTTCTTCTTTTTTCTACATTCTTAAACTGACAGTTTAACTTACACTGTCTGGAAGGAGCTGTTTCTATCCAGGTAGATGAGAACAGATCATGTTTCCTAAGCTATGAGTACACTTACAGGAGATGCGAGGGTAAAGTGGAGGGCCTGTCCATTAACAAGTAGGCTTTTACTATAAAATAAAAAGACGAAAATTTTTATTACTTCTTATGTGCAAGAGTGTATTGCTTGTATGTGCATAAGTGTACTTATGTCATGCAATACCTGCAGAGGTCAGAAGAGGGTGTCAGATTTCATGGAACTGCAGTTACAGATAGTTGTTAGCCACTTAGGTGGGTGCCAAGATTGAACCCAGGTCCTCTGCAAAAGCAATCAGTACTCTTACCTTGAAATTTACACTGTTTTGACTTTTTTGGGTCCCTGTCTAGAATTTATAATGCTAACTACACTTGCCTTTACTTCTCCCAGGCACCAGTCAAGGACTTTCTTTTCTCACTACAACTAACAGTTAACAATTTAGGGGTCTTTTAGATAGACCCACTGAAGGGATACCCCAGTTGCCACAACCTGTGCCCTCTATTCAGCGTGGGAGAAGCCAGAGCAGTCTGCACCGTGATTTCCTATTGGCAATTAGGGTAACCTCTTCAGAGGATGGTGTGATAAGAAAAGGAGATAGAAATTGGCTACTCAGTTTAGGGTTAAAAAAAAAGAAAAGAAAGAAAAACAGTTTCTTTCTTAGCTAAAAGTCCAAATATCCTTGGGCCTCTTAGCAGCCTACTCTGTGCCAAAAGCCAAACAGAAATGCCAAAAGTATTTGGGAGGTCTTATCTAATCCCTAAAATATTTTAGGGTTTCCCTGTTCAGAGGGGAGAATGTGAGAGTAGTAAATAGCCCCATAAGATGAACTGGATAAGACTGTAAAATTTGTAGTCTCTCTATTGGAAGACTCACCTTTCCAGTTTTGCTGGACAATCACCTGGTCATAGGACCACCCCCTGGGAAGGCAGGTTCACCTTAAGTCATGCTAAATAGATGGGTGGACTATCTAGTGCATTAATGAGATAGTGAACTTTTCCTGCCTGGAATCCAGCCTCCTAGTGCAGCGCTCAGTCTGGACCCAGCCACAGACATGTAGGTCTCTGTAGAATTCTCTTCTGAAGAATTCAGAAAAGCGTAATCTCTCCTTTTCTTCATATCCATTTTCTAAACATGCTTTCTTTAAAAGCCCTAGCATCTTGTATTTCTTTACTTTTTCTCTAAATCTTCCTCCTCCCTACCACGTAGCTGACAGTGTCTGACCTCCATGGAGGCTCTAAACCTTCATGGCTTCATGGCTTTCTTTTCTTCTCCCCTCCATTCTCCTCCACAAGGCAGCAAGCAAGATTGCCAGCTCACCTGCCCTGAAGATTTTCCTTGAAATTCTAATAAAATTCACCTAAAACTTTAAAGTGCTAGAACAGAGTGAGGAAGTGGCAGGGGTGGCTGGAGAAGTGTGTCTGAGACCCAGGTCCCAAGAATGATTCAAGAAGCACATGAATGGTGTGCAGGATTTCTAAGCACAGGTAGAAAACAGTGAGGGTCCAGCTGAAGTGCCATGAGCAGAGGAGGAAAGGAGAAGACCTGGATGGCTGTACTGGGGTGGGAAGGCATTTGGAGAATTAGACTCTCCAGCACTCCAACCCTAGGCATCACTTGTGTCATGTCTTCTTCACCTTCCTGTCCCTACTCAGCCACCTGGTCACCAAGCCCAGCACTTTCCCACAAAGCCACAAGGTGGCCAGAGTGAGCCCCAGCAGGAACAGGATGACATCAAGCAGGTACTGCTCATGCCATGGCTGCTGAAATGCATAAGGCTTCAGGTGTGCTGCTCCTCCTGTCTGAAGGATGTGGTCAATCCAGCCCACCAGCCGCTGGGCAGGGGTCAGGGGGTGAGAGTGCCTGATGACCCTGGCAGCCATTGCTGCAGACTTGTACCTGTGGGCAGAAACAGAGAGAGTGTTACTAATGTGGTTCTCCCAAGACATATGTACCTTCACACACACACACACACACACACACCTGGAGCTCTGTACCAGTTTCTATCTTGGTAACAAATGATACTCCAGGGAATGTCAGGCAAGTCCTACATTTCTTTCCTGCACCAGCAGAATACCATGTTGACTAGGACTGGCTTACCTGGCTACAGTTTGCATGTTTGCACACTATGCTTAGTAGCACCCTGTGGTCGTGCTGCAGTAATGAGAAACTTCACTCTCGAAGTAGTTTGACCAAGAGTGGATCTGATCTTGTTCTAAGGGGTTCTGATTTCTCTCAGAACTAAACTTTACTATTATTCTTCATCTTCTATTATCCATCTATTCTGTACTACTCTTTCCTACTTTACTTCCCCTAACAAAGGACTCTTCTCATCTCTTATTTATTGGACAGCAGATCAAGCATGGTATGACAAAGGCATGAACAATCTTTGATAACAGTTTTACAAATCTATTGGCTGAGAAAAGCATACAAAACCACAGACAGATATCATCAACCTATGCCACGTGTGAGGGGGATATTGTTTGAAACCTCATTATTGTTTTCAAAATCATCATTGACATCTCTCTCTCACACAGACACACACACATACATACAGTTGTTCTGAGTCAGGAGCATAACTGAGTTACAAATAGAGAACATAGAATAAGATTAAAATTATGCTTTCAGTTTAGCTTGTATGAGTTAGTTACACTGAGATTCAAATTACTATAGAATTGATTGCATTTTCTTAGGAGGAAACAAAGGTTTACAAAATTATGTAAAATTTCAACTTTTAAACATTTGTTACAAAGAGTCTTTTCCATTTCCCAAGTCATTCCAAGATCCCTCATATATTTTGTTTTCCCCTACTTCAAATTCTGTGACTACCCCTGGTGATATGCAATAGATGGGTCTCAGCCCAATGTAAAATGTCCTTTTCAAAAGGCTCATTGAATCAAGCCATTTAGAGTTTAGTTCTCTGAAAATCTAAGGACAGGTAAAACTCCATTCTTCAGAAAATGAACATCCTTTGGCTTGCAAGATGGCTTAGCCAGTGAAGGTACTTGCCACCAAGCCTGACAACCTGAATTCAGTCCTTTGGTCCCACATGGCAGAAGGAGAGAACAAATTCCAGAAAGTTGTCCTTTGATTTTCACACACCTGCTATGAGTGTGCATATTCCTCCCCAACACAAAATTAATAATGAAAATAAACAAAAAGAAAATGAACAGCATGGAACTACAAATGTATACAATTGTCTTGGAGCTTAACAACTTTTCTAGGTCTAAGAACCTCAATCTGTGTGGTTGTTTCTCACTCTGCTAATAAGATTGTGTGGGTGTTTCCCATATGCTAGGTAATACATGAGACTGAGATTCAAGTTAGCATCCTAATAAGTTATTAGGTCCCTTATCTACATGAAAGAAAGTGTTTTACTTTCTCTTCAGGAGGTCACTGTATTACATATGCAATGATTTATCTTAGGGTCCCAAGGCCCCTTTTATTGCTTCACTAAGGGTCAGGCCCTATGCTAGGTACTAAGAATAGAGTGGAGAACAAGAGGCATACTTCATAGAGATTTTTCTCTCTTTTTTCATGTGGGAGATAAAAAATAAAGGAAAACTTCCCTAAGAACTATTAAGATGGAATTAATGTGTGTGGGCAGGAGAGGAGGCTACCAGGACTGTGAGGGATGAACTCTGTAGGGAGGTGACATTGGAGTTAAGACATGACCACCATGAAGGCGCCATCCACTGGGCAGAGGTGAATGACTGCTAAGGAACAATATTCAGAAGGCTAAGAGGAGAGTTGTGTTTGTAGAACAGAAAAGCAACCTCCTTTCTCAGATGGGGTTCTACTGTCAAGAAACCAATATAAATACTCTCGGAGATGATACAGTTTGGTTTCTTCAGAGGCATAAAGTAGCAACATCTTCAACATGTGACCCAAATGGTTCTGGTCTTACCCTCAGATCACCTGCTAATTTCACATGTACATAAGAAAGGCAATGTCCTAGAAACTCATCTTCATTGGAAAATAGAACACATTGCCCTTGGTGATAGAGCTGCATTTGGCCAAGTGGCCATAATTCCCAAGAGCTGTATACCGTTTGTCTTCGATGACTTGTTTCATTGCAAGGGCCAGTGTGTCCTCCTTGAGCTTCATTAATGGAAGAGAAACCCCGATGTTTTTTGCTTCTACATTAACCATGTTTTCAGGCTGGTCTCCAAAGACAGGAATTCCCACCATGGGTACACCATGCTGGATGGTTTCCATTATGCTGTTTATCCCACCATGTGTGACAAAAAGACGAATACTAGGATGAGCTGTTACAAACAAAAAAGGGTGCAGAACTTTTCAGGATGAGATTTCAGGGCACTAGGCAGAGTAGAAAAGGCATTAAGCAAACACCAAGGGACTCAGAGTTTTGATAGAGCCTTTGTGGATGCTGAGTATCCATGCCTACATGCAATTGTGTCTTGTAAGACACAGGATCCCGGATCCTTCTAAGACTCAGAACTCATGGAATTCAGTAGACAAGAGTGCTAATCTAGACATAAATCTCTGCCCCTTCTTTCATCTTCCTCTCTGTTTTCCCTGTGCCTGATCCTCTCTTTCTGTTCTTTTCATGTATAAATGTTTGCATCTGTCATCTCTCTGTCTTGGCTTCTCTACTCCAACAACTAAATTTTCTCTTTTTTTAATTCCTTGATATCAAAACTCAAATAACTTGCCCTGAATTTACTGCATCCTCACTTGTACAAAATACGCATAGAAATCAGAAACCAGAACTGAATTGGGAGTGGTGATCCATGTCTATAATCCCAACACTCAGGAGGCTGAGGCAAGGGGATTTCTGAACGTTCAAGGCTAGTTAGGAGCTGCATAGTGAGTTCCAGACCAGCCTGGACTAGAGAGAAGATCCTCTCTTAAAAAAAAAAAAAAAAAAAAGATATTGGACCCTGTACCTCAGTATCTCTATATCTTGTATTCCCATACAAGCATTATTGAAAACTGAAAACAAAGAGTAACATCTCGGCCTGTGGCGATGAACTGCCAGGGCTATCAGAAACTCCTTGTCTCTTCTTTAAAATGGATGTCATGTGCCCCACCCAATTTTAAAGAAAAGCTTGTACCACAGAAGTGGCTCACAATCTGTGTCTTAAATTCCTCACTTGTTCTGGGCTCCAGTTTTGATTCTGAGCCTCTACTCTTGTCTGTGGCCACAGCAGGGAGATATCTCTAAGAACCAGCATTAGGCAAGGAAAAAAATATGCTGGAGGGTGAGAGACTTTGATGTACAAGAAAATTCAATGGGAATAAATACTCACATAACAATTTGTAATACTGTTAATCTTGGCACCCAGATCTCTGGCACATCCTAAAGGCATTGTTGGTATCAATGTATGTAGTAAAGATATGAGCCACTCAGACCCTCAGTAGACTAAAAGTGTTTTTATGTGTGTCGGGGGGGGGGGTCAATGGAAAGACATGGCTAAACTGGTGCTCCTAAAACAGCCAAGAGAATAGTAACATCTCTACAACACCCCCCCACACTCTGCTACATAGTCTCAGAGTTCACAGATTGTCTCTAAGGTAAACAGTGCTTGACAGTAATAGCATTTCTGGCTATAAACATTAGGCCCAGGATAGAAAGGAATAACAAAAACATAGCCTACCTGAAAGGGAATATAGCTTGATTCCCCTAAGATCTCTGTCCACTCCTTTCCTGTCCTCTGGAGACCTTTCTCTACCTATCACTAACTCCTTTTGTACTGTTGAGTTTGCCAAGCTAAATCCAAGACCTGAGGCATCACAAAGACATGTCAATGAAGAGAAGCAGACTTGGGCAGTCCTTACCCAGGAGGTCATTCTGAGGAAGCCAGTCCACAATTTTCACATTGGCAGCCAATTTGATATCTTTAGGCCAAAGAGAACCCTTACAATTCCATATAACCCCCTGAGGGAAGTGGGCAAAGGCATTATTCATCTCCTTAAGGTCTTCCTGGGTCTGATACCTGCTCACCAGGGAGCCCAAAGCCACAAGGACAAAACCAAAGTCCCCAAATTTGGCAATGAAATTCTCCAAGTCCTGAGGAGATAACAAAGGAAAGGAAGCAACAAAGTGGTTTGTGAAAGCATACATGACCATGGAACAAAAATCAAACCATCTATAAAACACATCACCCTGTAGTGCCTTGTGATCACTGTTGTGAAGCTCTTTTCAAAGCCCCCAATACAAAGGTGTCCCCTGCACTCTGCTCATGTTCATTGAGTTTGTAGGAACACCTTTCTTCTTTGAAACTCTGACCACAGCATCAAAGCTAACATTTATCCTAGGTCCAGGGAACCACTTTCATAGGATAGTTTTCCAATGCCAGGAAAAAAATGTGGTAGTTGTCCAAAAGAGCTGGTGATAGATCAGGGTCAGTGGGGAGGCTGCTTTGCAGGCTACAAGGAGGAGCTGGCATAATATTTGTATTATTAGAAAAAGGGGAAACAGAATGCGTGCCGTTACTACATGACAGTCTTGTTCTCTAATCTTGTACTTTTCCCTGCCTCAGTGGTTCACTCAGGTGACTGCAGAGTGTAGTCATATGGGACGATGTTGAAAAGTAGCAACACAGTCTGAACAATAAGCCTGGGGAAGGCAGTTCCTTTTGTTTTAACACTTTGTCTTTATTTTCAATTATGTGTATATTTTGGGAGTGGAGCACGTGAATGCAGTGTCAGCAGTGGCTAGAAGAGGATATTGGGCTCCCTGGAGTTATGGGCAGTTGTGAGCCACCCAATAGAGGACTGGGAACCAAATGTGGATTCTCTGCAAAAGCAGCACACGCTCTTAACCACTGAGCCACCTCTCCAGCCTTCTCCCATTCCACCCCCACCCCAAACACACCAAGCAGTTCTTTAGGAAAGTTGTAACTTAGTGTCTTACTCTGTGGCTTTAAGAGTTTTTTAAATGTTTACTTCCAAATATTTCTTTGGACCTTGGTTCTCTCTGCAATTCTCTCCTCAGGCTCCTTTTTAACCTCACATCTTATTAGGTTACTCATCCAGTGTTGGGTTCTGCCCAGCATGCCACTAACCGGTTTGCTATTCCAGAGGTCCACAGTGAAATACGTGAAGAAAAAAAATGCTATCTCTCAACCATGACTGCATTCTGGTCCATTTGTCTATCAAATGAGGCCTCTGGTAACCTCACCAGACATTTTTTGTGAAAGCGAATCTTCCACTACATACAGAGTTGCTCACTTTTATAACCACACACTAGGACTCCACTGTCTTTAACTGAGGACCTTCTTTCCAGGCCCATTTCTAAAAGCTTCTGCCAACAACAACAAAAAAAAGCCAATTGTACTCAGAAATCACTGCCAAACTCTTCCTTCTCAGTTAACGTAGGGTAAGAGGAGCAAGAATAAACATTTGCGTCCTGAAGACCCAAAACTAATCCAGACCCTCTGTGCCTTGAGCTAAAGGACACTGGGAGAGCCATTATATCACCCAAGCATCTTTCCCCTTTGTGGTGGTTTGAATGAGAATGTCCCCCATAGGCACCAAGTATTTGGACATTTTGTCCCTAGTTGTGGCATTGTTTTGGGAGGTCTTATAAGGTATGGTCATGCTTAAGAAACACGTCACTGGGGACATACTTAGAGAGTTCTTAAGCCTTGCCAGATCTCCAGTCACTCTCAGCTTCCTGTGCCTGCTTGAACATATGAGAGCTTAGCTTCTGTTCCTACCCCAGCAACTTCTGCTGCCATGCCTCCCCTCCATGATGGACTCTTACCTCTTTGGAACTGCAAGCTAAATAAACTCTTCCTTTTATTAGTTCCCTTGGTCATGGTGTTTCTATCACAGCAACAGAAAAGTAAATAATACACTCTTCTAAAACAGAGATGGTGACACTTACACATGGCAGGATATTATAGAGGATAGCTTCGGTAAAAAGAAAGCCAGTGCTGACAGGCAATAGGCAGTCAAGTAACTTTACCTCTTTCTTCACTTTTAAAACTTTAGTAGCAGTGATTCTGAATATGTGCTGTTCCTTCAAACAACATGGACAATTCTCAAAGCTTATAGTGCCTGAGCCACACCAGAATAATCAAATCAGATTGTCTAGGATAACAAGGATCCAGGGCTCTAGAAGCTGAGTACACTAGAGATAACAGTACTCTTTGCTATCTGTTAGTCCCACAGAATCCTGCCCTGGTTACCTCTCTGTCTCAAGGACTGTTTATTTCACTGTTACTAAATCTTCTCCTTATCAACTAATGGGGTTAATGGGCACTCACTGCATGTCTATTGTGCATTTATCACACAGAATGCAAATGAAGAGCTAAGCATGGTGTTGCATGTCAATAGTCCCAGTTGTCAAGGAACTTGAGGCAGAAGAATCACTTGGGCTTAGGAGTTTGAGGCCAAAGTAGACAACATAGTGAAATTCTGTCTGCAATAGTGACATGGATGTTATGGGAATAACCAAACATTTTCTGACTGGACTAAAGGTCTGTCTACTCCACAAGACGGAACCCATACCTAACACCATTGTCAGGGCCAAGAACCTGTGGATAGACAGATCATAGACCCTAGGGGAAAACCTATTATTATTCTCTTAAGTGGACATAATATTAAATTGACTCCTAATGACATCACTATATCCATAGATTAGTGCATCTCTCAACCCTCATCAGAGAAGTTTCTTTTTGCAGTAGATGGCCATTAATTCAGAGCTAACCCCACAACTGGTCAATGTGCAGAGAATAAGAGACATCGCTATCATTCCCCTCCCCCAAGGATCAGAGATCATCATAGAAGGTGGAGCTAAAAGATTATAAAAGGCAGAGGCAGTGGATGACTACAATGACTACAGTGTTTTCTGGACATAACAGGTCAGTTGTATATATGAACTCATAGCGGTTATGACAGCATGCACAACACTTGTGCAAGTCTAAGTCAGACAAAATCCCAGCATGGAGGAGGGAGGTGGACATGAAGTCCCACCCTAGCTGAGGAGCTATTAGAAATTGATATCTGCCAGGAGAAGGAGAACCAATTTGACAAATGAAAGTTGATCATGCTCCAGGGAATGGTTCCACACCAAAGAGCACGTCGGCAACACACATATTGGGCTTTATGGGTGAGAGGGAGAGAGAGACAGAGAGAGAGAGAGACAGAGACAGAGACAGAGAGAGACAGATAGAGACAGAGACAGACAGAGAGACAGAGAGACAGAGAGAGACAGAGACAGAGAGAAAAGTAACAAAGGACATAAAGTCTTGGATGGGATAGTAAGGTGGGGGATGGGAATGAGGGAGGGGGTTGAATATTATCAAAATACATTGTGTGATATTCTCAAAAAATTAATAAAAATGTCATTTTTTAAATCCTAAAAACTGAAGAAGGAAAACACCAACTTCAGTTAAGGAGCTTATCTAATCCTCACCAAGGCACAGGTTTTAATAAGGTCAGAAAAGAACCTACAACATACCATATAAAGAGGCCCACAATCAAGGGTTGTGCAAGATCTAACTCCACATTTGCAGAACCTTAAAAAGTGAGAACTTTCTTAAAATGTATGATTTGGATGATCTTAAAATGATGTCTCCCTTGGATTACCCTATTTGGGTCTTAAGAGTCCTCTACCAAGCAGCAGTCACCATGTGGGCACAGAAACCTCTGCTGAAATCAAAAAGCTTAGGATCAAGATTTCACTTACTTGTGGTATTGGTTTAACAGGTTTGGCCAGTATGCCTCCAACATAGACAGTGTTGGGCAGTAAGGGACGAGCAAAATCCAAGGCAAAGTCAGAGTTGATAAACCACAGCTCTGCTTTCTGTAGAAGATCAGACAAGACTGGCCGAAAGCCTTCTGCAAAATGCTCCCGGATGGTGGAGTCATACTGAGAGAGTATTTTCTTTTGCTTCGTGGAGTAATAAAAAAACATAAGAAGGTTCTTTACTAGGCCCCAAAAGTCCATGCGGTCAGTCAGCAAAGAATGGAATACTGGAACATAGGATATGGGGCTTGGAAGCCCAATGTCCACAGAAGCAGGTAAGGAGGGAAGAAGGGACACGAATGGTTTCTCAAGTTTCTCAGCAATCAGAAAGGGGCAGTAGTCAAAAGTTTCCACTACCAGCAAGTCAAAGTTCTCATTCCTTAAGGAATCCAGGATATCCTTTCTGTGTAACAAATGGCTGCATTGAAACCCTAGTAGTTCAACGGATTTTAAGAACTTTTCAAAAGTTCCTCTGGAAAAAAAGAAAAGAAATAGTAAGTGTTCATGAGGGACATTAAACTCGCAATGTACTAAAGAATCTTAAGATACAACGAAACCTCTTACGCACGTAGCAGTCTGTCGGCAGCAGTGCACATATTCTACCAGTTTCCCATAAACAGCCTCAGCTCTGATCAGTCTGATTCAAATTTCTACTCCCTACCATGATCTCTCCTTCCCAGCTCTTTTCTCTTCTCATTCAAATCCCACTCAACATCATAGTCTTAACCAAGTCTACTCTTGGAGTAATCACTGACTTTAGAAACTCTCAGTATTATCTTTTAGCAATTTGGGAAGATCTAATTAGCTTTAATTCCCATAATGACTTTCTTCATGAGTGATTTTCTTGTTGTACCCAGACACGTTATGTAAGTAAATTGATGATAGACTATGTTGGAAATGATGATAACAATTTTTATAATTTCCAGGCATGTCCAGTCTACAGCCCACAGGCCACATGCACCCCAGGATAGCTATGAATATGGCCCAATCCAAAACTGTAAGCTTACTTAATGTATTTTTAGATTTATTTTGCAATTTTCTCTGAGGGGGGGTCGAATAACTCAATTGCACAGTTCTCAAATGTGAACTTTGTGGATTATGATATCATATCACAATGTCAAAAGACAGGAGATACAGCTCAGATGATACAGTGCTTGCCTAACATACATGAAGCCAGGAGTTAGTTCCCAAGCACACATAAACCAGGCATAGTGGCTCACACCTGTAGTCCCAGCACTAGGGAGGCAGAGGCAGGAGGATGGAAAATTTATCCTCAACTCATCATATCAAGCATGAGACCAGCCTGTGCTGCATGAGACCATGTCTCAAAAAATCAGAAGAAAAGTATTATAGGGTATTTTTAGTGACCGTGTATGTATATCCATTTCAACCCATGGAGTCTTTGAACAAAGTATGTAGAACTCACAATCTCAGCTTAAAAACTGAGAATTCTATTTTTCTATATGTGGGAGGTCAGGAATGAGAGAGAAGAAACTGATATTGAAATACCATATTAGCCTTTTGACTTGAATGCAAGCTAGGGCATTCAAAAAGGACACCGTCATCCTCACAAGTTCCCAGACTCAATCAGACAAAAACCTAGCATAGAACTGGGGAAATGGGCAGCAGGCCCCAACCTTAGCCAAGGAACTATTGGTAGCTGATTACTGCTGGGTAAGGGAGACCTGATCTTCTTTAAGGGACTGACTCTAGATAGTCTGACTAGACCCCAGTGGATGAACTCACACCACATCGAGGGTATCTGGGTACACAAACTTGACTATATAGGCCTTAGCATATATGACAGGATACATGAAATTTGGTAGTAGTAGGGCTATAGGGGGTGCAAATAGGAGAGGGAGTCTGAATATGATTAAGATGTATTGTATGAAATGCACAAAAATTTAATAAAAAAATAGACATTGAGAAAAAAAAGGACACTGTCAAAGTTACAACGAGTTAAAATTGCCTGTGAAATTATTCCGGGGCATTCTTCTTGCAGTGCTTTCCATCACTGCCAACAAAGAACATGACCCTTTCTTGTAGAAGGCTGGGGAAGGAGGTGAGGAAATTCAGGCCAGAAGTAGCAGGCATGAGGGCTCCAGACATCAGTGACCTGCTGTCAGCACAGAAGATGGAGGACAAACAGTACCCTGGCATACTGTTCCAAGTACACCACTTGCACCATTGGTGTCCGTGAGAAAAGGCCCTGAGGCTGAGAACTCAGTAATGGTATCTTAAAGATTTCACCTAGCAAAGGAATAATTGCCAGATATTTTGTATAATTTTGTAATGCATTGGAACTTCCCAAAATATAGTTCATTAATCATATTTTAAATTGAGTGAAGTTTTTCTAGAATTCACTGTTACTATGCCTGTCCTTAAAAATGTTAAGCATGGGCAAGCTCAAACCAGAAAAATAAATCCCAGCATGCACATGAGGAACAGAGTAAGAAGCTCCCACCCCACCTAGAGAAATCATGGCAACAGATGGCTGCTAGGAGGGATAGAGACAGTCTTTTTCAAGCATGGGACTCTTGATAATTCAACCAGGCTCCAGTGGATGGATCCACACTGAAAGACATCTGGAGACACAAATTAGACTCTATAAGCCTTAATATATACATTATAGAGTGCACTAAATTGGGCAGGAGGCCATAAGGGGAGGTATGGAGAGGAGAAGGAATCTAAATGCCATCAAATTAAATTGTATGAAAATCTCAAATCGAATTTAAAAATTAATCCCAACACTTGGGAGGCAGAGGCAGGCAGATCTTTGTGAGTTCAAGGCCAGCCTGGTCTACATAGTGAGTTCCAGGACAGCTAGGGCTACAAGGAGACCCTGTCTCAAAAAAGA
>NW_008345884.1:673110-674947 GCF_000622305.1 Nannospalax galili
AAAAGAAGAAAAGAAGAAGAAGAAGAAGAAGAAGAAGAAGAAGAAGAAGAAGAAGAAGAAGAAGAAGAAGAAGAAGAAGAAGCAGCAGCAGCATGGGGAGAAAAAAACAAGGCACACATATAAAACATATGACCAATAATTCAGGGTGGCATGGGCTAAGTGTCAAATGAGGAGGATATAGCAGATCAAGGAGGGAAGGAGCTTGGTTTACCGCCCTGCAGGTGGAAGAAGGCTTTGGAAAATGTCAGACCATCACCTCAACTACTGAGTCAATAAGAGGGGTCTGAGGACACTGAAATTAACCAAGACAGACATGTGTCTTTCCTGTTTGTGTCTAAAATGAAGGTGTTATGTGCTTCTTTCTATTTCAGATGAAGCAAAAGGAGTCATCTTCAGGTCTCTTTTGTTCCAGGTTGAGTGCTCATAAAAACAGTGGTCAAGGATTCAGTTTCTACAAGATCAGTGTTCACAAGTCCTCTCCATTCTTAAATATGTTCAAGGGAGGGAAAACAAGGGAGGGAAAGATAAGCAGGGAGAGGTGCCTCTGATTCCCCGCCAACAGTGAAAATTGAGGACCCTATCCCCATTTTTGTGTTGGGGAGATTGTGAACAGATTAGCAGTGAAATGCAGAAAGGAACTCCAGAAGGAATGATATTCACGTCCATATACTGAGTGTAGGGATGTAAGGAACAGTTCCTAGGGATTATTCTGGTGTTCTGGGTGATGTGGTATGCAGTATTCATTTATTTCACCCACCCATTGTCTCCTCTACACACACACACACACACACACACACACACACATACACACACGTACACACAAACACACACACATACATACATACATACATCTGTCCATCCATTTCTTCCTTCCTCTTATCCACATTCCAAATGTTCATGCATCTACCCATTCATTTATAAAAATGGAATAGTGACTCTTATTTTCAATAAATAAATAGATAAATAAATAAAACAAATTACCTTCTAGCCAAAGCTTCCTCCAAAAAGAAATCAAAATACTTGTTAAATTCTTTCTGAAAATCTTCAGGTGGAATCCACTTAATAAATTTGTATGACTTCTCTTCTTCTTTGAAACCTAAGAAAGCATCAGTGAGTTTTAAGACAAGTCAAATATGGTAATATTAGCATAAAATTTCAAAATGTGTGTATTCTGATGACTTTATACTTACTTGGGGGTTATTTTTATCTTGTTTTGTTTCATTAAATCTGTAGCAAGAGCAGCAAGTGCTTTTAACCACCGAACCATCAGTCCTGATACTCATGGTGGAGGAATACCCCTGATGGCATAGCCTAGGCCAACCTCTTCCATGCGTTCCCATGACACAGTGGTACCATAGGCTGACAATGAAGGCTTTAACACATGGGCCTATGAAAGCATTTGTCCAAGCCATAGCACCAGGTCAATAAAGGAGAACCTTTACTCATACCAACCCCTTCTCACCATTAAAAACTCAAACAAATCATCCTCCCTTGGTCTCTTAGGCTGTTTTTCTTGAGAGCCATATTGGTCTTTTTAAAATTCCTCTTTATAAGAATGGTAAACTTCGCAATCCTTCTTAATTCATGTATGTCTTCAACAGTCATGACATTCAAACCAGGTTCAGGATAGGTTAATATACTGTTGGGGAACCCTGCTGTTAGGGTTACAGTTTCTCCATGTCCGGATAGCTCTGAGAGGCTCGGTGCCTGATGGAGAGACTCTCCTTTTCAGCAGGGGGCCTCCTGCTCTCTTCCTGGCTCACTTTGAAAGTGCCGCCAAGTGAAGATGCCTGGCCTTATCTGAAATATGGCCTTTAGCATAGTTACCTGAAGTAAA
>NW_008345884.1:675063-688229 GCF_000622305.1 Nannospalax galili
AAAAAATATTGAAGTATGAGAGAGACAAAAAAGGCAAGTTTGTGTTTCTAACTGTTTAAATTTCATTTTAAAAACATTTGTGTTTATACCCTTAGGTTATGTTATTATAGCAGCCACTGTTTAGATGTTCTTGCTTCTTGCTGTTTGTGTTTCTATAATAAATGGAATCCCACTGAAATGAGGCAACAGTCCATGGAAACCTGAAGATGCAGAGACCTGAAAGTTCAGTGCCTTGCTACAATAGGTGGAAGATCATCCCACACCTACCACCTCCATCAAGGTTCAGGGACTTTTTCAGAAGAGGTTGGTGGGAAGAATGTAAGAGCTGGAGGAAGGGGTGGAGTGTTAACTGGTAATGTCCTCCAACCTATATATGCCCACAAACTACAGTCACACCTCCTTCCCAAGCTCATCAAGGAGTCGATGGGGAAGTCAGTTACTTCTCCTACCCAATCAGTCGACCTTAGCTACATGGGGGGGAGGGGCTAAGGATATATAAGCCAAGAATGCCATGAGGCACAGCTCTCACAATTTTGTGTGGCTGTCAGGAAGTCAAAGGATCTATATTTGAGTGTGGACTTTCCAGTGCAGCTGTAAATGGGGGAGGGGGGGATGCCCACTCTTCTGTAAATAAACACCCACCCTATGCCCTGTTAGCAAGCCCAATAAGCTCATTAGGATTCTCCCTCCCCCCAAAAAAGAACAGAGCTAAAGGAAACCTTCATTATTCCACCAAAGTTGACCTCATGTTGGCAAATCCTTTGGTCTTTGATTTCTTATTCCTATTTTCCCCCCTTAAACTTCATTGTTTATATGTGTGTATGTGTGTGTGTGTGTGTGTATGTGTGTGTGTGTGTGTGTATGTATGTATATATATATAACTTGCTTCAAGTTATTTCTGGAAAATGTCTTAGAAATTGCCCCTCTGGAATAAAATAAATAAAATAATTTTCAGTCATAGATTTGGCTAGTATATTCTTTTCAGTATGCATTCAGGCTCACATCCACAGTTTGCCTTCACTTCAGAAGGACAAGAAGATATATTAAACTAAATAATTGATGCTGTTGCCTACAGTCTTTGCTAGTAAAATCTTAGTGTTTTTACCTTTCTTCAAGGGGATATGTTATGCTGAGAACACCCTCTTTTAACATTTTATTTATCTTTAATTATTTTATGTGTATAAATGTATTGCCTCATGTGTGTAAGTGTACCCATGTGTGCAATGCCCACGGAGGTCAGAAAAGAGAAGAGAGTGTCAGATACCCTGGAACTGGAGTTACAGATAGTTGAACCCATGTCCTCTGCAAGAACAACCAGTGCTCTTAACTTTAACTACTGAGCCATTTCTAGAGTCCCAGAACATCTTCTTTTGAGAGGATTCATTTGACATGCTTCTTGTAGACAGTTACAGAGAAGGTCACAAAAGGATAGGGCTCATTTCCTCAATTAAAACACAGGAAATTATTTAACCAATCAAAACCTCTGCATCTCTGACACTAGCAGGAAAAAATGATTACCTACCTTCATCCCTAATATTACAACAGTTCCAAAATTGTTTGGGTTATTTTGCATTCTAAAGATACCATGTTAGCCTCTCTCTCTCTCTCTCTCTCTCTCTCTCTCTCTCTCTCTCTCTGTATGCACATGTGCATGTGGGTGCCTTCAGAAACCAGAACATGGCATTGGATCCTCTGGTGTTACAGGTGGTTGTGAGTTACGTAATGTGAGTCCTGGGACCTGAACTTGGGTTCACTTCAAACGCAGCAAAGGCTCTCAACTGCTGAGACATCTCTCTAACCCCCAAAGATTTTTTCAGTGTTCAATCCCAGATGCTGTAGAAAAGCTCTGTGCCTCTATTTTTCTGTCCTGCTTTCCCTTACCAGGAACCCTCACCAGACCATATTTGAGAGCCAAAAGAAAACTGTAGCTGTAACAACAATAGGACAGTGATATTTTATAGACACCTTGTTTAGGGAGGAGACCAGGATCACTACTTAAAATATAGAAATACTCTTGTATGAGATAGTGACTAACAGCAACTTAAGAAAGGATGGGTTTGTTTTGGCTTACAGTTTTAAGTGATACATGGTAGAGATGGCTGGTGGTAGGAGCGTGAGGCAGCTGGTCACATTGCCTCTGCAGTCAGTTATCAGAGAGTAGGCCAGGGTACACACACACACACACACCACAGCTAAAGCCTATTAATTCTTAGCACTTAAAATAAGTCAACTTGAGGCTGGAGAGATGGTTCAGCAGTTAAGAGCACTGGCTGCTGTTCAGTTCCTAGCACCCACATGGCAGCTAACAACAGTTCTAACTCCAGTTCCAAGGAACCCTATACCCTCTTCTATCCTCTGCAGCACTGTACACACATGATGCACTTACATATATGTAAGCAAAACACTCGTACACATAAAATAAAAAGCAACCAAATTTTAAAAAAATAAATCCACTTTTTAAAAGGCAACTTGTAACAAATGCTCTAGAGTCGGTACAAATTGCAGTGTAGTTGGCATTTCCATTAGTTCTTTTCAGGGAAACCTTCATTACAAAGGCTTCAGAAACCTCCTCTCATGCCCCTTGGAGTTCTCTTGCTCACCTATCATGACTGTGTTGGTTTCCTGTTGTTGCTGTAACAAACTATTTCAAATTAGTAGCTTAATGCAAAGAAAAGATGATCTGGGTGTCAAGAGTCAAAATAAATCTCTTTAGAATAAAATCAAGGTAAGGCTCTGTCTATACTCCTGGGGAGCAAGCCAAACTTTGTACCTTTGCCTTTCACAGTCCTAGAAGCTGCCTGCATTTTGTGTCTCATGCCTCTTTCCACCTGGCAATCACATCACTTAGGTTTCTCCTCCCATTATTCTCCCTTCTCCTTCTCTGACTCCCCTGTCATCTTCTTTCCTTTGTTTAGAATTCTTGAAGTTACACTGGTGGTCCTATATGAATAATCTGTGATAATCTCACCATCCCTAGATATTTATTTTAATCACATCAGCAAAAACCCTTTTACCATACAAGCAAGGTATTCTTGGTACCTTTCCATTCCTGTGACCAAACACTTGAAAGAATCAGTTTAATGGAGGAAAAGTTTCATGAGAAGTTTCAGGGACTATGGATGTCACTAGGGGGGGAGGCATTATATGGCCACCACAGTCTGCTCTCTAGACGTCAAACACGCATGTTCATCTCACATGAAAAGTATATCCAGTCCATCTCAACATCTTGCAAAGCCTCAAACTATCTCACCAATTAACACAAAATATAAAAATCTCATCTGAGCACTGCTAGCTCAAAAGTCTCCAATCACATCATCCAAATAATCAAGATGAAGTATAGGGGGAGTGAGAGTTGGGGCACCCAGGAGCAAAAATTCCTCTTCATCCTTGTACCTATGAAGCTGGGAAAGCAGTTAGTTGTTCCCCCAAAATTTGGGCAGGCATAAGATAAGAATTATCATTCTAATAGGGAAAAAATGTAAGAGGGTTTCATCAGTTTCCATAAATTTTGGAAACAACTGAGCAAGCAAAATTATGTTTTAAAGATAAGGATCATTCCTCTGTGGATTTGAAGGTCTCCCTGAGAGCTCATTATTCCACCCTCAGGGCTGCCCTTGACTTCACAGAGGACAGAATGTTTGCCCCTGCAACTTGACGACCTTTTTCCTACTGGCAGAGTTTGAGAACACCAGCAGTCTTTTTCCCATCATCCTCTCTGTATCCCTTTGAGTCCAAACTGATATTTCTACTGCTATAAAATCATTAGTTATCACATGTATTTCCTGCATATCTCACGATATTTCATTCCACCAGACAAAAGACTACCCCACTGATCTTTACTAGATAGTTTTATCTCTAATTTAATGACCACTATGAGTTATGGTGTGTATCTTTTCTAGACAGATTCATGCCTATTTCTGGTTTCTATCACAGAGCCATAAAATTCATGACAGTTTCCCAAGTGGGACTGACCCCATTCCCCCGCCAACCCACCCTTTATAGTTTTCTCAGTAATAACCGAACAGAGTGCAGAGAGCATAATATCTTGAGATAGAGAAAGAGTAACCCAAAAGACTTGTTCTATGCTCTAGTTGTTCCCCTAGAAACAAAATGGTCTTCGTTGCCTTAGTTCAGCATGTCACTACCCCAGGGTACAGAAGCCAAAGAAGGCTGCTTTCCCCCATCCTTCACTTCTGGTGCAAGTGAACCATGTGCAATAGAGACTCCATCTTTTTCTAGAGCATTGTTTGGCTGGGGCCTGGTTCACAGTGAATCTGGCACGTCTGCCATCCTTACTGCCTATTCGTAACTAATGAATCTACTTGAGGTAACTTCCTGTGTCTGAGTATGTTCTGTTTTACTAGACACAGACAGTTTGGTAACCAACACACAGTGAATTTTCTTTATAACAATCTCTTCAATTGAGCAGTCAGTAGAACACAGTCTATTGCCTTTTTAATCCCTCTCAGAGAGTAAAGGCTCTGTAGTCACACCATTGGCTTTCTCTACAAGAAAAATGATTCATTGCTTCCCTGATATTGTCTCCTAATTTTAAAATATTTTGCAATCTAAACACACTGAAAATATCTCAAGTCATGAAGTTCTAGTTCTTTTTTGCTTAATAGTTATTTCCTCAATTTATTTTCCTCTCACATTTTCCTACGCACAGCAAGAAAATTTTACCACCTATGTGTCTTCTAAAAGTTGGTTTGTGATTATTTATTTCGTCTCTAAGGGCTGCAGGGATAGTGTGGCCATCAAAAGGGTTAGGCTAACAACCAAAACACTGTTCAGTCTCTAAGACAATGAAGATTTTCTCTAACATAGTCCTCACTTCGGAGTCCTCACAGAAATGTTCTTAGCATCTACATTTCTACTAATAGTCTGCTAGAAGACAATTAAGGCTTTTTCCTGTCATACGCCTCAGTATTCTTCCAGCTGATGCCTCTAACCCATCAGTGGTATCAGATATCAGCTAGAATGGTAGTACAGGTAAGTGCTACAAACCCGGCTTTTCCAGTGCCTCCCGAATAATTTATTAAAGTTATACATGGGAAAATAGGATGTAACAAGTAGGAAACAAATGGTTCAAATGTTTCAACACTATGAATTGGGAGTCAGAAACAAGAACCTAATCATGTTTTCTGTGTTTTCAGATGCCTACTCAAGCTCTACTGATGAGGTGAAGAATGAACACACTGCAATGACATCCATTATAACAGACTATGGAAAATTCCTCAAAGCAGGATAAAATGGAAGGGCTCTATGAGCTGCCTGAGCAGATTTGGTATTCATATATTTTTTAATTTTTTTATATATTTTATTTATTATTTTTATTTTATGTGTATGAGTGTATTGCCTGCATGTATGTGAGTGCACCCATGTTGTGCAATGCTGTGGAGGTTAGAAGAGGGCTTCAGATTCCCCTGGAACTGGAGTTAAGGACGGTTTGTAGCCACCATGTGGGTGCTGGGAATCGAACCCGGGTCCTCTGCAAGAGCAGTCATTGCTCTTAACCGCTGTTCATATATTTATTAAGGGGGTGGAAAGTCTACAGCTTTCAGTAATAACTAAATAGCTCAGAGTTCATGGTAACTGAAAAATTAACCTCTGAATCTAAAATTTGATTTGATTTTAAATTTGAGTTCAATTTCTTAAATTGTGAAATAATTGCATTAAAAATTGATATTCTCTAGTTACTTATCCAGTTCTCCAGTCAGAGGGATGCAAAGGAACACAGGATGTTCAGTGAATATGAAACCTAATCTAAAAGGTGATTAAAATGGCATTGAGAATGCCAGAAGATATTTGTACATTGGTATTCATAGAAGAATTGTTGTCAATTACCAAAAGGTGAAAAGCAATCAAATGTCCAGTGACAGATGAAGAGAGAAACAAAGCATGGTACATGCAGACAATGGAACAGCATTCAGCCTTGAGAAGGAAAAGTGAAATGAGTGCCCCCACAACAGGTGCAAATACTGTCTGATTCCACTCCTAATAGCCACTTAGCAGAGTTAAACTGATAAAGAAATAAAGTAGAATAATGGTGAACACAAGCTGGGGGCAGGTAATATGGGGAGTTCCTGTTTGGTGACTAGTTTCAACTTGTGATAATGAGAAAAATGGTGACAGTGGCTGTAAAATAATGCAAATGTCTTTAAAGCTAGTAAACTGTATACTTTAAATGGTTAAAACCAAATACGTTATACATATTTCAACACTAAAAAATTAAAAGATAAATGAAAAATAATTTGTAGAAAATAATCATTTGAATATGATTTAAACAACAACAAAAGCCTGAAGACTACTTAAAAGTTGTGTAGTGCCTCTCAAAGTTGTGGTCCTCAGAGATGCTTGCTTTGGAGTTTTCTTCCTTTTTCTTTTCAGTGTGTATTGCCTGCATGTAGGTAGGTGTACCCGTGTCGTGCAATCCCTACAGAGGTCAGAAGAGGGTGTTGGGATCCAGGGAAGCTGGAGTTACAGATGGTTGTTAGTCACCATGTGGGGGCTGCGAATAGAACCCAGGTCCTCTGCAAGAGCAGCCAGTGATCATAATTGCTTAGTCATCTCTCTCTAGTCCTTGGGGTTTTCTTTAAATCAAAGAATGAACAACATTTCTACATCGAGCAGCCAGAGTGTAAAGTCCTAAATCCACCCAACTCAGCTATTAACCTGTCATGTGACCTTCAGAAAAGTCTTTAGTTGCCTGGGCTTCCACTGCTTTGTCAACAGATAAGGCCTCTGAGCTTCATCTTGAACTAAAACTCTAGGCTTTTTATTCAGTTAAGACCTTTCGTGAATTAACACACACTGAGGGACATTTGGGTACACAAACTTGACTCAATAGGTCGTAACATATATGATAGACTGCATTAAATCCTGTAGGGGGTGTTTGGGAAGGTTCAGATAGGGGAAAGGGTCTAAATATGATTAAGATGTGTTGTATGGAATATACAAAAATTCAATTAAAATGTACATTGAGGAAAAAATATAATCTATAATGAATAGAGGATTTCATATGATAGACTAGAAGCTCAGTTATGGGAGAAAAATATGAGAATGTGGAGGGGAGCTGACAGAACCTCAAAAGCTTTCTGATAGTTTATATAAACACATACAACACATACACATTTTTCAATTTCTTCAGTCAAATTAGATTATTAAAATACATATTTTTCTAAGCCTTCTTTATGTAAAAGCTCTCTGCCTGGAGAAGAAGAGAGTAAAAATTAAAGAGAAAAGATACCTGATATTAAAGTGTTTACTCCCTGGTGAAACATGGTAACATTATGACCATGATCTTGAAGAATCTGAGATACCCGGTCCATCAACAGGTAGTGGCTTCCACCTGGAACAGTGTACAACTTCAGTTACGGAACACTGAAAATAGAGGATGTAGATGGAGTGATCAATACAGGAAAGCAGGAATGTGGAATAGTGTTCATATGGCTTTAAAAATGTGCTTGGTGAAGTAAGCTGAACTTTGAACATGTATGTCTGGAGAGCCTGTGTCTCACGAGAAAATTCATGTAAGAATGCTTGCTGAGGAGATATCTCCAGAATCTTTGACCTCCTAAGTAGACACAGCACGGAGATAATGTTGCTGTGCTCATCTTATTTTGATGAATTGTTATAGTCTAGCCATATTAGTATTACTCAGTGTTCTGTAAACATTTGACTGTGAGAATAAAAGCAGAGCTACTGAGATTGTCAGCACTCATGTGCATGCAAGCAGTGAGTCCTCAGGGTTATTATTAGCTCAGTGGTAATCCATTCAGGTCCCATGGCTGCCCCCGCCCCAAGAGGCCACAGAAGAAGGCAAGAGAAATAAGCTGACGGTGAGAAGATGAACTTTGTCAGTCTGTACACCTTGCTCTGCATAACCTGCAGCCCAATCACCCAGAGCAAGGTTACCTGTGACAGTCTTCCACCAAAGATCTCCTACCATGACTCACACAACTCACAGTCTCCATAACACCTTGATGAGCTTCCCCTCACTTAGCCCCTCCTTAGGAATTTCTCACCCCAAGGTACATGCTGCATGTTAACCAGAGCCACTAGGGACCTTAGTAATTAATTGCACTGTTGGACATTTTGGCAGTGTTTCACATGCAAACGTGAAGGCTTTCTAACTGATATTCAGTTAGAGCTATTCCTGAGATCTTTATTGTTAGAAATTTATACTACTATTAGAAATACAGGAGCTAGAAGATAAGCCCCCCCCAAAAAAAAACACTTCCATTAGAATGGAGAGGAATGTAGAGCCCCCACTTAGAGTCAAAATCCTTAAGATTCAAATATATTTCCTGAGTTGAGCTAAGTATGGCTCAACTTAATTATGAGGCATTCCAGGTACTTACAAAGTTCTTGGGGTAGTATTGCTGGATCCTAATCATGCAAAAGATTAAGAAATTAATCCAAGAGAATACTTGGAGCTTAAGGAAAGAGAAGCCTGATCCTCAGTAGAGTGGCAATGTGGCCCATCAAATCAATCTACTTTTCTTAGATCACATCACAACATAGTGCCTTTGTTTCAGTCCAGGGGTCCCAGCAGAAAAGAGCAGAAAATAGATCAAGAGAAGTTAATAAGAAAGAGAAGGAAGATGTTTGGAGCTAAAATATGTAACTCTGAAAAGTCTTAGACTTTGTATTCAGGCTTGTATAGCAATAAGGGGCCATACTTTTTGCTCCTATTTGAATCCTAAGAGCTGGAGCCAAGGGAGATGGGGTTCTGACACATGCAGCCATTATGGTGGGTCTTGGGGAACAAGGTGTATTCTAAGGTAACAGGGATTTCAGCACCTCAAAAGCCACACATGTTCCCTTTTGGAACCTGTGATGGGACAGGACTTTGCAATTTAAAGGAGTTCTTTTGTTTCATGACTTATTAGCATTTCCTACCCATACTATTCCCTCCCAATTTCTTGTTTGGTGGTAGTTGTTTTGTTGTTTTCCCACTGAGTTCATGTGGTGCTGGCAGTATGACATGGGTGTAAGGGTCATCTACTGGAATTACAGGATTTTTAGTTGTAATTTTTGAAAACCTCTGCCATAAAGCTTTGAGAGAGGATGCTGTGCAGAGGAAGGTCTCTGATCTCAGTGTGAAATATCTTCGGTAATTTCTTTGTAGGCCAATGAGAGTCAAACTCTTACAAAAGATGTCTCACTTCCCTAATCTGTTGACGAAAGTAGAGGGTGAACTACTGGAACCCTGATTGCTTTCAGCTCTGTGGTCCCTGATTCTGGGTCTAAAAATGCCTAGAAGACATCCCTGTGGGTCACGGTTGCTTCATCCTGGGACGTCTTCTAGGTTATCCTTTGGATCAAAAATAAAGAAAATGAGGGGGTGTGGTGGTATATGGCCATAAGCCCAGCACTTGGGAGGTGAAGGCAGGAGAGTAAGTTCAAGGTCATCCTTGGCTACTTGAGAACCTGGAGAGACAGAAAGGAAGAGGGAGAGGGACAGGCAGGGAGGGGCGAAAAGGGGAAGAAACGGAAAGGGGAAGGGAGAGGAGGAGAAGTGGGGGACAGAAGAAGGTAGAGAGAAGGAGGTTGTGAAAGGGGGGTAAGTTAATATTTCAAATAAATCTTTCAAAAACCACCCACAGGCCTGGTGCAAAGTATTGGGGTCCCAAACGATCCAAATGACCTGAGTGCTCTCCTTGGCCCTGGTCAGTCCTGGGGATTTCCTCTGGGTGGAAAGCACTCCCTGTTCTTACGCTAGTGAAATTCATTTCCTGGCCTTCCTTAGCTCTGCCAGCAGCCAGAGGATCGAATTTTCTCTTCCTCTAGAGTCTAATAACGCTAGGGTATGGGACGCTCACTGCTGAGACTTCAGCTCCGCGGATGGTAGGGCAGGCCTGAATGGAGACTGCGCCTGAACAGCCTGGGGAATGGACATTTCCGATTTGCCCAACACTTTTTTCTCCACCTCAGCTGGAAGTCTCTCTGCCTGGCAGCTGAGCCCGCTGCTTCCTCCTCTCAACCATTTCTGATCACAACCCAGCTGGAAAGCCCGCCTAGACACGGATCTAGCAGTTTGCCTGAGCCAGGTGCTTGAGCCCAGGAAGCGCCAAGGCACAGGTCTTAAGTTTTCCTGCCCAACACTTACCCACCGTGGATATGGTCAGGATTTTGGCCGCCTCTGACAGCAGGGTCCCAGAGAGAAACAGGTACGCAAGAACCAGGGCGCACCGCCCAGCCATGCTCACTCCACAGCGCCGGGTCCCTAATGGCCCGCCCCAGCCCTGCGCTCAGCCTAAGAATCCTGGCCCCTTCCGTGCCAAACGCGCTGCCGGTGTCAGGAGGGGAGAGGAAAGGGGAGAGATCCTGCAGATCTTCTCTCCTGGGTCCCCTTGGACCCTTTTGCTCCTTTCCCTTTAAAGTTTCGGTTCTGGCCTTCCCAAGCAGCGAGAATCAGTAAGAAGGGTTGCTGACTTTACCCTAACCCTCTTGATTATGTAACCCTGGACTTTTTACCTAAAATAACACTATGAACCAGGAATGAAGGGACCTTAGGAAACCTGGTTGGTAACTCCGCCTTCAAATGACTTTCCTTTCCGTTATGGACTCGCCTTTCCCTTATGAAGTTTGTTGCAGTCAACCTTCCTTCTATTACTTCATATTGCTTCCCTGTTTGCCCAGGGACCCACTTAAATTTCTTGATGTTTCAAGGTCCAGACTTCCCCAGCAGGGAATCCAAAAGAGACATGGCCCTACCATCCCTGACTGTCTTTGACGACTTCTTTAGAAAACTTCTTCAGGGTAGCATTCATGAAGCGGTGCTAATGTTCAAAATGGAAGTCCAGGTCTTTACCTGAAGCACTGGTCTCCTAAAGCTGCGGCTGTAATTCTGGATGAGTGCCATGGGGTAAAACTGAATATCTTTCAATAATCTCAAGTGCAAACCCCAAACTAGGCCAGCTTCTAAGTTTGTAATGTCCGCCCTGGGCAAGACAAGGATCCCTAGGCTCAGAAGCCTCCTTTGCCCTCTGTCTTCACCCTAGACTGGCTTTAGGAAAAACTTTCAGTCTAACTCTAAAACAGGCCAAGAAGTCCCTCAGTGGATTCACTGCCTCAGGATGAAGTTACCCTTGAATTCTGTCTGTTGTTTTATTGTTGATAAATCAGAATTTAAAGCATTGTATTCTTACATATTTGAACTTCCACCATGCCACTCAGGAAGGAAGGAATGGAGGGGAGGCGAGGGGAGGGAGGGGAGGAACACAAGGTCTCCAGCCCATGTAATTATTCTTTTACGTTTTAAAACGCATTAATAAAATAAAGGATTTGTTGTATTACTTACTTTTCTGGTCACTGTGACCAGATACCTAATAAAAAAATAACAAGAGAAAAAGTTTATTTTGGCACATCATTCCAAGGAATGCAGTCAACCATGGAATCAAGGAGGGGAAGGCATGGTGGCAGGAACAGGAAATGATGGTTACATAGTCACAAAGCAGAAACATAAATGCATATACTCAACTCCTTTCCTTCCATATCCTCTTTTTATTAGGCCTGGGATCCCAATTATGTCACCACTTCCTCCAAACTGAAGCATCTTCCCCCTAAAGGAGCCCTCAACTTACAAGGCTCAAGAACCTCAGAAAGTTACAGGGTTCCCAAGGCTCCAGAGTTATAGAGGCAATTGTTGGGGAGAGAAGATGCTCTTAGCCAGCTGAGCTGCCTGCAGGTTGTTCAGGGAGTCCACATATGCAGCTTTCCTAAGTGGGCCACTCAAGTTGGGGTGGTCTTTTTGGTAATACAGCTGCTTTTGTATTACCCATGCTCCTGTAAGTAACCCCTTACTCATGCTTCTGTAAGTACCTCCAATAAACTCACAGTTGACTAAGCTAGGCTTGGATGGAATTGTTTCTTTTGTCCATCATCAGTGTCATATCTAGAGAAAATAGATGTGTTCAGGTCTCCCTAGGAAAAGTCACACAGCACCAGTACATGAGACAATGCTGACTACATCACAGGTAAGTCTTTTGTTGTTTAATTTCTCTGGGAACACTCTCACAGAGGCACTAGTACAGGTGTGTTTCCTAGATGATTCCAAATCCAGTCAAGCTGACAATAAACTGTAACAAATTGTCAAGTCTGCATCATTGGTGTGTGTACATTTACAATTACAGTTTCTTCTATCCTTATTCCAGGGAACTAATCCTCATTTGAAAAGTGCCATTTTTGTCTTCAGTAATGGTTTTCACTTAAGATCTATTATTATTAAGGTTTTATTTCCAAACAGCCATCACAACTGTCAAGTTTTAAACTTATCAATAGCTAATTATTATGCCAGACACTGTTCTGCTGGGCAGTCAGATGCTAAACATACTAATGAATGAAATACATATTTAGGTTAGTAACAGATGTTATTAAGAAAAATCAAACAGGGAAGCTACAGAGAACAGAGAGTCAGAAGTACTGATAGTTTGGACATCGTGATTCAATTGCTCTCTAAGTGGTGTAGGAATAGCAGAGAAATGCAAACATAATATTTGATGATATTTAGCAGCTACTATTGCTTCTGAGATGTGATACATATTGTCATGGCTACACACACACAAAAAAATTCCTGGTCTCTGAAGGTGCAGACTGAAACCTAAAGAGACACAATGCCTGATGTTTGTTTCAAACTAATTGCATGGTAGAGGAGGCAACGTGAGTAGCAAGAAAAGAAAGTTTAATGGTCAGGCATGAGGAAACACTATTTTTATTATTATTATTATTATTATTATTATTATTATTATTATTATTATTATTATTTTGATATGGGGTCTCCCTGTAGCTCCAGCTGGCCTGGAACTCACTATGCAGACCAGGCTGGTCTGAGTGCTGGGATTAAAGGTGTGTACCACCATGCCCAGTGAAACTCTATTTTTTTTTTAAATGATTTATTTAATAACAACATACTTAGAAGAAGCATATCATTACAACACAATTGACATATTCAATAACGTTTTCCTGAGGTAGGATGCATCTCTTTCAAATTTGGCTGTAAATTTTTAAGTTCACAGTTGAATTAATAGTTATATAATATTGAACTCAGTATATAAGCCCTGTGAGACATAAAATTGAATGAGCTTTTAGCCTTTAAAAAAGATTTCCATTTCATTTTAAAATATACTATTTCTTACAAAAAGACTCAGTTTTTGCTACTA
>NW_008345884.1:694884-717333 GCF_000622305.1 Nannospalax galili
AGTGCCGAAACTCTATTTTTATAAAGGAAGTTTTCATTAAAATGTTTTGCCAGCTCTTCCACTATATCCCATTTTTCTTGCTATTGTAATTTTTGCTTCATATGCTTTTAATTCCATATCTTTGGATGCATACACACGATGACAGTTTCACATATTCCTATGTCATGCCTCCTATGAAACAATCCTCCTTGAGATAGTGCCATTTTTGTCTTCAGTGTTGAGCCCCACCTAAACTCTATGTTGTCTTACTAGTGAGATTTAATTTCCATTAGCACTGCAGGACAGACTTTGTCCCCCTCCCTTTACACTCAGTCCTCCTCTGTATTCTCATATTTCACATGTGCCCTTGAAACAGCCATCAGCACCAGTCTGAACATATTTGCACTTCTCCCATGATTCTATTTATTTTTCCCCTTTCTGCCTTAATATATTCTATCCTCTCATTTTCTCCTTCTTATCGTTTGTCAGTTATACATCTTATTTCTTTTCTTCTAATGAATTATCTCAGAGTTACAATGTGAATTTACAACTATCAAGTTCAAAATTTTTTCTGGAAAACCCCAACAAAGGTATGAGAAACTCTACTGATTTCCCTCCCAGTTTCTATGCTTTTTATTTATTTATTTAATGTATTTTTATGTGTATGAGTATATTCTGGCTGTGGTTTAAAGATCTGGGGAATACCTATATAATATTCTATAAGAACAACACTCTTAGGAGGGACTGGCTGAAACGTCCCAGATTGTTACAGTCCCCACAGAACCCGATATCTTTTAATGCTTCATTCAGTCCAGTGAATCATGGTGCTTCTGAAGTATAAAACCAAGCTGGGTTGCTTCCTGGGGTCCCTTCAGATGAAGTTCAAGGGAGGCATGGGCAGATGATTCTCCACTTCCTCAGACAGGCAAGCTTTCTGAGCAGTAAGGGGACCAGTTACCAAAGCATCCAAGGCTTCTGTTGTTCCGTGATGTTTATCTGTAAGTAATGAACTCTTTTGGTATACTTTATTGTATATTTAAGTGCTTTGTCTCATGAGCTCAAACTGGACCATGGCACAATAATCTTGTTTTGCATGCAATTTATTTTTAAGTTTGTAACACAAATCGAATAGCTCGCTCTTTTAAAATCTGGTGTTTGGTTTTCTATTTATTGGAAGATGTGGGTATTGTAGGCTTTATTTACTCTCCTTTTCTTCCTGTTTTTCTTTTCCTTTTCTTTTCTCTGAGTGTGTGTGTATGAGTGTGTGTGTGTGTATGTTACTGATGATTGAACTCAGACACTGTGCATGCAAGTCAAGTGCCCTCGCAATGAGTTGTCTCCTGCCTTATTTACTCTTCATCTTTATAGTACACATGGCATCTAAACATGCAGATTATAGAAGAAAGAGCAAGAGTAAAGGTCCATGTGGAAAGTTCCATTTTCTCCACCCTGATACCTGCCTTAACATTTTATAAACCCTAATCTCACCCAAGATGGATATGTGTTCTCAAACAGTGAGGCATGTATTCCAAAAGGGAACTGCACACATGCATAACCCAGGTTAATTCTGGCTTGCACTGGTAAAATTCCCTGCATACACAGGGACATTTTGATGTGGATCTATACCTCCTACTCATTAGTGCAAAGAGTTTTACAGAGTATTCCAGAACCATGCTGACTGAATAGTGCATAATCACATTGCAAATCATGATTTCTATAGAATTCTAAATAGGTAACTCACCAACTTAAACCGATCAAATTTCAAGTCCTTCAAAAATGGTTTCCTTGGCCAGCACAGCATTTTTAAAAGTTTGATTTAGTGATCCAAAAACAGCTTCTTTTTAATAGTAAGGATAAAAATCAGGGTCTCCTACATGCTAGGCAAGGATTCTCACAATGTGTATGCCCACAACACTAGAGGTGAAAGTTTAAAAATCACATAAGAATTCAAATTCCTATGTCCTTAAACAAAAATAGAAATATCTAGCCTGTCCTGGACTGGCCTCGTCCATAATAGGTATCAGCAAACATTCAGTCCTAGGTTACTGCAGTGCCCAGCGACACCCATGACTGCATGAATACACCTGTGAAAGAGGGTCACAGCCCCATGTCACTTTAGATCCCAAGTCCAGCTTTCCAGGAAGCTTTATTAGAAACAAAGAAGACATTTCTCTTTCTGTTTACCTAACCATGTGTCTATAACTTGGTTGTGGCTAATCAGGAGAAAGCACTGATGAGGAACAAGGAAGGAGCTGAGAATTCTATACTTAGAACTATTTTAGAATGTTTTCCTGAACTTGTGCTATTGCTTCTCAAGTTAACGCAGGCTTTATACATGTCCAGCGCTAATATTTCTATAAACAACAAGGTGAGTAATAGAGCCTAATAACTTAATAGAGCAAATAAACAGATAAAGAACAAAGATAAGAAGTGAGGTGAGGGGAAGGAAAGTCTAGTTGTCAGTCAAAGGATGCAAAGTAGCAGAAGAGATGAAGTCTGTGAACATGGAGACTACATTGCTAACAATAATAATTGTTCATTTATGCTACTGTTAATAGTTATTAATTAATAATATTGTGATTAATAATTATTAATGCACTGTATTCAGAGGTTCTAATGGAGTAGACTGGAACCATGCACATGCACACAGATGGGTACCTTTTGTGAGATATTAGATCTATTGATTTACTTCACTATAGTTACTATTTTTCTATCTGCATGTATCTCAAAACCCCATGCTAACTTAAAAATAAATGTGATAAAATTTAGTACATAAATGTTTTTCACCTACAGAAGGAAGGTACAAACATGAATTGCCCAATATGGAATCCACCAGTCATATTTAGCTGTTCAGCTTGAAATGTTGCTCATATGAGTTATAAAATGCACACCAGATTTTAAAAAATCAAAAAATTAAAAGATAAATATTAATCATTTTCATTTGGATTATATTTGGCTATATTGGGTCAAGAAAAATATTTTAAAAAGTATTTTAAAAGTATATTTTCATTGAACTTTTGTGGATTTCATACAATAGATTCTAATCATATTTAGACACTCACCCATATTTGCACCCTCCCCATAGCCTGCCCCCGGGGTTTCATGTATTTTGTCATATATGTTAAGGCCTATTGAGTCGTTAGTGTACTCAGATGTCCCTCAGTGCAAGTTCATCCACTGTCTTGTTCATCATTGCTGTAAATTCATATGAGCAAGGTCCCAAGATAAATCAATGCTGAATTTTATTTTAAAATGTTATTTTCCAGACTAAGTCTGAGTTGACTGTGTGATTTTACTCATTTTGGGTGATAATGTGATTTGTAGTCATTGAGTTTTTTTGTGGGTGTGTACATGTTCATATATACACATGTGTGTGCCATGTGGAAGCCAGAAGTAGATGTTAGTGTCTTCCTTTACTGCTCTCCACTTTATTATTTGAAGCAGAGTTTCCCACGAACCTAGAGCTCATCAACTCAGCTGGGCTGGCTGATCAGCAAGCCTTGGGGAGCTTTCTATGTCTGGTTCCCCAGCACCAGGATTTCAGGCACACACACCACCACGACCAGGTTTTTACATGGGCACTGGGGATCCAAACTCAGGTCCTCATGCTTATGCAGCAAGCGCTTTACTGACTGGATCATCTCTCCAGCTCCAGTAGCTGATTTTTCTTTTTAAGGAATCTTCTAAATTTTGAAATATGCACATACTCATAGAAGTATATAAGCACAAATGTACAATGAAGTATTAAATAGAAATTTATTAAAAATAGTCAAATGAATAAGCAAACATTAACTCCATAACTGCTGCCCTCAAACTAGAAGGATTACCTTGACTTTTATAGTAAGTTTCTTCAGTGACTGACACATCTATAAATAAAAATATTCAGGTTTTTTTTTCTTTTGTTGTTTTTTTTTAATTTGACTTTTTAAAAAATTATCTTTGTTTTCTTAATGAGTATATTGCCTGCATGTACATAGGTGTACCCATGTCATTCTTTGTACCTATGTCATGCAATGCCCTGGGAGATCAGAAGAGGGCATCGGATCCTTGGGAACTGGAGTTACAGATGGTTGTCACCCTCCATGTGGATACTAGGAACTGAACCCGGGTCCTCTGTAAGAGCAGTCAGTGTTCTTAACCACTGAGCCATCTCCCCAGCCCCTAATTTGACTTTTTATAAACAAGTCTCTTTCCTCCATATTATGCCCTATTTCTGTTCTTTTAATGATTACCAAATGCATCCTCAGTGTCTCAAAGTCTAAGTTAGGATGGAAAGAGCTTGAATGTTTTCACAATAAAGAAATGATATTTGAGGAGAAAGATATTTAACCTGATTTAAACTCACACAATGTATATGTATCAAAATATCACCTTGCCCCATAAATATGTACAATTATTTTTCTTTTTATCTATTGTTAAAGATAATTTTTGAATTTCAAACTCTAAGTTAAGCAATATCTCTGCCTTTCCTCCCACAGCCTTAACAATTGTAACAATGTTCTCCACTCCCAACTTATGTGAGTTGCATAATTTTTCTATAGATGTTTTAATATTTTTATTATGAAATAAAATGTACATATAACAAAGAACACACCAATTGCATGTCCTGGTCTGCTAGAAATTCATTACAAAATGAGCCACTGCTCAAGCCAAAAAATGGTGCCTAGTCAGCCAGCTTGTTCCATGCCCCCTTCTCAGCCCTGTGCCTTCCTCTTCCTCCAAGGGAAGCAATAGCTGGATTGTATGGTAACCTCTCTCTTGATTTTTCTTATGACTTTATCACAAAGCAGTCATCTTTAAACCAAGTGTCATTTTTCTTGATTTTTAGCTTCATGCAGATGTTGTCATTATATTATGTTTCTATGTCTTGATTCATAGTTTCAGCAGTTGCTGCACTGCTGTGACTAATCCATTTCATTTATCCATGTATTTATTTATCTTGTTGGATAAATAAATTAGTTGATTACTTGTCACTGAGATTACTAAGAACAATGTTTCTATGAACATTCCTGTACATGTCTCTGGGATTATACATGCATTATCACATAGTGAAATGGTATTCCTGCTTCAACATTAGAAGGTATTGCCAAAATATCTTTAAGGTACTTGTGCTCATTTATACTCAGTGTCCCATTGTTTCACATTCTTGCCAATATCATTACAATTCTTTGTAATTTTAGCCATTCTTGTAGGTGTGTTGAGGCATTCTGTTGTTTTAATTTGCCTATCAATTTTTTGTATGACTTTCATACAAGAGCACTGGATTAATATCATTTCTACCCCTCCTTTTCCATCCTCCAATTATTCCCACATCCTCCAGCTCCCTCTCAATTTCATGACCCCTTCTTTATTGTTACACACACACAAACCTACTGAGCCCATTTAGTGTTGCTCACATGTACATATGTTTAGGACTGAGCACTTGAGATTGGATAACCTGTCAGGGAGATCATCCCTGGAGAAAACCGATTCTCTCAGCAAGAACATGTACATTTGTGCACTCTCTTTTGTGTGGGACCCATTCAAATTTCTTGACTGTTCTTTTTATATCACATGGATTTTAAAGTTTTTTATATATTTTAAGATGAGAGGCATATTTTGGAAATGTACTCTTGCTGTGATGTGCAGTATCTGAGTATTTAGTGTCTATGTTATTTAATAAACAAAAGGTATTTCCCTGTATTCCAAGTTTATGATTTTTTCCCAAAGATTTTCATTTAATAACATCATAAAATCTTTCCCTCTAAAATCACGTATGATACTATGTTGCTAGGATGATCACTGATTACAGAGTTAATTTAACTTGAGTTTTTTGACTTCTAAAGGGTTGTTTCCAAGCCACAGGCACTATACTCTGCAGGATGAGAAATAAACATCTCCTGGGCCCTGAAGAGCAGAAAACACAACAAATAGATGTTTCGTGGTTATGTGGTGTTGTATATATTTAGCCTAATATATAAAAAAATAAAATATAGTAAATATATAAATATAAATATATAATATATAAACTTAAATTTCCTCCAATTCCTGACAGGTCAATCTTTTCTTTCCCTGCTTGGAGAATGTTTCCCATTGACTCATTCATTCATTCCTTCACCAGATAGTCACTGAACGTTGGGCATCTTTCTAGACATCTGAAGCATAATGAAGACAGCATACTATGAACTTTATAATTGCACAGAGAAGCAATAGACATAATGAATATCTTTTCTACTATTAGATGAAAGTGTACTGAAACAAAAAGTGGAACCCAGGTGAGCGATCTGGGCATGCTGTGGTAAAGTGTGGGCTGTAGTACACATAATGGATGCCAAGTTCTTAATTTTGAATAAACTAATTTAAATAGGCCTCAATAAAAGTCCAATTTATGAATACAAAATTAGCTCAAATTTTAAGGATGAAAAATCAACTTCTCAAGTATGTACCTTACATAATATGGATGTTTTGTTCACTTAAAAAACATGTTTTAAAGTCTTTTATTATTGTGAAAGTTCTACTCTGATCCCTTTCTTAGACATATAACTTACCTGTTGGACAACTCAGGATATATAATCTTCAGATTACAGTGAGAACATGCTCAAGATACTTCCTTTCCCTGAAAATTGGCAGTTAGAACCAAATACTTGAGCAAACTTGGGTTCACTTCCCTTGGTGGTATGTGGTGATCACTACCGAGGCTCATGATGCCTGGATTTATCTTTTTTATTTTAGCAGCCAGTGATGTTGAATTACTAGGTCCATTAGTTCATTAGGGCTTCAAAATAAGTTATTTCATTTATTGATCGGCATCCATCCATCAAGGAACGCTTCCTGCCACCTATTATTTGACCTTCTGTCCACATACAAACTGCATGTATTGGTTGGTGGTCCTGTCCCCTAGAGACCAAACTCAATTTTACAACTGTACCATCTTAATGATAAGGAAGCACTTAGTGGACTCGTTTGTTCATGCATGCAGCTTGATGATTAAGCAGTCAGGCATTTGTAGTAAAGTCAAAAAACAGAAAAACAAGTTCAAAACCTGCTCAGTATAGTTCAATTTGTCAGTATAAATTTTGAGTAGCCAGTTTACTACAAACATATACCTCAGGAGGATGTGCAAAAAAAATGAGTGAAAGCTAAACTTGAGATGCAGTCCAGCAGTAGGATGGTCCTCCTGCACTTCCATGTGCTCCAATCCCATGGTGACAATGCCACACCCTGGTGGCATGCCTGAGTATGTTGCTCTAGTGTGCTTGTGTGCACTGTATTAGACTGAAGTCAACATCAGGCGGTCACCAAATCATACAAAATTTTTTAATGAGAAACCTTTACCAAGGGAGCATCTTTGGACTCTGGGTTTTTTTTTTTTTTTTTTTTTTTTTTTTTTTTTAAAAAGGGGTTTTTTTTTGTTTTTGAAACAGGGTCTTTCTGTAGCCCCAGCTGTCCTGGAACTCTCTATGTAGACCAGGCTGGTCTTGAACTCACAGAGATCCACCTGCCTCTGCCTTCCAAGTGCTGGGATTAAAGGAGGCGTGGGCCACCACGCCCAGCTTCTCAGCCATGACTTGGAGCTGACAGAGGGGTCTGTGGCTGTGGACTTCACCACAACCATCAACACTACTGCTCAAGGAATTATCATTTATACCCATTCTAAGCTTAAATGCTAGTCTTTTTTTTCTAATAAAGACAATTAACTTAAAATTTTTATTTATATGAGTATTTTGCCTGCATGTATGTATATGCACCACATATGTGCAATGCCCACAGAGGCCAGAGAGGGCATCAGACCCCCTGAACTGGAGTTACAGACTATTGTTATCTGCCATGTGGGTGCTGGGATCCTAACCTGGGTCCTCTGCAAGAGAAGTAAGTGCTTTTAACCACTGAGCCATCTCTCCAGCTCCTTCAGTCACTTAATTTTTTTTTTTGATTGGTTTATGTGTCTGAGTGTATTGCCTGCATATGTGTAAGCTCACCCAAGTCATGCAGTGCCCACAGAGGACAGAAGAGGACATTGGATCCCCTGGGACTGGAGTTATGGACAGTTGTTAGCTATCATGTGGGTGCTGGGATTCAAACCTGGGTCTTCTGCAAGAACAACCAGTGCCCAACTACTGAGCTCTCTCTCTCTAGCCCTCAGTCATTTTTTAATTGGGTTGTTTTCTAATTTGGGGGTTTTAAGAATTCTTTGTATACTTTAATTATCTTCTTTATTAGGTATGTCTTTTGAAAATATTCTCTCAGTCTGTGAGTTATCATTTCATTCCTTTGACAGCATCTGTGCAGTTTAATTCTCATTCTGCACAGGAATAAACTTGAAAGGGATCAGACTTTTTAAAGTTCAGGAAATAACAAGAATTCACAAGTAGGATTGCAAAATTAAAGTCCATTCAATCATTGCCTATGCCTGTATCTTGAAGTGTTTCTTCTATTTTTTTTTCCACTACTAGTTTTAAGGTTTCAGGTCTAAAAGTCTGATCCCTTTTATTTCTGTGCAGGATAAGAATTAAACTGCAAAGCTTTATTTTTATGTGCAAGAGTGAGTATCTGAATGTATGTGAGGCACCATGTGAGTGCCTGGTGCCCATGGAGGCTATAAGAGGATATTACGGGGCTGGAGAGATGGTTCAGTGGTTAAGAACACTGGCTGCTCTTGCAGAGGACCTGTTCAAATCCCAGTGCCCACATGGTAGCTAACAATCATCCATAACTCCAGTTCCAGGGTATCCAACATCTCTGCTGACCAAGAGCATTGCATGACACAGATGCACTTACATACACGCAGGCAATACACTCATACATAAAATAAAAAATTACCAGAGGACATCAGATCTGGAATTGGAGTCAGTTGTTAGCTACCATGTGGGTGCTGGGAACCAAATCTGGGACCCCTGTATGAGCAACAAGTACTCTTAACTAAAGAGCCATCTCTCCAGCCCCACCTCCCCCAATAAACTTCAATAATTTCTAACTTTCAAAAGTTTTCTTCTGTGGATTGATTTTGGTGTTGGATCTAAACACTCATTGTCAAACCAAGATCATGTAGATTACCTGCTATGTAATAATCTACTTTTTCAACTTGGTGTTTTAGAATCATGATCAGTTTTAATCTTTGTGGCAAGATCAGTGTCTAGACTAATATTTTTATGGCTGTTCAGCTATCCTAGCACTATTTGAAGAAATACTTTTCTGCACTGAGTTATCTTTGTTCATGTGGCTCATTTCTAGGTTCTTTATTCTGAGCAACTGATATGGAAATTTTCTCACCAATATCAATGTCTTAGTTATTGTAGATTTATGTAAACCTTGAAGTCAGGTAGTGTTCAGCTTTGTAGACTTCATTTTTTCAATACTGTGTTGGGTCTTGTGGGGTTCTGCCTCTCCCCATAAAACAGTTTGATAATATCTACAAAATAATTTACTAGGGCTATGAGTTGAATTGCATTAAGTCTGTAGGTCAAATTAGGAACAATTCACATCTTTAAAAAATTGAGCATTCCTAGTCATACATATGAACTTATTTTGTGGTTTTCTCAAAGGTATCTTGTACAGATTTTGTTAGAATTATGCCCAAGTATTTTAGTTTTAGGGTGCCAATGTACATGTCACTGTGCTTTTAATTTCAAATTTCAACTGTTTATTTTGGGCATGAAGGAAAGCAACCGCTTATGTTTTCTTGGTTAGGCTGACCAGAGTTCTATCACTTTTACTGATGATTTCAAACAGCTTTTGGTTTTTTTTTTTTTTTTTCCTGTTGCCTCCCTACTTTCAGTGTCACTGAGTTGTACACGTTTTATAGTTACTCTCACTTTAATTATGGACATAAGGCAAAACAGATCCTAAAGTACCTGATTTAATTATTTATCTTTCAACATTCTTATAATATTTAGCAGTAAATTGCAAGGAATAAAGAATATCTAAACCTTCTCAAAACAGTTTAATCTCAGTTAAGATACATAGCCAGCAAACTTGTTTGTAGTTCATAGAAATGTACTTTATTTCATGCCAAGCTCCTTAAGTTTCTATATTTTAATAATGAATCGTATAAACATTTCAAAAAATTCATTACATCACAATAAGCTACAACACTACAAAGGAATCACAAGTCAATGAATTTGTCAAAATCAAACTGAGGGAACACTGTGCATAGATAAGGCTGCAGATGCTAAGTTAATTATTAGTAGCACTTTGTAACTTCTTCCCAATATATATTTGAAAATGTAGTGAGACTCCATGGTAGAAAAAAAAACAGTTGAACTTACAACCAGCTGGCCAGGTAGGAACATTTGTTATTATACAACCAATAATAAAGGCTGATTAAAGGTAAACGGGCATCATGCACAACAAAATGAAAACAGTTAATATTTTGAAAAATTATGATTGGATACACATTTGGAAATATTTATCTTCTATTTCATCTAGTCAATTGAATTATACAAAGGTAAAATAACAAGATCATTGTTAATGAAATGCAAAAATTAGGCTGATGGCATACTTTTCTTGAGTACTGGCATATATGAAAAGAAACTCAGGAGATACAGGTGTATTTGAAATTCACAGGAGAGTACTGAATTTTATCCTAAGGCAACAGGTTAGGTCAGAACTTATTTGAAGATGATTTTAAAACTACTTAAAAGCAATACTACAATTAGTTACCTACAAAAACATTTACAAAAAATTAAATACCAGGAAAAACATCAATAATTAGAGTTTCGTACTTTTCAATGCTATAATTTATACAAACAAATATATTAGGTTACAGTAATTTAAAAGATAGGTCTACATATTCTCTATCTTCTAAAATGAGAAATATCCTTCAAGTTGTTTCCAAAATACAGACAAAAACAAATCCATTGGATTACCTAAAAAATAAATAAATAATACAGTCTCTCCCCTAAAATTTGGTAGGGAAGATGCTAGCAAGTATCCTTTTCATAAATACAATTCTAAGTGGGTAAGTGATATTATTTATGCAAGTAATACCAGCTCTAAGCAATGTTGTGCAGTTTTATCAGCTGCAAGTTTACCCTACATTTGTCTGCCACAGTAAACCACTCTCCCTACTGTTTTGCACCAAGTACAGTAAAAATTCTCCTTTTACAAAATGATTTGTAACCAAGATAACCACAAAAAAAAAGGTTTGGGGGGGGCAGTTAATTTTCTCCAAGGAGTATATAAGAAACAAGTATCTTTAGGATAGCAATGAGGAGAGAATTATGTCAAATGTGTATTAAGAAATTTAAAAATTATAACAAGACCTCATCTGATCTCAATGACTAACCCTTTGAAAATGGAAATAAAATTTTAGTTCCACCTGGCAAATATGGAAAGGTTCAGAGGTAAGAGCACGCTCCCTTGGCAGAGGAAGAACAGTACCTGCCCCACTAGACAGGTGGCTCATAGTGCCTGGTGTCAGGAGCTGGCAATGGTGATAATCTGCCAAGTTTCTGGGCAGAGAAAGTCACTGATTTAGAAGCACTCTACCTAAAGGAATTCATATTTTACAAAGTCTCCTATAACCCTCTTTATTTAATTGTTCATTCTTTCCCAAGGAAAATTTTAACGATGTATATTATTTGTTAATTTCTTTTTATGATAAAATGTCTCATGGTTCTTAATGTTTTGGGGTTTTAAATAATTTTTACACAAAAATTTTACGGTGAAAATAATTTTTACTGCAGTGCCCTCCTTAGTGATCTAAAAGAAAACACAATGAGCAAGCGCACTTCACATTTACATTTAGAAATTGCTTAGCTGTCTAGCAAAATCTGTGTTACTATGTTAGGAACAATACTGCTATTTCAAGTAGTGGGATTTGTAATCAGAAGTAGTTCCTTTGAGTGCACTGCTCATTAAAAACAACTGCGGATATAAAACAAATAGAAGAGAAAAATCTGTCAACATACTGAAAATTACATGATAAGAGGAGGATGGGAAGAAGAGCAGGAGGGAAGGAACGGGAGACAAAAAAGACAAAACCCTAAATCCACTTACTTATTAGTATTTAAAATACAGTTCATTAGACTTTGAAGATTCAAGTATGTGAAGATTTCTCAGGGACATGTTTTTGTCGCTTAGTACATATAAACGTACATCCGTGTGATTTTCAGGCACGGACCATTCAAATCCTAAGTACAAATCTCACTTACAGTATAAGCTATAATAATAGAGTTCATTTTCCCTTTAATATGGTAATCAAAATACCATTAAGAACATTCCTTGGACCTACTAAAGGTATAAAAATGAGGTTTGTAAATGTACATAAATGAAATCTGTTCATTAACAAGCTGAAGTACACTTTAAAAATCACACAGTGGCTGGGTGTGGTGGCACAAGCCTTTAATCCCAACACTTGGAAAACAGAGGCAGGTGACTCTCTGTGAGTTTAAGGCCAGCCTGGTCTGCATAGCGAATTCCAGGCCAGCTGGGGCTACAGGGAGACCCTGTCTCAAAAAAAGAACGAAAAACAACAACAAAACAAACAGACAAACGAACAAAACCACACAGTGACTTTTCTATCCACATTTAATTTGGTTATATATTATCCTTATATTGTAGAAATGACAATTTAAACAAATTGTAGAGCCCCCAAACAAATCAGTTGGCAATACTTCTTTTTAAATGTTTAGACTATTGAGTCTTTGATCTGTTTTTATTAAGGGAAACTTTTTGTTTGTTTTATGAGACAGGGTCTCCCAGTAGCCCCAGCTGTCCTGGAACTTGCTATGGAAACCAGGTTGGCCTCCACCTCACATTGCCTGCTTCTGCCTCCTAAGTGTTGGGATTAAAGGCCTAAGGGAAATTTTTAATGTTTTTATTTAGCTCTTAGCAATTTTGTGAAATGAGGACCTCTTGTGTGATGAAATTATTCTAAAGCCCTTGTATTCATGTGGTTAAAAGCCAATTTTGATAATTAGATTGGTATGTTGTTTCTTATTTTAAGAATTCAACAAAAGTGCTCTATTAATAAAAAGGTTATGCAGCTTAAAAAAATAAATTAGCAATATATAGGTGACTCATGAAATTTATCTTTTTTTCTATAACGTCTGTTATTAATTTGCTGTATATTCTTGCCTAACAATTATTTGAAAACTAATTTATCTGGGTGCTGCAGCATATACCTGTAATCCCAGCACTCATGAGGTAAAGGCAAGAAGGATCAGGAGTTCAAGGTCATCCTCAGCTATATAGTAAGTTTGAAGCCAGCCAGGGCTATATGAGGCCCTATCTCAAAAAAACAAAAACAAAACTTTAGACAACTCTAAATATAATTGTTATCATGTAAGACATCAGAGTGTGCCATAAACAAATCTAAGAAATGCATGTTGCACCGGGCGTGGTGGTGCATGCCTTTAATCCCAGAACTCTGGAAGCAGAGGCAGGAGGATCTCTGTGAGATTGAGGCCAGTCTAGTCTACAAAGTGAGTTGTACGTCAGCCTGCATGGCAGGGAGACTCTCAAAAAGAGAGAAAGAAGCGCATGTTGCATGTAAAGCACATGGAATTTATAGGACTATTTTGCACTAGATGTTGCTGCATGTTAAGTGTCCCAAAACAGAAAAAAAAATTGTGCAGACTATTGGTGTTTTACACAGAGTGGCTTAATTAATATTAACTCATATCCCATTAAATAAACTCAGTCTTCCAGATTAAATGATTATTACCTTTTAAAACTCAAATTTACTCAGCCAGATAACTTTACTACATGGTTGCTTATAAGATCCTGTAAGATAAACTCTGTTTTAAAGTATGAATACCCTGGATCATTGAAACAACCAAAATTTGTTATGGAAACAACTCGGAAGTCATAAACAGATCTGTGAAGTGTATGCATAGATATATATGCTTCAATTAATGTAATCATAAAATTTAGTAATAAGGGAGAGAAAGTACTAACATTCCTCTATATAGTCCAATCAAATTTATCTTAGGGCACTGCAAAAGTTAGTTATAAAGTCAGGTACTTGCCTTTTTATGCCTTTACTCCTATAATAGCATCTGAGTATTAAAGAGAAAATCTAACAAAAAATTATACTTAAAAATATTCCAAAGTGAACTCATATGCTAAATGATGAAACACTATTTAATAGGTCTATGAATGAATTAGTCAAAAGAGTTTTTGCATTGAGGACTTGTATGCTTCTCAAAATTAAACCCCTTCTGTGGTGATCATCTTCCCTACCCACCACTCCCAGGTACTACCAGAGAAAACAACAGCACAGCTAACAATTTTCATTGTCTTTCTAAACTTCAGTCCATAATCATCATCTTACTCCCTCATAATAGTCTTGTGAGGAAAATCAGTAGGTAAATAGCAAATACTTTCTTCAATCTGAAAATGAAGAAACTGAGGCACTAAAAGGTTACATGATCTGCCTGATGTATTTAAGGAGTCAATCACTAAAATAGCATCACTGTTCCTTGCCAACTAGTCTCTGATTGCATGTCACATAAAAAGTTATGTGTTATGTTTCCTCAAATGAGCAGGCTATTCAACCATCAATTCAGAGTGAATCTACCTACTGATGATTATTTTAAGGGGATTTAATTTCAAAGGTCATAAGAAATGCAACCATAAAAAAAAAGATAATTAGGATGTGCGCTATCTTTTCAGTACCTGCACAGAGCTATGTCCTCAAATTTTTACATAATGAGACTTGTTAAAGAACAAAATAAAAGATTTAAATTTATGACTCAGAGAAGGATTATCTTCAAAAACATAATCATACTGTTAGGATGACCATAAAATTCTCCTACAAATGGAGATACAAGAGAGACTGAGAGTGAGGACTACTAATAATTGCAAGGATAATAGGTGTTAGACAAGTTCAAGAGTAAGTTATCCAGGCAGCATGGATTCTGTAAGAGTTAGAAATATTTCAGGGCCACAAAAAACTCCCTGCAAGCATGTCGTGCTCAACCACACTCACGGTGTAATAAAACACTGGTCCTTTAAAACATAATACACAACTTTGGCTTAAATACATAGCTTAAAACAACCAATTTAAAATAATAAGCATGTTTAACAAACAAGCTGTTTCTACACATTTCTATTCTAATGTATTTTTCTATTTTTTTCTAAGCCATAATTTAAGCGCTAGCAATAATAGTGAATGAATTTATTTTTCTTTTTACCTTTGAATAGCCATGTTTTCTTTTCAGAAAGTATTAAGCATCTTTTAGATATTAGAGAATTTTGAGATTGCTTTGGCTATTAAAAAGTATTCACCATTAATATTTAGGATTTCTTCTTGAATTGAATGATCAATATTGTCAATATGCCAAATGTAAAGGTGAATTTTTTTCTCTAAAATGAAAATATTTTACAAAGTAATATTACCAAAACCATAAAAAGATCCAGTTACTACAAAGACTGCAAAGAATAATACATCACCCGATTAGAGTTCACATGCTAAAGATATCAATTGAAGTATAATCTTAATTACACATGCAAAAACCCCACCAATTTGTATACAGATCTTAATAAGAGCTTTTTACATTCAGTTAGGTCTGATAAGTTAGCATTGTTTTAAGACATGAGTTTTGTGATATGGTTATTATCTCAGATCTCAATTCACTTTCATTTCTTTGGGAAATACATGTTGAAAAAACCTTTTTTGAAATAGCAAGAATATAAATCACAATAATAAAACTATGCCATTTAATATGACTTATGGTTTCTTTGGACCTTAAAATACCTTTCCTGAAAAAAAAATTAATCTGAAACCAACTGAGTTACATGTTCTTAACATATACCAATCTTTATCATTAATCCAATCCTTCCACTGTATCTACACTTCTAAGGCAAACACTGAAGATGGGATGTAATGAATCCTACTAGAAAACATGATGTTCTAGTAAATGAACAATAACCTATTATTATTAAGACGTGATTAATTCTCACTGCCTTTTCTGTTATCCTAACACTTTTCATGGTGAGTATAGAGAATTCTAGGGCATGAAGCTGCTCATAAAGGCTGAACTGATGTGTTGACCTTGATTACTAGATCCATAAATTTCTACAGACTTTAGATATCTTCAAATATTATGCTGGAAGACATGGAGAGATATCGTCCACCAGGTTGATACCTAAAAAGTGAACATACAGAAATGATCTGAGGCATTGAAATGATAAAGGAAAAGAAAAATTAGAAAACATTAAAACAAAAAGCATAATTTGTAATGATTGTAAAATCTATTCAGTAGCTGAAAAAAAAAGCTCTACCTCCCAAGAATATTATCAAAAAGGACTTGATTATAAATGGACCAGAAAGTGTTTTGAAGACTAAGATATCTAGGCTATATATCTATATCTATATATATTATATATTAAAGTCTCTCTATATGTTATATATATTATAGCCTCTCTATATATAGATATATATTATATATAGGCTAGAGTGAAGGATAGAAACAAAATGGGTGTGAGTGTGTGTGTATAAGTAAGACACATTCTGGAGACCATTTTAATAACCACTCTTAATTGTTAAATACAAACAGAATACTCTAGGAATTTTGCTGCTTACAGGAAATAATAAATAGCTTTATACATGTGATACTTTTTTATTTTTCAAGTTAGCACACAAAGTGATGAGTTTCATTTTGGTATTTTCTATACATGGGTTTCATTGTGGTATTTTCTTTACACTTTGTTCATACGTCCTTCCCCCACTGTCCACCCCCCTTCTTGCTGGCCCCCTTCCCCTCCACAAGTAGTCCCCTCTTTTGCTTTTATGTGCCATTACTCTCTCTTTTTTCTTCACTTCTACCTCCTTTAAGATCATTTCTTCATCTCTCATATCCCCCGTCCTACTTTTGCCCCCCTCTTCCATGTATAAATTTAAATCTATACTCTATATATGTATAGAGAAAATGTTATGCTTGTCTTTTTGAGTCTGGCTAATTTCACTGAACATGGTTTTTAGATGTATCCATTTTCCTGGAAAGTCATGTTTACATTTGTCTTTACAGTTGAATTATCTGTTGATGGACATCTCAGTTGGCTCCATTTCTTAGCTACCATGAATAATGAAGCAGTAAACATAGACGTGCAAGTATCCCCGTGGTATGCTGACTTAAGCTATCGAAAGTTACTTCATACTAGGATAGCTGGCTCTTACAGCTGTTTTATTGTTGTGCTTTTTGTTTTATTATTTTCTCATAGCATAGTAGTTGAAGACATAGGCTCTACAGTTAAGAGTACTGGGAGTAAAATACCAGACTCACCACTTAAAAGATGTGTGACTCTCTAGACAAATTACTGATTTGTCTAGATCCAAAGGAATTTTAATAATAAAATAAAATGTTAAAGCACTTATATTGTGCCTAACATCAAAACATATTACAATATTAAATACAATAAATTTCATAAGTGGTACTTTCATAAATAGGGATATAAAATAGTCATGATTCTTTGTTATATAGTTCAATTCTTCTTATCTATAATACCTAGGCACAGATATAGAAATAACGACATCTATTTCAATTACAACTACAGAATCATATTTTTGTTTTTTGAGGCAGGGATCACTATATTTCTGATGCTGGCCTTGAACCCACTTTGTTCCTCCTGTTTCAGCCACCCAAATGCTGGGATTACAAGGCATGTGCTACCACAGTTAGCAGAATGCTGTAATTTTTTTAAAACATAAAATAGTATAAAAAGGTATCAAGGGCTAGGGTAGGGATGTAGTTGGTAGATATTTGCTGAGCACAACGCCCTGATTCAGTTCTCTAGCACCAACAAATTGGGTGTGGTGGTGCATGCCTATATTCCTAGGAGGCAGAAGCAGGAGGAACAGAAGTTCAAGGTCATGTCAGACATGCAGGAAGCTGAAGGGTAATCTGGGCTATATAAGACAGTCTCACCAGGTGTGGTGGCGCATGCCTTTGATCACAGCACTTGGGAGGCAGAGGCAGGCAGATCTCTGTGAGTTCGAGGCCAGCCTGGTCTACATAGTGAGTTTCAGGTCAGCTGGGGCTACTGGGAGACCCTGTATCAAAAAAGACCATTAAAAAAAAAAAAACTCGGTCTCCACAAAGGAAACAAAACAAAAAAGGTATCGAAAGCTACTTCATATATTTTTTATTGAAAATGAAGATTTTTTTTTTCTTTTATGATGGTCATCTAATCAGGGCCTTGTACATGCCAGGCAAGAAGGAGGCTACCACCAAACTACATCCCCAGACCAAGATTTTTTTTATGTCAAATTATCATTTGTTGTCAAGCTCGTCATCTCAGCATGTCATTAAAATTTCACAGGAATACTAGAGGCAAAATGACACATTCAGAACTTACCTTCCTGATTCAGATTCAAGAGGATCATCAGTAAATGTTTCTGCATTAAAATCCAAAGGCTCTGCATCTTGGAGAAGTTCTATTCGGTCCCTTTCAGTTCTGTTGTTAGCCCTGGTATATTTGGATGCTGCTCAAAAGGAAAAAAAGATACTTCTCTATTGTCTTTTAACTTATACATTACAGTCTATAGACTAATGGGGGAAAAAAATCAAGACTGTAAAGGATTTAAATGCTGGTTGTGAATCATGACAAATATAAGTTATTTGGTTTTTTAAGAATCAGATTAAAGATGGTGGGTTCGGCCCTCCATTAGTATAGAGGCTCTGATCTCAGCAGACCACCAGACAGAGAGTGCTGAGTTCTGGTCTCCCTCAGACAGAGGGCCAGAGAGCCCCAGAGTCCCCCTCATCCTGCCTCCACATGGTAATGAGCTTCCCCTAACTGCACCATACCCATCCCCCTACCTGGGGAATTCTTGAGGCCCCTCCCAAGGCCCCAGGGCAGATCTAGCTTTGGTAGGCTAAGGCTAAAATCCTTGCAGATAGCCTGAGAGAGTGGGTTCAGACCTCCATTGGTGTAGAGGCTCTGATCTCAGCAGACAACCAGGGAGTGCCAAGTTCTGGCGTCCCTCTGGTCTCCCTCAGGCAGAATGCCTGATAATGCCTGAGAGTCCCCAGATCTGGCCTCCACGTGAAGAAGCCTGAGTGTACCTGAGTGGAACTTGAATTGGGCTTCTGTGGGTACTCCTGAACAGCTGATCTGAAGCCATCAGTTCCCTCCAAATTAAACCTGAGAGAACCTGAACCCTGTACCAAACAGCTTTACATAACCAATAAAGAAAGGATCTAGGCACCCAGATAATAAACAGAAGCATACTTCAACTTAATTCTCATATCCGTATCATAAACAAAAGAAATTCACATGCCAAAATCACAACTAAAGAATAACAAAATGGAAAGCTAAAACACTATGTCCTCCCCAAACTCCACCAATCCTGTAGAAGACTTCTACAAGGAGAACCCCCTAGAGATAACCCAGGACACTGAATTTAAAAGAACAATCATGAACATGATTAAGGAATTCAACAAATTTAAAGAACATGTGAACAAACAAATCAAAGAACTAAACGAAGATAAGGAATAACTTCTGAATGAATTCACAAAAGAGATGGAAACATTGATGAAAAGTCAGGCAGAAATGAAGAAGGAAGTGAAAAATTCGATAAGCCAATGTGGAACAACAGGGGAAAGCCTCACCACTAGAATGAATGAAATGGAAAACAGAATATCCACACTGGAGGATAAAGTTGAAGAACTGGACCACTCAAACAAAGATTATGGAAAAAAAAATGTAAAGACACAGGAATGGAATACACAACAGATGTGGGAAACCATGAAAAGACCAAATCGACAGATCATATGAATAGAGGAAGAAGAATATCAGGTTAATGGTGTCGGCCAGATCTTAAAAAGGATTATAGAAGAGAATTTCCCGAAATTAAGGAAAGACATCCCCATACAGATACAGGAAGCACAAAGAACACCAAAAAGACAGGATCAGAAAAGAAACTACCCACGACATATCATAGTAAAAACACCACATGTACAGAACAAAGAGAGGACACTGAAAGCAGCAAAAGAAAAACAACAAGTCACATACAAAGGAAAGCCCATCAGAATTACAGCTAACTTATCAATGCAAACTATGAAAGCCAGAAGAGCCTGGACCAAGGTAGTTCTAGTTCTACATGCTAATAGATGCCAGCCCAGAATACTTTACCCAGCAAAAATGTCTATTATAGTTAAGGGGGAAAGAAAAAGCTTCCATGACACAAATAGCCTGAAAGAATACATGTCCACAAAACCAGCCCTTCAAAGAATACTCGAAGTAATACAGAGAGCAGAGAGAGAAACAACTATACCCTAGGGGCAACGAAAGAAAATAAACAAAGGTATAATCAAGGAAACACAAAATTAGACAAAACACAAACAGCAATCAAAATGACAGCAACCAATACACACCTTTCAATAAAAACCCTAAATATTAATGGACTGAACTCCCCAGTCAAAAGACACAGGATAAGTGAATGGATTAAGAAACAAAATCCATCTCTTTGCTGTCTGCAAGAAACCCATCTCACCTTCAAGGACAGGCACTACCTCAAGGTAAAAGGATGGAAAAGAATATACCAAGCAAATGGCACTAAGAAACAAGCAGCAGTTGCAATTCTAATATCTGATAAAACAGAAGGAAAACTAATCAGAAGAGATAAGGAGCGTCACTTCATTCTGATCAAAGGAACAGTTAACCAAGAAGAAATTACAATCCTTAATATATATGCACCAAACTATGCTGCACCGAAATTCTTAAAAACAACACTATAGGACTTTAAGACACAGATTAACCCCAACTCAGTAATAATAGGGGACTTCAATACCCCACTGTCTCCATTAGACAGGTGAACTGGACAAAGAATAAAAAGAGATGTCTGAATTAAATACCATACATCAAATGGACCTAACAGACATCTTTTAAATATTCCACCCAAGCACCAAAGAATATACTTTCTACTAAGCAACCCATGGAACTTTCAAAAATTGACCACCTACTGGGCCACATAACAAACCTCAACAAATACAAAAAAAAAATTGAAGTAATCCCATGCATTCTATTGGACCACAATGCAATAAAGCTCAAAATCAATCACTACACGAACTCATGGCAATTGAACAACACACTGCTAAACATCGAGTGGGTCAAAGGAGAAATTAAGAAAGAAATAAAAGAATTGCTGGAATTCAATGAAAAGGACAGTACAACACAACAAAACCTCTGGGATACTTTAAAAGCAGTCCTACGTGGGGCGTGGTGGTGCAAGCCTTTAATCCCAGCACTCTGGAGATAGAGGCAGGCGGATCTCTGTGAGTTCAAGGCCTGCCTGGTCTACATAGTGAGCTCCAGGACAGCTGCAGCTACAGGGAGACCCTGTCTCAAAAAGACAAAAAACAAAAACAAACAAACAAAAAAAAGCAGTCCTAAGAGGGAAGTTTATAGCTCTAAGTGCCTATATTAAAAAATTAGAAAGAGCCCAAATAAATGACCTAACCCTGAGACTCAAGACACTGGAAAAGCAAGACCAAATGAAACCCAAACCAAGCAGAATAGAAGAAATAGCAAAAATCAAAGCAGAAATCAATGTAATAGAAACCCAAAGAATCAATGAATCTAAGAGCTGGTCTTTGAAAAGCTAACCAAGATAGACAGATCCTTAGTCCAGTTAACCAAAAGAAAGAGCAAATCCAAATTAACAAAACCAAAGATGAAAGAGGAAACACAAGAGACACCCAAAAGATCCAGATCATTATAAGGGACTTTATTTTTTTATTATTATTATTATTTTCTTTTTTTGAGGCAGTGTCTCCTTGTAGCTCCAGCTGTCCTGGAACTCACTATATAGACTAGGCTGGCCTTGAACTCACAAAGATCCACCTGCCTCTGCCTCCCGAGTGCGATTAAAGGCGTACAAGGTATGTGCCACCACGCCCAGCATGAAGGTTCTTAAACATACAAGTCTTTAATTTTGGCAGTGTCCAATTCATCTACTATTCTGTGGTTGCCCCTATTTTTGGTGTCCTACTTAAGTTAGTAAAAGAATTTTAAAACTAACGATATTTGTTTAGTTACAATAAAAGCTTTCTATTTATGTCTATAAATATATTCCTATTTCACTGACAAAGTCCATATATCAAGTAATGTGTAATCTGTAAACTGTAATGTCCTTATTGTATTGTGATTTCAGATTAATAACCTGGGGAACCTGTGCTGCTTCCTGATCCTTTTCTCCCAAGCCAGCTTGGTGCCTTCCTTGGGCTCCAGGAGCACTGCTTCCGAGGGACCTGGACCCGTCCTCACCTCTCCCTGCTCCCCGGACCTGCACCACTGCCTAATTCTCCTGGCCCGCTCTCCTGCCCTCAGGCTTCTCTTGGGGTAAGTCTACCGCACAGCCCTCCACACCTTGACTTCCAGCCGCGTTCACCCTTCCATCTCCCCCGCTGTTCTCTACTCCTAGCTTGGGCCCTGTGCCATTCCCAGTCTTGGGGCGCCAGACACCTGGGGAGCCAGTACTGCTTCCTGACCTTTTTCACCCCAACCGGCTTGGTGCCTTCCTTGGGCCCCAGGAGCACTGCCTCT
>NW_008345884.1:721896-722398 GCF_000622305.1 Nannospalax galili
CCCCAATTCTATCCAAAGGAATACTGACAATGGATTGCTGTAGATGAGGAACAGCTGATCCTCCTGGAACAGGGACCTCTGGCTGACTAGATTTATCAGAAGGACAGATGGGGGCAATAGATGGGGGTCCTGACAACACAGTGGACATTGGCAGGGATGACAGAGTATGGAGGCTCTAGAGGGAGAAGAAGGCTGTTTATCTGACGAGTTTATATTCATACTCAGATGCCACGGAACTCAGAAAGTAAGTGACTGTGACCAGTAATAGTCATATATATAGAGATTAGAAATGCATGTGAAAACGTCTCAATGTCAATTGCCTTAAAATGAATTTTTCTGTATGAAACTGTGTATTTTAACAATGAAGTGGATATCTTTTTTAAATGTTAAAACCTCATTTAATGTCTTATAGAGTTTATAATGAGTAAAAGACTGTACAAGCATAATAATTCATCTGTAAACCTAAAAATTTATACCAAATTTTGAAAGAGATGCATCTTAG
>NW_008345884.1:722525-723945 GCF_000622305.1 Nannospalax galili
CTCCCAACTAAAAAAAGCCCAGTCCCAGATGGATTTACATCAGAATTCTACCAGACATTTAAAGAAGACCACCAACCAATTCTACTTAAATTACTCAAAATGACAGAAATAGAGGAAAATTCCCAAATTCCTTCTATGAAGCTCGCATCACTCTAATACTGAAACAGGGTAAAGACACAACCAAAAAGAAAACTATACACCCATATCCTTAATGAACATAGATGCAAAAATTCTCAACAAAATACTTGGAAGCCACATACAGACACACATCACAAAGATCATTCACCATGATCAAGTAGGATTTATCCCAGAAATGCAGAGATGGTTCAATATACCCGTCAATAAATGTCATTAATCATATAAATGTATTCAAAAGACAAAAACCAAATTCCATCAATAGATGCAGAAAAGACTTTTGACAAAATTCAGCATGCATTTATATTCAAAGTTCTAGAGGGAATAGGACTGGAGAGAACATACCTCAACATAATTAAAGCTGTATACAACAAACCCAGAGCCAACATCATTCTAAATGAAGAAATACTGGAAGCATTCCCATTAAAATCAGGAACCAGACAAGGATGTCCACTCTCTCCACTCCTTTTCAACATAGTGCTTAAAACTCTTGCTAGGGCAATAAAACAGGAGAAGGAAATTAAAGGGTACTAATTGAAAAAGAAGAGATCAATCTATCACTTTTTGCAGATATGATACTACACCTAAGAGATCCCAAAAGTTGCACCAGAAAACTCCTAGAACTGATCAACACTTTCAGTATAGTGGCAAGTTATAAAATCAATCTACAAAAATCAGTACCCTTTCTACATACCAATAACAAGGAATTGGAGAAAGAATATGGGGAAATGTTCAAAAATCATGATTGCTGCAAAAAAAAAAATATCTTGGACTAAATCTCATGAAAGACCACAAAGATCTCTAAAATGAAAAATTTAAATTATTAAAGAAAGAGACTGAGGAAGATACCAGGAGATGGAAGGACCTCCCATGCTCATGGATTGGAAGAATTAATATTGCGAAAATGACCATCTTACCAAAAGCAATATGTGGATTCAATACAATCACAATCAAAATCCCCATGACATACTTCACAGAATTAGAAAAATCTATCCTTAAATTCATATGGAGGCACAAAAGACCCCGGGTAGCCAAAGCAACCCTGAGCCAAAGAGCAACGCTCGGGGGAATACTATACCAGATCTCAAAGTATACTACAGAGCTATAGTCATAAAAACAGCATGGTACTGGCACAAAAACAGACACATAGATCAATGGAACATCATTGAAGATCCAAACCCAAGTACACGCAATTTCAGCCACCTGGTATTTGACAAAGGTGCCAAGAACACACAATGGAGGAAAGACAGCATCTTCAACAAATGGTGCTGGCAAAACTGGATCT
>NW_008345884.1:723983-738803 GCF_000622305.1 Nannospalax galili
GCACAAAAGTCAACTCCAAATGGATCAAAGACCTCAATGTGAAACTGGAAACCCTGAAACTATTAGAAGAAAATATTGCGAGTAACTTACAAGAAATAGGTGTAGGGAAGGATTTTCTAAATCAGACAGAAGATGCTCAGGAATTAAGGTCACCAATCAAGAAGTGAGACCTCATTAAACTAAAAAGCTTCTGTGCAGCAAAAGAAACAGTGAAAAAAAGTGAAGAGAAAACCACCAGAATGGGAAAAAAAATATTCACCAGTGACATATCTGACAGAGATTTAACATCTAGAATATATAAAGAACTCAAAAAAACAAAGAATCGAGAAACCAAATGATCCAATTAAAAGATGGGCCAAAGCTCTAAACAGAGTTCTCAAAGGAAGAGATAAACATGGCTAAGAAACATCTCAAAAAGTGTTCAACATAGTTAGTAATCAGGGAAATGCAAATTAAAACCACCCTATATCACCTTACTCCAATCAGACTGGTTAGGATCAAGAGAACAAATGATACCAAATGCTGGCAAGGATATGGAGAAAGAGGAATGCTCATTCACTGCTGGTGGGATTGCAAACTTGTGCAACCCTCTATGGAAAACAGTATGGAGAACTCTTAAAAAAAATAAGAATGAGCCTACCATATGACCTGGTTATACCACTCCTTGACATATACCCAAAGGACTCATCCTATTGTAGAGACACACTTGTACAACCATGTTTGTTGCTGGTCTTTTCACAATAGCTAAGAGATGGAAGCAACCTAGGTGTCCCTCAATTGATGAGTGGATAATGAAAATGTGGTTCATATATACGATGGAGTTTTACTCAGCAGTAAAGAAAGATAAAATAATGAAATCTGCAGGTAAATGGATGGATCTAGAAACTGTTATACTAAATGAAGTAATACGGACTCAGAAAAACAAACGATGTACGCTCTCCCTCATATGTCGATCCTAGCATGAAATCCTTTTAAATTCCAGGTCCTTTTAATAAGATGATGCTATACAGCAGTCCCTTCTGCACGAAATAACTACCATCATCATAACTTCAGCTGAGCCTGATTGCTAACATCATCACAACTGGGCTTATTCACGGTTGTGCTCATTCATTAAAGGAGGGCCAAGCAGGGTCATTGGACCCTCACTGGAGTATCCAGCCACTCTTCCTAGCCAACTAAGCCTTTGAGAGGGAATTGACACTGATTCTAACCACTCCAACAGCTATCAAAATACCTGAAAGCAAACCCTGACTCCATCACTCTAGAGTCCAGCCTTGGCAGACAAAAGAAAAATGAAGAAGAACCAAATAGAGGGATGCTTTTGGAAGCCCTTGTCAAGAAATTCCAATGAAATCATATGAACATTTGAAAATTGCCCTTTTCTGACTTTTTTCTAGTTCTCTGGCTAGAACTTGTAATGCTAATTACTCTTGTCTTTACTTCTCCTTCACATCTCCTAGTCACAATTCAAGGACTTTCTTTTCCCCTTAGAGAGTTATGCAATTTGGGAGTCTTTTAGATAGAACCACTGAGGAGGTACTTCAATTGCCTCACCCTGCATCCCTGTTCAGCATGGAAGGAGCCAGAGTGGTTTGCGTCCCTATTCCCTATCCGCAAGTTGGGTAACCTCTTCAGAGGATGGTGTGATAAGAATAGGAGGTAGGAATCGGCTAGGCATTTAGGGTAAAAAGACTCCAAAGAAAAGTAGCCAGTTTCTTGGCTAAAAGTCAAAATGTCCTTGGGCCTCTTAGCAACGTACTCTGTTCCAAAGGCCAAAAAATATTGAAAGTATTTGGAAGCATGTATCTAATCCTTAAAAGATTTTAGGGTTACCTCTTCAGAGGGGGGGAATGTTAGAGTAGCCAAAAGCCCCATAAAATTAAAAGAAGAAAGAGTACATGAAGTTATCAGAAAAAAGTGATGGGGCAATATGGGAGGAGTTAGAGGGGAGGGGGTGGGCATGGATTTGATCAAAACACTTTATATTTATGTATGAAATTCTCAATAAATTATTTACTTAAAAAGAAAAAGAATTCCCAGACTGTTTAAATGATGAAACACTGAAAGTAAAGACACATACATAGTTCCCCAGGCACTACATAAAACTGCCTTTTAAGAATGCTTCATCTTTATAATGAATCCTTTCTCTGTGAACCAAGCATATGAAGAGATAGATCTACTTATTAGATGGTATACTGAATAAAAATATGTTTCTAGAATGCTCTGACATTTCAATGAAGTGGGTAAGTCTTCATCTAGATTTAAATAACAGCTACAAAAATACTATGCATCACCTCTCCAGAAGGATGAAAGAAAAAAAGGTTATGCATCCAATCAGCCTCTTTACTGTACTAAAAATCCTTAGCTCCTTGTTGGTAGAGTAACAAATGATATTTTACACTTAAATATTCCAAAAATAGACAGTCTGATAAGACACTGATCCAAAACAGTCACATTATAATACATCTCTTTAACCTTCATACAAATATAGCTTAGTTTTATAAGAGAAAAATTACTTGGTTAAGTGCCCTATTTGTGCATTTGCTTCTTTATGCAAAAAAGTCAGTTATATTTTCCTATTAGAAGAAACACAAGGAAAAAAATAAGATATTAAAGATTCTGAAATGTCTCATCATATCCAATATAGATGTTTAAAAAAATTATAACAGTTACTTTAGGAGCTGCTCTTCTAATATAACTGGAAAGTAGTTCTTAGGAATTGATTATAATTCCACCAATGATCCATGTTATTGAAAACAATGTCTATGATGTTACACTATTTTGCCTCATTATCTATGATACAAAGCTAATGTTTCAAATGTATGATTTTTCAGTACTACAAGGGAAATGCTTGTTGCAAATCTGTTGAAGTTAAACTGCTACTATGAAAACAAAGCAATATTATTTTACACTATAAAAAAATCAGATTAAAGTCATAAAGAATATAATAGAAAAAAAAAGAGGAAAGTTTCTTTAGCCATCCAACTAATCTAAGCTCAAAGTAGATAAGCTCAAAGTGTGAAGACTTATAAAATAAGAATCAGAATTTACATTCAACTATAGTATCACCACAATGAAGTTGTTCATTATTAAATCAAACTTCATTTAATTTCATAGTGAGTCTCCTTGTTTGAGCTAGAACTTTAAGGTATAATCAATTCAACTTGAAGAAAAACCTTAGTATTTGTCCCATGAAGTAGAATAAGAGCAACACTGGCCAACAAAAATAAGAGTCCATATTTACTTTGAAATTTTCTAGTCACTATATTAAAAAGTAAAAAGACACAGCTGAAATTAATTTATCTACAGATCCAAAATACTGTCAACACAGAGCCAAATTGCAAGTGCTCAGTAGTCACATGTCATTAATAGTTATCATTTCGGTCAGTACTGACCTAGAGAAACAACTCTCCCTTTTTCACAAGGATGGGATTTCTTTGTAAACAACTTAAATTATCCATAGTCTTGTTTTGGGAAGCTCAAGTAGCTTCAAATTCTATGGGGCTGGAGAGACAGCTCAGCAGTTAAGAGCACTCACTGCTCTTGGGGAGGACCTAACCTCTGTTCCCAGCACCCACATGAGGGCTGCTCACAACTGACTGTTAACACCAGCTCCAGGGGATCTGATGCCCTCTGGCCTCCACAGGCACTGCACGTGCGCACGCACACACACACACACACACACACACACACACACAGAATCCTTTAAAAAAAAAAAAAACCTCCAATTTTATAAGACAGTTCTTTTGAAAACATAAGGCGGTTATCTGTCATATATTTTTGTCATCTTCTCACTGCCCTAAATGTAAGCCTCCTCATTGTTTCTGTCATTCATTCATTCACCCAGAAAATAGTGGCTCTCTAACTCATTATTCAATGCCTTGTGCTTCCTCTTTAGCCATCCTCTCACATTCCCAGATCTTCCCAGATTGCAAATTCCATTCAATGGTAAGCATCTAGATCGCTTTACAGATTCTTTCTCTGTGTCCTTAGCTTTCTCCTATTTATTCCTTTTGCTTTTATCTCAAGTATCACCACCCTACTTTTAGGCCCTCATAATTCTTGTCTTCACTCCAAAAACAGACTTTAAAATTGCTTCTATGCTTGGTTTCTCTGAAAATCATGCTTTACAATGTCATTAAATTTATCTTTCTAAAAAACCACAGCAACAACAAAATCATGCTTCTTCCCAAGTTAAAATCTTACCTACAATATAATCCACAGTTTTGAGCAAGACAGTATCTGTTTCCAAACTGTCTCTGGGACTTCTCCTATCAGCTTCCTCATGCTTAAGCTCTAGTTATGAGGAAAACACATCTTCAGGTATTCTTTCACACCAGCGGACCCTACACTTACTCATTCTTCCTTCTAATTAAAACCTTCCTCATCTGACTAAGTCTTCTATCCTCAATGCCCAGCTAAATGTTCATTACAGAAATATTTATTATGAAAATCCTTTCCTAGAATAGAACTCTTTTCCCTTCTCCCATGTAGGTTCTTCAGCATCGGGTGTGTACCCTTTGGTAACAACTCTCATGAGAAGTTTATATCATCATTAGGAGTCTACCATTAAAATATTACTAACATTTTCATTCAGCTCCTATGTTTTATATAAATTCCCACCCTCTGGTGAAATTTCCTATATATCTGCATGCACATCATCCAACATTTCCACTACATTCTTTAACATACTAATTGATTATTTTCATCACTGAACTATCTGATAATTCCAGTATCTGAGGCACTTTTAGGTTTAGTATGTTGAATATTTTATATTTGAAGATGGCTCATATTTTACCTTCTTATTTGCCTCAGAATTTTTTGTTACATACCAGAAATTACATTTAAAAGAATGTAGAAGTTAAGATAAATGAGAGTTCTGTCCAGAATGTGCATACCTCACTTAGATGATTAGTGTCAAGGGACTGAATCAACCTAAGTGTATTTGTTCTCTATTATTGCTTTAGCTCCCTAAGTCTCCACAGATTTCAGTTTTTCCACCCACAGATTTCAGTTTTTCCAGTGATGGACTCTTACCTCGTTGCTTAGCTGGACCTCAAGTACAGATGGGCATTCTCAGTATTTGTTTTCCATCCTCAGACCATTAGCAGGGTCCCTATGTTTCTACTCCTCCAACAGTATACTACTGTTGTGTAAAAGAGTAGCTGGTTGGCAGAAGGTGCTCAGATTTTTCTGCTTCATCCTCAGAGTCAAGCAGAACCCTGTGCACTGAAGCCTTAGAGATGCAACTCCATCAGCAGTATGACATCTCCCCTAAAGATAAACTTTGTCTCCTATACAGTGCATGGTCCTAGACAAACACAGGTTTCCTAGAATCTTCCAAAGGAAACTTATTTGTTTCTGCCTTAATGCAGGTAAGTGCAATAGGGGAGGGGGGTTTCTTAATCTGCATCAATGGTAGATGACTTATGTCTTTATCAGTCCTTTACTAAATTATGAACATCCAGAGAACTAGAAATTTATCTATCACTGTATACATGTGAAAGTACCTGAATATGAGCTAGTCTCAATAAACAATTATAAAAATAACTAAATAACCTACATTAACGTATAAAAAAGTAAAGAAAAACATCAAGGCAAATAGTAGAATTAAGTATTTCTACAGGGACTAGAGAGATGCTCAGGGGCTAAGAACACATAACTGCTCTTGCAGAGGACCCAAGCTCAATTCCTGGGACCCACATCAGGCAGCTCACAACTGCCTGTAACTTCAGCCTCTTCTGATGCCCTCTTCTGACCTCTTTGGGCACTGAATGCAGGTGGTACACAGACACATACACATAATTAAAAATAAAATAAAAATATAAATTTTGGGGGCTAGAGAGATGACTGAGGGGTTATGAGCACTGGCTGCTCTTGCAGAAGACCCAGGTTTGGTTCTCAGCATCCACATGGTGGCTAACAACCATCCATAACTCCAGTTCCAGGGGATATGACACCCTCTTCTGGCGTCTGCAGGCAGTGAACAACATGGGTGAACTTATATACATGCAGAGAAAACACTCATATACATAATATAAAAATAAATAACAGAATTTAAAATCTCTACAGAACATGCCTTGGGAATGATTAGGTCAATTACATTCGCACACTTATAACTATTCATTTAATGTTCTTATTTCCCCTTTTTTGTTTATAATAAGGAATATGAGAGCGGTAAGTCACAGTAGACATATTTGTGAGTCCACAAAGGCATTTCTGGGAAGGTATGGTCTGTTCCTATACAGAGAAAGCATAAAAAATAAAATAATTTATAAGCAAACGAGATTATAAACTACTTACACCAATTTGTATTGGTATCTGAGAAATTTGACTCTTTGGGATCAGGATGAACATTTCTGTTCCTAGTAGAATCTTCTCTGTTGTGTCCATAACGTTCTTTCCATTCCTAGAAAGGAAGTTCAAATATATATAAAACAGAGAATAAATAACTCATCACTGTCAACAGATTCTATATAGAATATAACAATTTTTATCAGAAATTCACAAGTAATCAGCATAATTGTCATAGTGTCTTTAAATTCAGTTTTCATAAGCTTCAGTTTTGTTTTTTAAAATATTTTATTTATTATTTTTATTTCATGTGTATGAATGTATTGCCTGCATGTAGATAAGTGCACCTGTGTCATGCAATACCCGCGAGGAGAGAAGAGGCCGTCAGATCCACTGGAACTGGAATTACGGACAGTTGTTAGCTGCCATGTGGGTGCTGGGATTCAAACCCGGGTCTTCTGCAAGAACAACCAGTGTTCTTAACTGCTGAGCCATCTCTCCAGCCCAAGCTTCAGTTTTTAATAAAGACATTTTGCAAGGCTGGAGAGATGGTTCAGAGGTTAAAAGCACTGACTGCTCTTGCAGAAGACCCAGCACCCACATGGTGACTAACAACCATCTGTAATTCCAGTTCCAGGGGATCTGACACCCTCTTCTGACCTCCATAGGCACTGTACGACATGGGTACACTTACATGCATGCAGACATAAAACTAATTTAAAATAAAATAAAAAAGATTTTTTAAAGAAATCTTTTAAAAAAGACATCCTGCCAAATATGTTTACATTAATTTAGTATTCTAAAACTTCAAAAAGTATTATAACTACATCATGTGTATCTTGACTTTGTAAAAGTTGCAAGATGTTAAAACTTTCTTTTACTCAAATAAGCTACAAATATCATAGATCTGAAAAGTCACTTTTAATAGCAAATTAAAGTTGTATACAAACATAAATTAGACTATGATTCAAATAAGATTTAGGAGTCATCATAATAAAGACAATAAAATCACACTAACAGATTCTACATATTAAATTTATACAACTGAAATGGTCAACTGAAATCACCCAATTCAACCTTCTGTACAATGCAGGGACAGACTCATGCTTTTTGGTGCTTTGAATACATTGTATTTTATGTTTGAGCAGTCTATTACAATTTTGGTAAATTGTGGAAGTTACAAGTTCTCATAGATGAAATTTATTTCTAGTAACTTCTACTGTTTGATTCTAATTATGCCTTCTGAAAAAAAGAAAGTCTCCTTTATATATGGCATTCACTAAAATACACAAAGACAACTATCAAATCTGTTAGTCTTTATTTCTCAAGGTAGATACATCATATGCTAAAAATTCAGTAGTATAATAGTAAGTAGATTTTCTTCTTTTATTTTTTTTTGTTTTTGCTTTTATTTTTTTTTCACCCTCTAAGAGAAAGTAAATGGAAGACTGAACAGAGATTAATGAGGAAAATATTGTCATATTAGAAAAAACACAATTTAAAAAAATTTTTACTGAGAATTTCATATATGCATATAAGGTGTTTTGATCAAATCCATGCCCACTCCCTCCCCTCCAACTCCTCCCATATCTCCCCATCACTTTTTTTCTGATAACTTCAAGTACACTTTCTTCTTCTTTTTTTTTTTTAAAATAGGGCTTTTTGCTACTCTAACATTCCCCCCTCTGAAGAGGTAACCCTAAGATCTTTTAAGGATTAGACACAAGCTCCCAAATACTTTTGACATTTTTGGCCTTTGGAACAGAGTATGCTGCTAAGAGGCCCAAGGACATTCTCCCTGTCTACTTTCCTTTGGGGTCTTTTTACCCTAACTGCCTAACCAATTCCTACCTCCTATTCTTATCACATCATCATCTGAAGAGGTTACCCAACTTGCGGACAGGGAATAGGGACGCTGATGCTCTGGCTTCTTCCATGCTGAACAGGGACGCAGGGTAAGGCAATTGGAGTACCCCTTCAGTGGGTCTATCTAAAAGACTCCCATATATGTATAACTCTTATCTGTACGGGGAAAAGAAAGTCTTTGACTGGCGAATAGGAGATGTGAAGGAGAAGTAAAGGCAAGAGTAATTAGCATTACAAATTCTAGGCAGGGAACTAGAAAAAAAGTCAGAACAGGGCAAATTTCAAATGTTCATATGAGAGTCCACCGGAATTTCTTGACAAGAGCTTCCAAAAGCATCCTTCCACTGGGTTCTTCCTCATTAGAAAAAGCACAGTTTTAAACAACCAAAACTATTAACAGGGCTGCAAAAATCCACTCTGAATAGTGAGTGAATACATACCTTAGGCAAGTTAATGATGGATGTTGGACCCAAATGAAGTTACTACTAATGATTTTTTTTTTAATTTTATTTTTTATTTTAATTTATGTGAATGAGTGTATTGTGGAGATCAGAAAACAGCATTGGATCCTGTGGAACTGGAGTTACAAACGGTTGTTAGCTGCTATGTTGGTGCTGGGAATTGAACCCAGGTCCTCTGCCAAGAGTAGCCAGTGCTCTTAACCACTGAGTCATCTCTCCAGTCCTCTAATGACATTTTTAGAGTAAGTCTGACAGGGTACCTAGCATATGTATACATGAAAGCATTAAAAATCTTCTTCTTTAAACATGCATTCTATACCATTTACCTACTGCTTTTCTATCTAACCATTTATTCTAAGTAAGTAATATTCTTATGGTATTTTTGAGACACTGCACAATTACAGCAAATTAATAAAATATTGTACTTACTCTTCTTCGATTTTCACCTTCTTCTTGCCTTTGCCGTTTCCTTTTCTCTAAAGATAAGAAAAGTGGCCTCAATTTGGTATAATGTGGTTTTATTAGACATAGAGTAACTGAAGTAAGGGTACCAGACTATGATGACATTTCCTTTAAATTACTACAATACTGAAGGCAACAGGTTGTTAGGAAGGACCTTTGAGGTTACCTCATTACACAGACATGTTTCACTGTTTTTCACTAGAGATGGCTTTGTAGTCTGTCTACTTTTAATGAAAGAAAAGTTTTCCCTCATGGTGTCCTGAAATTTGCTTCTGTAACTTCTACTCTCTTTCATCGCTTTCTTTTAAACTATGTTTATACTTTCTTTTCTTTCTGTATAATTCTTATTTCATTTTACTTCAGACTAGATGCTCACTATATGGAGCCCCACTCCCCTTAAGACAAATTCTATAGACTCCTAATTCAGATTGTTCTCTAACTACCTTCCAAGTTATCATTCTTATAAATCTAACTCAGGAAGGATCATGATATGCCAAGTGAAGTCTAATTAATATGAAGACATAGAACTACTTATTAAATAGACACTACTTTCCTATGACAGACTATAAAGGCTATAGTAGATATTTCTGGAGACTGTGTAAGAACCAATGCCCCAAAGCCAAGATTATTCTGTCCATTCTTCTGTCACTTGAACATTAGTAAATAATCCATCAGTAAATAATTCAATTTCATAACTGGGTTATAGGAAAGTTCTGTATATTCTAAAAGTAATCATAGTCACACATCAATGATCATTACACTCTAAGAAAACAATCTGAATGATTTCCCACACAGTATCAAACTAATAAATCTTTAAGTTAATGAGCTTTATAGTTGTACAGAACTTGGCAAATATTTTTCAAAGCAAACACAAAAAACAACTCTGCTTGGTTTGGATCTTAAACATTCCTTAAAATCTTGGTCACCAGCCTATGCTGCTGTTGGCAGGTGATGGAGCATTTAGAAGGCAGGACATGGTGAAAGGAAGTTAAGTCATTGGGGGTGTGTCCTTGAAGGAATTATAGGGACCTTAACCCCTTCCAGTTGTCTCTCAGTGTTTCTACATGGTAAACTGGTTTCCTCCAGTGGTAAATTAGTTTATTCTCTGCCATGATATACTGCCTTGACATTGGTCCAAAATCAAGTGAACATAGATTGAAACATCAACTATTGTAAACTAAAATAAATCTTTCATCCTTACAAATGTCTCAGATATCTTGTCACAGAGACAGAAAGCTGATTAAAACAAACTCTAAGATCATAAGCGGATATTATCTAGTAACATGCATACTAATAATTTATGCTACGGAAATTTCTTAAACATTATAACTATGTTTTCAAATATTTTTAGGGGCTGGAGAGATGGCTCAGTGGTTAAGAACAATGGCTGCTCTTGAAGAGGACTCGGGTTCAGTTCCTACCACCTACATGGGTGTTAACCATCCCTAACACCAGTTCCAGAGGATCCCACACCCTCTTCTGGCCTCTGCAAGTATTGCACAATACAGGTATACTTACATGCCAGCATAACACTCATATACATAAATCTTAAAAAAGAACACTATCTATAGATTTTCAAGATAAAACTCTGTAGTAAATTATAAGTTTTAAGGTAGATTAAAATTATTTATAAATTATGCAAATATTACTTTCAGTCTCAGCACTTAACATCTTCCCTTTATTTATTTTAAAAGACAAATCTTACCTCGTCTGATTAATTCTTTTCCTTCATCAACTAAGTCTGATGTCATATCATTATCTCCCATGAACTGCTGGAAACCAAGCAGATTCAAACAACGGGTTCCCAAACTAATAAAAGTAGATTTTAAAGAAAATAAGCATTATTTTACTTGATAAATATTTTGGACAAATTGTTCTTTACTATTGTCATTCCCAAAGAAACTAAGTTTTAATATTAGTCATCATGTCAAGTTATATAGTATTATGGCTAGTCATCCTCAGAAAGTACTTATTTCTCCTTCGAAAAAGCTTGCGCACAGCCTGACATGAAAAGGCATATTTATATGGCATTATCTCTTAATATTACACTAATACTTTCACAAAACTTTTAAATGAATAAGCATATAATCAAGATTCAGCATTAGATATATAAAGCCTGCTACTCTTTCTTCTATCCTATTTTGAGGAAAAAGCACAAAATATTAGCTTTAGCATCAGTTCGTACTAATATTTTAATCTTATTTTACTTTTGTTTGTTTCTTAAGACAAGGTCTTGCTATGGTATCTTCCTGTATCAGCCTCTAAAATTCTGGGATTATGGACACATGGTATCATGATCAGCTAACCGTATTATTTGGAATTATACTCTTTTAGCTATTTTATTTATCAAAAAGCAAAATATAATTTTCTAATTTGAAGAAGGCATCTGATCCCCTGGAACTGGAGTTATAGATGGTTGTTAGCCACCATGTGGGTGTTGGGAATTGAACCAGGGTCCTCTGCAAGAGCAGTCAGTACTCTGAACTACTAAGCCATCTCCACGGCTCCATGTTAACATGCTCTTTATAATTATGAAGTAATACTATAAGCTTGAAATAAAAGTTAAGTTGAGAAAACTTACTTTATTAGGAAGCAAATTAATATTAATGAAATGTTTTTGTAAAAGCAGTATTTGGGGCACTTCATAGAGTACTTAATCAGTAAGAGAGGGCAGACAGACTAAAAGGGTGAGGGTACCTGAAACCTGAAAGTAAAAAGACAGGCTTCTAGAAGACAAGCACACCTGTCTTTGAACTCTTCATTTTTCTAATTTTTTGAGAATCTCATACATGTATACAATGAAATACGATCATATATACCCTCCATGTCCCTCCTCAAACTTTTCCCATACCCCCTCCAACACCTCTTAACTTCTTGTCTTTTTTGATAACCCACTAAGTCTGATAAGTAGTGTCCATATATGCATGGGTGTAGGGCCATTCACCTGAGGATGGGAAACCACCAGTGGCCATATCCCCAAAGAAGATTCTCCCTCCTGGAACAGCTATCAAACTTCCAATAGCTCTTTAGTAACAGGTAGGGCCTAGAGATCACCTTCATCTGTGCAGGAATTTTGGTTGGTTTGATCTTGTATAAGTCTTATGTTGGTAACCACAGCTGGTATGAGTTTATTAGTGTAATAGTTTTAACTTTTTTGAATCTTACCTCTGTGAAAATTTTATAATCCTCTCTAACACCATAAAAAGAACAGTCCATAGGCCTTCTAAAAGTAGGGGATAATTTCTCTCCAGCTTCATATGTACCTCTTGAGAGAAATACAGGACAAAACCACTTTAAGATTCCATCTTACCCCAGTCAGGCTGGCTAAGATTAAAACAAAAGATTAAACCAAATGCTGATGAGGATGTGGAGAAAAGGGAATGCCCCAATTACTGAGGGTGGGATTACAAACTCACTATGGAAATCAGTATGGAGAACTCTTAAAAAACTAAAAATGAATCTGCCATATGATCCTTGGCATATACCCAAAAAACTCTTCCTACTATAGATACGTATACATCCATGTTTGTTGCTGCTCTTTTCACAATAGCTAAGAAATGGAAACAACCTAAATGTCCCTCAACTGATGAGTGGATACTGAAAATGTGGTACATTTACAAAATGGAGTTCTACTCAATGGTAAGGAAAGATGAAATTAGGAAATCTGCAGGCAAATGGATGGAACTAGAGTGAATACTAAGTGAATTAATACAAATGTAGAAAAGCAAGTGACGTACGTTCTTCCTCATTTGCAGATGGTAGCACCAAGATATATGTGAGTATATATCCTGCTGTAACAGCAGGAGCCAGTTAAACAGAAAGGAAGCATGGAGGTTAAGGCTCGTGGTAAAGAGTAGAACAGGGGGGTAGAGAGAATACTAATATATCTCTCAACTCTTACCAGCAAAGCTTCCTCATACAACAAAGTGTGACGCACACAGAAGGCCACAACTGGCTAAGTTGAAGAGAATAAGAGACTGCAGAGTGTGTGTCCCAGGACAGAACTCCTATATTAAACCTCACCCATCCACAGCTCAGGGACCATTGTGGAAGACAGAGAAGAAAGATTGTAAAAGCCAAGGTTGGTCCATGAAAATAGGGAAACAGAAGCTTTCAGGCCACTGGAAACTTGCTCATGTGAACTTGTGGCAATGGTGGCATCATGCACAAGACCTATGCCAACTCAATCAGACAAGAACCCAATGTGGAGCAAGGAAATGGGTGGCAGGCCCTGGCCTTAGCTTGGGAACTGTTGGAGACTGATTACCTCTGGGTGAGGGAGAATAGATATTCTTTAAGATCTCTAGATAGGCTGACTAGACTCCAGTGGATGAACTTGCACCGAAGGATAGCCGGAAAGGACTTTATATGACAGAATGTATGAGGGCCGGCGGGGGGGGGGGAGTGTCTTTGGGGACCAATAGATGGGGATCTGAATTTGATTAAGAGCTATTGTATGAAACGCACAAAAACTCAATAAAAAATTGAAAGGACGAAAAACAAAAAACCGTTCCTCACTTGACCCTCTGTATTGGCTATTATCTGAAACATTTAGAAACCCAGCAATAATTACAGAAAACGTTCAAAGTCTAAATTATGTTATTGGAAAGAAGTTAGGCTTGAAGGGATACTGTAAACTATGCTGGTTGTCAATGTCAAAGGCCAGGACTTAGGAGCTATAATCAAACAATTAATCTTATCATTTTGTAGCCTAAATATGGTAATAGAATAATTCTCCTTCAACTAGCTCTACAGAGAGAACCTGACCCAATCATTCAAAAAGTCCTTTCAAACTATCCTAGCTCTTCCAAAACCAAAATAAAACAAACAACTAAAACTAAGCCAGTAAAATAGTTTTAAGGAAGAAGGACATCAAGATCCAACTAAGAATATGAAAAAAAAAAAAAAAGCAAAGTTTCTTACCTAAAATAAGTAGCAATGCAGAGAATTACCACCAACATAGGATAATATATATAGAATCCATCTGCAATAAAGGATAACACTTTCATGGAACCCATAATCTGAAGAGCAAGAAAAAAGTTAAATCAGCATAGTTCTATCTTCTCATTCCTCTGCATCATTAGAAAATTTACCACAGAGTTAGTATCTATAAAGTAGAAAGTACAAGCAGTATAAATTTCTTTTTTAAAAACATTTTATTATTTATATCTTGTGTGTACCGGTGTTTCATCCACATGTATGTAAGTGCACCCATGTCATGCAATGTCTGCAGAGGTCAAAAGAGGATGTCAGAGCCCCTGGAACTGGAGTTATGGATGGTTGTTAGCTTCCATGTGGGTGCTGGGAATCGAGCAGCACCCACTAAGCCATCTCTCTAGTACTAGTATAATTTTGTTTTTTTGTTTTTGGTCTTTTAAAGACGGGGTCTCCCTGTAGCCCTAGCTGACCTGGAACTCCCTATATAGACCATGCTGGCCTTGAACTCACAGAGATCCACCTGCCTCTGCTTCCTAAGTGCTGGAACTAAAGGCATGTGCCACCACACCTGGCCTCAGTATAATTTTCTTAAACTTGCTTTCTACTAAGGTTTTCTTCTAAGGAAATCTAATATTTTACAATTATTGCCCCAAATTAGATACATTAAGACTATAAATTAGATACATTAAGACTATATATATGAATGCTAATGCTACTATGGGGCTGGTTTTTTGATACTGCTCACCTAGGTAACCTATATGGAACAGACTTTTTTGTATAAGAAAAGTAAAATCACTTT
>NW_008345884.1:739194-746862 GCF_000622305.1 Nannospalax galili
AAAAAGGAGTACAATAATGCTATAGAATTTTTCTACCAGCAATAAAAGAAAACTCACTACATATTATATGAATGAATCTATAAAGAACCTTCTTTTCCAACTATACTTACAGATGTATAAGCAGTTGGCTGAGTATTCTGGTGAGAGATGGATGAATCCATATGGGTCAAACCCAAGAAATTAAGACATAAAGGTGGAGTCAAACGGCAAAATAACCTGCAATTAACATTTTAAAACATCAGAATATGGTTTTTAAATGCAACAAGATACGTTTTTACATTATAATAGAATGTATCAAGAACATTTAAGATCATTATAGCTATAATTTTCATCCATTTGCATAAACTATACATTGAATTCTCCATGTGAACTTCCCTTACTAGGAGAAATTCTTAAAATCCTACTAATCACTAATCACACCCCCTTTAAGAACATCAGTACTTATACAGCAAAACTACAGCCTCAGGCTACCTGCTTTTGTAGATTTGCCATTAGTTTCTCTTTATAATCTGTGGACAGGCTTTGCATGTACTTTCTTCAACTGTATCATCTGTGCAATCCAACTCAGAGCACAGCAAAGACAGTAACATCTCCAAGGTGAATTATACTTAGTACACAAAGGATCTGAAGTTGCATCAAAATAAATCTTTTTGATAAGGATAAATATAAATAATTTTTCAGTTTTATCCAAGCAAAGGGAATAGCTTATTGCCTTTCAGCATTTGGAGAAACTCAAGTGTAAAAAGAGCATCTTACATAGCTGCAGAGTTAGAGAACTACCAGCTGGGAGAATGGAAGGGTATAACTACAACAATGTAATATTAAGGAAACTCTTTTCTGGTGAGAGAAAGTTGTATACTTGTTGATGTTGGCTGTAGAAATCTATCCATTCACAAATGAAAGATTAAAAAATGGTAAAAACTAATGAAAATCAATGATGCTGCTAACAGCAATAGTCAATGTAACTTTCCTAGTATTGAAACTGAACAGCAGCTATAGACAATGGCACCATTATGAGAAGGTGGGGAAGGGTTATATAAGACTCTATAATATATTTGCAACTTTCTGCAAGTTCACATTATAGTTTCAATATGAAATGAACCACATAGGTTCATGCATGAAATGGTGCTGGAGCTATTTTGAGAGATGGTGTGACTTTTAAGAGGTGGGGCCTCACTAAATGAAGTAGGTACTTGGGGGCATGAATGGAGATATATTGTGTTCTGCACCCTGGTCTGTCTGTCTCTCTTCCTAGGTACCATGAGGTGGGCAGCTCTGCTCTAACACACCCTCTCTGCCATGATGTTTAGTCTCACCTCCACCTCAGATCTAAAGCAACTGTAACTAATAATGATAGACTGAAGCCTCTGAAATCATGAGACAATAAATCTTTCCCTAAATTGTTGGTCAGCATTTTGTCACACTAACAAGAAACTAACAATGTATGATGATTTATAAAACAAAGTCTGGACTCTTCAGACATTACTTTGTGAACTTCATTGAGTCTATCCCTTAGAAAAATCTAATATGCTTAACTAATAGCAAGTAGACTGAGTAACCTCGCTGCAGCTACAGCCATCTCTCTAAACTCTCTAAGGCAAATGTATCCTGCCTGGTGTCTTCGACTTCTTCAATTCAGTTTGAGGCCACTGACTTTCGGAACACTCTTTAAGTCTGACTTAACCTCTAAACTCTTAGTTGTTTATATTGCTCATCTATATACCAAGCCCCTAATTGCTAAGTTCAAGCTCAGTATGTCTTTCTCCCTCCTAACATAGCATACTTAATTTAACCATAAACCTCAAGCAGAATTTAGTTGGTAATCAACAGACATCCATCTATCTAACAGTAAACCAAATCAATTGGCTCACAGAAATAGATATCTGTGTAACATCCATGAGCAAGAAATAAAAGGAAACTATAATACATAAAATGGAGTATTTCTCATTTCTACTTACATGCCGCTGAAGAGAAGGCTGTAAGCATCAGTCTGATGGTGTGAAGCCAAGTAGTAATAATTAAACACACGAATTCTGAATACAGTAGAGTAAACACAGATACTTAGGAAAAAGATGGAAAGGAAGCAAGCAATCTGGAAAAAAATTAGTTTGCTTAAAATTAATGAGCATTATCGTTTTATATACTGTCACAAGAATTCATCCCCAGCTAATACCTACTGAAGTTTTAAAATTTAAATTTAGTAATGGAGTTTTTATACATAGATAAAATGAAATTTTGGAAAAAAAAAAAAAAACAACACCGATATTTCAACACATTTAATAACCTAGATCTAAAGTTGAATCTGTCCTGAAAGAAACTGTTTTCCTACTCTCTTGGCAATTCTTTGCATGACCACAGTAAGTTACATAGTTTCATTGACAAAAAAAGAGGATCAAAGGTTAATCTTATAAAATCACTTGTCACTATCTTACACTTTTTCATCTCCAACTACAGCTCTTAGTTTTTACAATCTCGGTAAATTGATAAAGCTCATTTTTAGAAGTCTGAATTCTATCATTTTGGGAAACTTCCCTGCTTTCATTCTTACTAGAATATATGAGAAAAGACATAAGAGTTAAGGTATACATATGAAATGACACATATTTATGTCAGATATGAAAAAACTGACCTCAATATAAATATAATTGTATGTTCTTTCTGCCAGCTGTATGAAGACTGCAAAGAGGGACAAGACAGGAGTTGTGCTAAAGAAGGTGCACTCTGACCACACAACAATCACTGAGAAGATGGATAAAACCACAGCAAGTATCCTGTAGAACCACGGCCGCAAAAGGCATTCCCAGTACCATTCTGGAAGATAAAGGAAAATACGATTAGGAAAACTAAGTCATAATAGAGTACGTACAGTTTAACAAAACACCAGCCAATAAGATGACAACAGGGAAAATGAGCAATTTTACAGCGGAAAAAAAACAGGTAGATATCACCCTAACCAGATGACCAACAGTAGTGCACAAACTGGTATCACATGTGCTTCCTACTATGATGCACTGGGGAAAACATGACACCACCTCTGTGGTATTCCTGCAAAAAATGCATAACCTGCATCTAATCGGGGGGGGGAGTGGATATCAAACTCAAATACGGGGACATTCAGCAAATCTGCCTTGCTCTCTCCATAATGGTAAAATTCTACAAATACAAAAATATGTTCTGAAATAAGTTTATGATTTATTATCCTAAATATTCAATTTACATACCTATTTTATACACACACAAACACAGACACACACACTTGGTATAAAACTTTGTCGGATAAAAAAAAGTTCATTGAGTGCAAATATTTTAAGAAGACCTGATATGTACTGAGTACCTAAAAATACGTATCATTTATATGTTCAATTATATGCTGAATTAATGAAAATTGGTATCTCATCATTCCTTCATTTAACTAGGAAGAATTTTGTTGAAGGAGTTTCCTGAAATATCTGTTTTGATCATTAACTCTTCATCATGAAGACCAAACATGCAAATTCAGGTATAAATGAATAAATGAGGTGATTTGAAGTTTTAATACTGTGACACTTGGGTACTTCAAGTTTCTTCACACTAGATTTGTTAATATTTAAAAAGAGTGTCATAGCATCACAGAGGAGAAAAAAATTACTACAGAGTGCAGGCTTTACAAACAAGATGAACAAATGTCAATAAAGAGGACCTCTTGGGAGGAATATTTTAGCAGTACATCAACACTGAGGGTGACTCATTCTTATAATGTAAAACTGCTTAAAATTCTATTTAAAGTACACGTTCTTATATATACAAAGTACATTTGATGTGCTACATATATTTTTGTATAGAATTCTAAGTAGCAGTGGAAACAGGGATATGCTATACGGCAAAATAATTATTTGGGGGGAGCAAAGTTTATCAGATACTTACCATATGGAATGCATTAAATATACAAATAAAATTCAGCTTTATACTGATGAACTATATATTTCTTTCTCATAGGAAAAACACATTATTAAATTTTAAAATTTATATCAAATAACATACCAACTGTAGGATTATAAAAATATTGCATAAATCGATTTTCTGGCTCTGGTGACTGAAAAGTGTGAACAAACTGATGAGTTGCACTAGTTTCATTTTTTGCCACATCTTCTAGATAGAATGCCTGTTCCAAGAGGATTTGCCATTGTACTTGAGTTCGACGGTGCCTTTGAACTGAATAAATCACCTTAAAAATACAAAAAGGATAGGCCTGTCAGTATGATTGAACGCTCTGGGTCAACTTCCTACTAGGGAGTAGGGTTTTGTTTATCTGTTTTTTCTCAATAGAGTACTGCTAATGGCATTTACCAGTGAGGCCAAGGATGTTAATGTTCTGAAATGATATAATACTTCTGAAATTTAATATAATACGTAGAAGTCTTATACCTGATTACTGAGTACCCCTGCTCAGAAACATAGTTAAGACGTTTCAAAGAATAATAAAAATAAGATCAAAAGAAATTTTAGATATGTATTTACTCAAAATTCCTGTGGGGGGGCTGGGGGAGGGAGCAGGTTTACAATGTGTGGCCATAGGCATGTGGAGGCTAGAGGCTGTGGGTGCCTTGTTAACTATTCTCCATCTTCTTTTTGAGACAGTGTTGCCCACTGAATCTGGTACTTGCACATTAAGTTAACTGCTGGCTAGCAGGCCCCAGGGATCCTCCCATCTCTACTTCCCAAGCACTGGAAAGTATAGGCACATGCCATTATGCCTGGCTTTTTACATGGGTGCTGGGGATTGAACTCAAACCCTCATGCTTGAATGGCAAGTACTTTGTGGACTGAGCCAATTCTCCTGCACAAAATTCATATGGGCAGTAATTATAAATTTAAATGATATCCTCTAAATCTAGGTAAAATAGCTATAATTAATAGTTAAAATTACCTGTTTATGCAATTTTACGAGACTTTTTTCACTTGGGTAAGTATTACGCTTTTCATCAAAATCTTCATAATCATCCATATTCCTACCCATTTTTTCCTGATACTCTGTAGGGCACTAAAAGAAAAACATTTTATAAAATCTTAATAATAAAAAATGATTTATTAAAAGTTACACATTATTGGAAATTTCTAATTTTCTCAAAAATATTTTCTTCTTTTAATAGCGTATCTAAATGGTTAGGTTTACAACTGTCAATATTTTCATGAAAATGTTTTAAAAGTTACATTGAGTTTCTTCTCACCTCTATTAACATTTATCTTTATGCCCAGATATATTTGCTTGGGACTGGAAAGGCAGAAGAGTTTACCTACATGTAGCAACAACTATTTGAAAAAATTATTCTAGTAACAGGCACCTATTAATAAATAATAAAGCTGAAACATGACAAATTTAATATGCTAAAGATGTGAAAGACATAGTATGCAGAAATACACATACAGTAAGAAAATCTGCTATATTATTATTTATTACCTATATGAACTTGGGAAAACTAACCTTCCTGAATAGGTCTCAGAAACAGCGAGTTATTAGAGAAATGGTTAGAAAATTTATTATTATGACTACAATTTTAGTCAAAGTAGCTAATAATCAGAAGAACAGATTTAGAATATAGGAAAAGACATATTTCAGTGGTTCCTTGGGCACATAAAAAAATAATTGGGCAACTCTTTCAAATAATTTTTTGAAAGCATACATATATACCTGTAATTCAATACAAGTGCATCAAAATCATAATGACACAGTTTATTATTAAATATCTATGTCATTTATTTCATGATACATAAATGTCATAAAATTACATGTAGGAAGTTAGTTGAGAAAGATCAGTGAGATGCTAGTTTATTTTCTTACAAGAGATACACCTTCAGTAATTCGCAGTGGTACTTTAAAAGGTTATCTCTATCACTGTGCCATAGTAGCTATTGCACATTACTCAACATGACTTTTGTCTTCACATTTCAATGGAAAACACTGACAATAAATAACAACAAATTTACAATAACAAAAGAAAAATTCTACATGTAAATTACTATGGTTTATGACAAAGACTTTCATGAAAATACATTTGAAAAACCTCAGTCATAAGTTTTTTAATCATAGTTTTCTTATATGAAATATTAATTTATATACTAGGTAAGTATATTCTTCATAAGAAATAGAGGAGATAATAAAATTTAATTATCTTTAGCCAGGTGTGGTGGTGCATGCCTTTAGTCCCACAGAGGCAAGTGGATCTCTGTGAGATCGAGACCAGCCTGGTCCTCATAGCGAAGGCCAGGCCAGCTGGGGCTAGAGGGAGATACTGTCACAAAAATGACCAAATAAATAAATAAATAAATAAGTGAATAAGTGAATAAGTGAATGAATGAATGAATGAATGAATGAATAAATAAATAATTTGATTACCTTTTTAAGTATTGTATCAACACATTTTCTCAATGGATGGTTATACTTAATGCTTTCATTTACTTTACGAACCTCCTATAAAAAAGTGAGAGAAATAAAGATATTTCTAGTTCTATAAATCAGACATTTCAAAATGAGAATGAATTAAATACAGCCTCAGTTTTTAATTTCAACCCAAATTATTTAGTGTATTATGAAGTCCTTTTCACTGACTAGAAGTTATTAAGACATATGTAAAAATAGAAAGTAATTGAACAGCTATATTTATATTTTCACATATTTTATGACTTTGTAGATTAACTATCATTTACTTTGTATACAAGGATGGTTAAGCATTATTTAAAAGTTCACAAAGTGGCTCTTGGGGTAAGTCTATAGAGCAGCCCTCCGGGCTTTGACTCCCCAAGCTACGTTCACCCTTCCATCTCCACCGCTGTTCTCTACTCCTAGTTTGGGCCCTGCGCCATTCCTAGTCTTGGGGCCCCAGACACCTGGGGAACCAACACTGCTTCCTGATCCTTTTCACCCAGAACAAATTAGTCCCTTTCTTGGGACCCAGGAGCACCGCTTCTGGACCTGGCCCCGCCCTCACCGCTCTCTGCTTCCCTGGACCTATACCACTGGCTAACTCTCCTAGCCTGCACTCCCATCATCAGACATCTTGGGGTAAGTCTATAGCGCAGCCCTCCGCGCTTTGACTCCCCAAGCCACATTCACCCTTCCATCTCCCCCTCTGCTCTCTACTAGTTTGGGCCCTGCACCATTCCTAGTCTTGGGTCCCCAGACACCTGGGGAACCAATACTGCTTCCTGATCTTTTTCAACCAGACCAACTTAGTGCCTTCCCTGGGCCCTAGGATCACTGCTTCTGGACCTGGCACTGCCCTCACCTCCCTTTATTTCCCTGATCCTGCAACACCCGCTAGCCTCTTTCTGGGGCTGACAGCCTCTTTCTGGGGCTCCGAGGCTTACCTTTCTGCTCCCTGATCCTTTGCATCCAGTAAAACCCAGCTACTCAATCCACTCCCTGGGAAATCTTGGGGCTTATTCCCACCCCATTTGCCTTTGCATCCTTGAGATCTGCCTTTGCATCCCATGCCATGGCCAGGATCTCAGGTCAGTCCAACACCCAAGTTCCTGAGGCCAAAATCATTCTTAGAAGATTCCAGACCTAAGGAGAAAGTCTGAAAACTTCTGACGCACATTGGAATTGGGCTGCCGTGGAACTCCTGAAGACAAAATCAATCCAGCCACAACAATATAAAATCAGAGAGAAGCAGAAGCTGCTTAGACGAA
>NW_008345884.1:749398-750075 GCF_000622305.1 Nannospalax galili
AGACACACATCAAAAAGATCATCCACCATGATCAAGTTGGCTTTATTCCAGAGATGCAGGGATGGTTTAATATACGTAAGTCAATAAATGTCATAAATCACGTAAATGGGCTCAACAACAAGAACCACATGGTCATCTCAATTGATGCAGAGAAGGCCTTTGACATAATTCAACATGCTTTTATGTTAAAAGTTCTAGAGGGAAATGACCTGGAGGGAACATACCCCAACATAATTAAAGCCATATATAACAAACCCACAGCCAACATCATTCTAAATGGAGAAAAACTGGAAGCATTCCCATTGAAATCAGGAACCAGACAAGGCTACCCACTATCCCCACTTCTCTTTAACATAGTACTTGAAACTCTTGCAAGAGCAATAAGACAAGAGAAGGAAATTAAAGGAGAAATAATAGGAAAAGAAGAGCTCAAATTATCCCTTTTTGCAGACAATATGATATTATATCTGAGGGACACCAAAAAATCCACACGCAAACTCCTAGAAATTATTAACATATTCAGTAAAGTGGCAGGTTACAAAATTAACCTACAAAAGTCTATAGCCTTTCTATATACCAATGACAAGCAGTCAGAGAAACAGCACAGGGAAACCCTCCCATTCACAATAGCCACAAAAAAAAAATAAAATACCTTGGAATAAACCTGACCAAAGACA
>NW_008345884.1:752794-766288 GCF_000622305.1 Nannospalax galili
TTAGCAGTTAAGAACACTGGTTGTTCTTGCAGAAGACCTGGGTTCGAATACCAGCACCCACATGGCAGCTAACAACTATCTGTAAGTCCAGTTTCAGGGGATCTGGCAGCCTCTTCTCTTCTCTGTGGGCACTTCACGACACAGGTGCACTTATCTACATGCAGGCAATGAACTCATACATATAAAATAAAAATAATAAATAAAACCATTTTTAAAAGTTCACAAAGCATCTGTCAAACTTTGTGTTTCTAAAAAGAATATAATTATCAATTATCTCACTGTATTTCTTTACTGAAATACAGTAAAGAAACTATAGGAAGCAGAAAAGACTATTCATGCCACAAAGTACCTACTGCTTTCCAATAGGAAAGTACTCTCTCTAGGCACAACCAATTGACTGATTCCATATTTATTCAGACCACACTATACATTCATCAGCAGTATAGATGAGAAGACATGTGTGATGATCTATATTGATTATCAACTTCACAGGATTAGGAATCACCTTAGAGATAAATCTCTGGGCATGCCTGTAAGGTTAATTGAGGTAGGAAGGAAGAGTCTCCCTAAATGTGATCAGTACCATTTCATGGGCTGGAATCATGGAGTGCATAAAAAGAAGAAAGCTGACTGAACATCAGCATTTATCACTCTCTGCTTCCTGACTGTGGACAAAATGTGACCAGCTGTCCCATATTCCTGCTGCCATGCCTTCCCCACCATGATGGACCGCACCCTCAAACTGTGAGCCAAAATAAGTAAACCCTTCCTTCCTTAAGCTGCTTTTCTCGGGTACTTTACCACAGTAACAAGAAAAGCAACTATTAGAGAAAATAGGTAGAAGTGGCACCATTATTGTGATAATCCTGATTATATGCTTCTATCTATAACCTAGAAAGTCCTAGAATGCTATAAGCAGAGCATAATGAACCATTCTAAGTCAGTTTGGAAGAAAGGAATGCTGAGAGAAATGCAGATATTGAAGGACTGGCTCATGAGGTTTCAGAGGGGAATAAGGTTACTAAAAAAGATACGGAATACAAGCCATTTTGCTTCATTCTGGCAAGGAGTCTAGCTGCATTCTGCCCATGTCCTGAACGTCAGTGAAGCTAAGTTAAAAAGTAACAGAATAATTTCTTCCTTTCCTCCTTTCTCTATAAATACAACAAAATTGTACTTTGGCGAAAACTATGATTTTATATGTGACTTCCTTTATTTTTTATTGCTTAAGAATTTCATAAATGCATATGCACTTGATCAAATACACACACACACACACACACACACACACACACACACCATTTATTCCCTTCCAATTCCTTCTTTATCCCTCCCACAACTTTTTCCTACCAAATTCATGTGCTCATTTCTTTAAACACATTGAGTTCACTTAATGCTGCCATAGAGACTACGGTCCAAAGGGGCCATGCTGCATCTCAACCTGAGAGCAGAACTTGGCAATTTTATCTACATGGTACAAAGTTATGTCAGAGATGCTGGGACCAAGGAAAGCACCAGCATATAGTGGAAATGGACAGAGAGAGGCTATGTGTGTTGCAGGTGGCCGAGTTAGAGGGAAGGGGCCGTCTAAGTTCTTTGGAGCAAAGATGACTCCAATATGAGCCTCAGATGTCTAACACAGAGCTGCAAGATTTGGTATCTGCTCTGCTGAGTCCAATCTTGCTTTGGGGTGATCTTTCCTATGTCCTCATTCCTTCCTTCAGGAATAGCAATGTTCACTCCATGCCATTGTATGTTAAGTATACGACTTTCTTTCTGATTATACAGGGACTCAAGAGTTAAGAGATTGTCTGAGTCTCAGATGAGGCTGCAATTGTACTTTCAACAGTGTTGGAACTGTTAAAGAGTATGGGGACTTTTGAAATTTGACTGAATGCATTCTGCATTACACAAAAGCCATGAGCCTATGGGGACTAGGGGTAGAAAGTCAGGCTTAAAAGTGATGATGTCTGGATGTCAAGTTGACAAGGGGTAAACTCATGATGGTTTATACTGTCAACTTGACAGTATCTAGAGCGACCTTGGAGATATATCTCTGGGCATATCTGTGAGGAATTTTCTACATTAGGCTAATAGAGGTAGGAAGACCCAACTTAACTGTAGGTAGCACCATCCATGGGCTAGGGTCCTAGACTGAAAAAAGGATAAAGTGAGCCAAGCATTCTTTACTCTCTGCTTCCTGACTACAGACCCAATATGATCAGCTGCCTAATTCTCCTGTCACCATGCCTTATCTGCCATGACAGACTGTCCCTTCAGATTGTGAATCCAAATAAACCCTTTCTTAAGCTGCTTTTGTCAGTTATTTCATCACAGCAATGAGAGATGTAACTAATTTAATATGGTGTTGTCAGTTAATTTTACTGACTAATATTACTGTCTGATAATGAGATAAATAAGTAGCTTAATGAGTATTAAAAGACATAGAAAAGGTGGAGAAATGGCACAGTGGGTAAAATGACTGCTGCACAAGCATGAAGACCTGAGCTCAGACCCCAGAAACCACATAAAAAGCTAGTGCTTGTGGTGTACCCCTGTAGCTCCAGCACTGTGGGGGGTGGAGAGAAAGTTGGATCCCTGAAGCTCATTGGCCAGTCAATCTAGTGGAATCAATGAGCTTAAGGTTCAGTGAGAGACCTTGTCTAAAAAAATAAAGGTGGAGAGCAATCAGGAAAAGACACTCAGTGTCAACCTTGGGACTCTACATGTGTGCACACATGTATATACTCACTGTTCTAGTTTGTTTCTCCATTGCTGTGACAAAATACTCTGGCCAATACCAACTTGGGGAGGAAAGAGTTTATTTGTCTGTCTTCAGGGAACCTAAGGGCAGGAACTCAGGGAAGAAACCTGGAAGCAGGAGCTGGAGCACAGGCCATGGAGGAATGCTGCTTACTGGCTTGCTCCCCTGGCCCCTGCTCAACCTGCTCTTATACAACATAGGCCCACCGGACCAGGGGTGGCACCACCCACAGTGGGCTGGGCCCTCCCACATCACTCAACAATCAAGATGTCCCTACAGACATGACCACAGGCCAGTCCAATGGAAACAATTCCCCAATTGAGGTTCCCTCAATCCAGGTGTGTCAAGTTGACACTAAAACTATCAAGCACACCCACAATAATATAGTGTGCACACACACACACACACACACACACGCACACACACACACACACGCATGCACGCACGCACACACGCACGCATGCAGAACAGAATGTTTGGAATTAGTATTTCCTAGAAATCATAATAATCTACAACATTCATGAAATAGAAACAAAAGTTGAGATCACTATCCTATAAGCAGGAAAAAAAAATCATGCCACAGCCTAGGAGTAGAGAACTGATGAGATTTTTAAAAGAACATATAGAGTACAGGTTGGAGAATGGCTTTAAGGGATTCAGAACTGGAAGCAGAGAAACAATATGACAAAATTATGAAAAAAAGTTACAATTTATGACAAATAGTCACTATTTTAATATGTAAAGACCTCTTCTAAATAAACAAAAAATGAGAATACAAAATAGAATTCACTTGAAAATATCTAAGAGAACATTCAAGCTTGCAAAAACAATTACAAATTTCAAAAAAAAATTTCTTGCAAAATTATAATATACTAATATCACGTAATAAGATTGTAGAGAAACTAGCACCATATACACAGTAAAAAAAGTGATCTATTCAGAGAATAATTTACCAGTATCCACCAAAATCTAATACATGAATAATCTGAATAATCTATACCAACAGACACTGCTCCTATGAAGGGACTTAGCTTATGAGGAAAATTGATAAACAGAAACAGTATAGAACTGCTATAAAACTACAGGATGTTCTGAATGAGAATAATCTAATTTAGGAAGTTTTTGAGAAACTGATAATTTAAAGTGAGATAAAAATAAAATAAGTAGGAGTCAGTTAACCAAAGGGAGGGACATGAATATTCCAAACAGGAGCAAGGACAGCAAGAACAAAGGTCTCCAGGCTGAATTAAAGAGAACAGTAGAATGACAGAAAAAAGAATAAAGGGCCGGCCAATACTTGATCAGGCTGAATAAAGAAAATCAAAGACCTCTCAGAAACCTTAGTAATAATCCATTTTGAGGTTAATATGTTAGTCCCAAACACAAGACTGGCAAAATTAGATTTGGGTTTTTATCTTTAGATTTTATATTACTTCATTTTACTTTTTTGGTTTTTGAGACAAGTTCTCCCTACGTAGTTCAAGCTGGACTAGAACTTACTACATGGTGCAGGCTGCCTTGAACTAATGATCCTCCTAATTACGCCTCCCCAGTGCTGGGATTGCAAGCATATATGTTACCATGCCTAGCTCATAGCTGGGTTTTCGAAACGTCACTCTGAAACGCTATTATTCTATGGCGCAGTATTCTATGGCGCAAGTTGCCTTAGTTTGCAGTTAGTATAAATTCATCTTACTTTGAAAATGAAGTACATAATCTGACCATATATGTGAAATAGCATATATTTTCCCTTCAAACTATTTAACCATATTAAATTAAAGCAAGTACTGAAACAGTCAAATTTTCATAGTTGCTATGTTATAAATTTAAGATGCCTTCAGAAGCTCATCTTTAAAGTGTGGGCATTTGAAGTATTAGCTTGTCTCCTTCAAACAAAATAAGTTTTCCTTCATTCTGAGCCGATCAGACCTTTTATAAGAATTAGAAACAACATCCTTGAAAACAAACAAATAGGCAGGTTTATGTCAAAGTACATAGCTCTTTCTTCATCCCCAAAATTCTGTTCCTATAAAAATGAAAAAATGTATGCCATCTAGCAAATACATTTGGATGGCTTTAAATTGCTTAAAAGTTTTATTAATATGTCAAAGAAAAGTAACAGACACATGGGTGCATATATTCTAGAGATATGAAAATTATTAAAATAAACTGATTTTTACAAAGGTTCATTTGGGGATTATATGGATAACTAAGTAAATGGTAACTAAAGAAAAGCTATTTGTATTTTGTGTTCTATTAAAAGATGTAATCACCACCTGTGCATGCTAAGTTTTCTCTCAAACTAAAATATTCACATTTCTGTTCCATGCTATCCCTCAGACTAATTATCCTAAATCATCTATATGATCATGTCTCTTCTCTAATAGGACAGTGTTAATGAGCTTTTTTTTTACTGCCTTCAAAATATAATCTGGACTTTTCCACTTGACATTCAAGGTGTTACCATGGCTTTATCTTCGAAAAATAAAATTATGTCCACTTTAATTTTCCTTTCAAACTTCCTGGTTTTTTACCAGAATCCTGTTAGCTATCAGTATTCTAGCCATCCTACAAAGCCCAGATCGTATTTCATCATTTCTGATCTCTATTTAAATTTTGTGAAGCCACTTTATAGCAGAACAGGTCCTGTGTATTTTTAATCATACCATAAGGGGATGTATGATGTTCTAGTCTAGACAGCTAAATATATTAATATTAATTAACAAATTATATATAATTATATATTATATATGATATAAATATATAATATATATAACACATAATATTAATAATTAATATACCAGGAGTGGTGCGCAGGCCTGTGGCATAGCACTAGGGAGGTAAAAGTGGGAAGACCGTAAGTTCAAAACCAGCCAGTTCTACAGAATGACATGGTGAGACCCTGACTCAAAAAAGAAAAGGGAGAGAGGAGAGAAGGCATCGGGGATAGGGACAAAGAACACTTTAAACTGATGACAGTATACTTAAATAACACAGAACGCATAAAATGCCAGTTTTTTTTCAATTGTGCATGTCTTATCTTATTCCTAAGTAAAGGGCTCCTATCTAATAACAGAACATCTATTTCATTCAGATAGCCTTGGTTTCTCCATGCAAAATCAAGATCTCGAGTAAGAGCTGGGCCTGGTGGGGCAAGACTGTAATTTTAGCTACTCAGAAGGCCTGAGACATGTGGATCATAAACACAAAGTGAGTTCACAGCCTAGGCAACTTAGTGAAATCTGTCACTCTCTCTCAACAAAATAAAAAGTAAAAGAGGCCTAGGGTACAGCTCAGTGATAAGACACCTAGTATATATTAGGCACTCAATTCAATCTCCAGTAATGAAAAACAACTATAACAAAGCCTCAAAAAAGAAATTTAACTTGTATTTGCTGAAGAAATGACAAATGAACTGGCAACATCCAAAGTCTTCAAATCTGCAACAACTTAATTTAATGCCAACTTTTGCAGGAATGCTACCAAACTTAAATTATAATCTTTCAGTAAATGTAAATATTTTATCAAATATCTAAAAATTTTTCATAAGTTTAAAGTTATATACCAAATTAAATATAAAAATTAAATATAAAACATGTTATTTTGAAAAATGTTCAACATTCATCACAGGCCTGAGGAAAAGTACTAGAGTGTTATTTATAAGTGATTTACTCCTACATTTTGAATTGATGTTTGCTGCTATAAGCGCTTACATTTTATACAGAGTAAGTGATAAAATAAAAGACACAATAAAAATTCCTAATCACGGTGCAAATTCATTTGTTCATTCATCCATTTGGCTAAAAAAAAAATGAGTATCTTAAAGTTAGAAGGACCAAGGAAAGGAATATGGGGTGAACTTGTATCACCTAGAAGTTCACATTGGAAGTCCTAATCCCCAGGATCTCAGAACAAGATCTAATTTTGATTCAGAATGGTTGCAGATGTGATGAGCTAAATTAAGGTGGGGTTTGACTGGAGTGTGGTAGTAGGACCTAATCCCATGTAACCGGTGTCCTTATAAAAAGTAGAATTTTTCATACATACAAAGGAATTGGCAGAATACTCTGTGAAGATGAAGGCAAAGATCTACAAGGCAAGCAAGAGCAAAGATCGCTACTAAACGACCAGAAACTAGAAAAAGGGCATGAAACACTATCCTATGGCTCTCAGAAGAAACCAAGTCTGATACCTTGTTCTTAGACTTTTAGCTTGCAGAACTACAAGATAGTAAGTCCATTTAAGACATTCAATTTGTGGCACTGTTATTATAGAAGCCCTATGGTGCTGATGCAAAAGGCCTCCCTGAAGAATTCTAATTTATATTCAGACTTGAAAATGAAGTACGTTGGTAACAACTTGTTCAGAGACAGAAAAGAGAAGTCGATAATAGTTAAGAATAGGGGTCATCAAATCAAATCAATCCAGTCTATTACCTGTTCTCATACTGGATACATGCATAACTTCATTCACTATGTATATTCTATAGTTGCTTTCACACTACAATGGTTAAGTACATACAACAAAGACCACGTGGCAATGAAGTCTCAAATATTTATCAACTAATCCTTTGTAATTTAAAAAGCTCCCTGGTCCCTGTTAAAGCATGAACTCAAGTTAGATTCTCTGATCCTCCTTATTAGCTATGTAAGCATAAGAAAGCTACTTAAACTCTCTGTGCTTCATTTTCATTTATAAAATAGAGATTTTTAAATCTCTCATTTAAAGGTATAAGAACAGAGTTGACCCTTGAACAACATGAGTTTGAACTGTGCAGGTCAACTTCCATGCATATTTTTTTGCGATCTGTGACAATTTAATAAAACTCAGAGGAACTGCCTAGCCTAGAAATACCCAAAATTTTAATTAGATGTTATGAACGAATTAAAAGATATGTAGACAATAGCCTGTTTTATTATTTACTACCATAAAATACTTACCAAAGAAATTAAAATTTATCAAAACTTACTAGTGCAAACATTTACACACCATACATGGCGCCATTTGTAGTCAAGAGAATTGTCAACAAACACAAAGATACAGTATTAGATCATAACTGATTTTGTAAGGTTTAAGCTTGCTTACCTCCATAACATCCTCCAAATTCTCTTCTGCATCTGCTTTCTCTGTCATCAGTTTGGCTGCCTTAAAGTAAGTCTTCATAAGCAGATAACCCCTTTTGGCTCCATTCCAATATGACCGAGGAATTTCCACCAAGCCATACCCCAATAGTAACACAAGAAGAAAAAGACCCCATGTGTTGGCAGCAGCTATCCCAATTGTTTGAAGTTGGTTCCTAAGAAAATATAAGACAGCTCTGAGAAGTATATTTTTCTCTAAAAATATAAAACTAATTAGTATTAAATGCATTTTCAAAAAACTATCCTAAAGGAAAAGAAGGATTTCATATAAATATCAACTCCTTTCAGTCACAGCAGATAATCTGCAAATTTTAATGGAAAGATAGAGTGTGACTATAAAAACAGATTTCAATATTGGAAACATTACTTATATTATAGTTCAAATTAAAATACAGACTAATTCATGACTTTTTTTCCCCCAATAGAAAACATTTTTTACTAGGTGTTTTCTCAATCAAGATTAACCAAGAGACACCTGTAACATGTTAAATTAACTTGTGTTAAGACCAAAACAAATTTCAAGGATATAACAATGGGGCCTAATGCAATTACTCTATTCCTAAATTTTCAGATGACATTTTTTAAAATATTATTTTTATTTTATGTGTATGAGTGTATTGCCTGTATGTGTGTCAGTGTACCCATGCTGTAAAATGCCTGCACACGTCAGAAGAAGGCATTGGATTCCCCTGGTACTGGAGTCACCGATAGTTTTTAGCTGTCATGTTAGTGCCGGGAATCAAACCCAGGTCCTCTACAAGAGCAGCCAGTACTCTTAACTGGTGCTAAGCCATTGCTCCAGCTTGGGATGACATATGTTTAAATCATATGCACAAAATACATTTGTTTACTAAAATATCTAAATCTAAAATAATATAAAGGACAACTATTCCTTCAACTATAACCAAAGCAAAAGGAAAAAATATTTATATATATATATATATATGTTCCAGTGAAAAAGAAATCCAGATATTTGTCATTTATAAAATTTGAAGTTCTACCAAAAATTACATTAGGTTTATCATATAGTTATTAGTCAAAATACTATTCTACCACCTAAGATATATTTAAAGATACTGTTCCGTATTTTCTTCCTTAGTAATATATACAATTCATATATTCCTGGAGGAGCATCTGTAAGACATATAATTTGGTATGTTAGTTAATGAAATGTCTGTTTACTTGTATGTATGCAATAAAGGTCAATCTTAAATAGTACAAACATACACAGAAACAATGTTTCTTACCATTCTAAATGCAAACGTGGGTTTACAGCTACATAAATTAGAAATGCTCCAAAAATTAGCAAATAAGTACCATAGTAGATTGCATTCTCAATCAGAGCTGTTTTTATCTTTCCAGTGATGGAAAATCCTCCAGACCTTGCATATGACTGCATAAAAGGTAAGAGAATCCTAGTTGGATGGAAAATATATAATTAAAAACTCAAACAATTATGTATCTGTATAATATCAAAATATCAGAAGTACATAAGTCTTAATGTATAATTCTCCTGGCTAATAAATATGAGTAAATGTATGCTAGTACTGAATAAACAATAATAAATGATTGAATATTTTACTAATATTAAATTTGGGGAAAAACAAAGGTCCTAAAGCAGAAGAGAGCAAGGTATAGTCGAAGGAACAAAGAAGGCTGCACTGGCATGCAGAGCACAACAGCACCAGTGACTTCAGATCACTCTAAAAGGGCCAAAAATACATCATTAAGCCTTCATGAAGAGGCCAGGGTTGTGGTACATACCTGTAATCCCAGCACTTGGGTTACTAAGGCTGGAAAATTGCTGAGTTTGAGGCCAGCTTGGGCAACACAGTAAGACCCTGTTTCAAAAATTAAAACAACAGCATAATCCCTTTATAGAGTTTGGACTACATCCAAAGAACGAAGAGGAAACCTTTTTAAGAATACAGGCTCTTACTATGTAGCACAGGCTTGTCTTCATACTCACAAGCCTCCTGCTTCATCCTCCCAAATGCTGGGATTAACAGGCCTACATCACCATGTGTAGCTGGGAACTATTTTCTTTCACTGAAAGGAAGCATCATCACATTTCTACTTTTCTAAGGCCTCAGCATGAATAATGGATTGAAAGCAAACAAAATTAGAACTATCCGGGAAGGCTAAGGGTAGTGGTGGTAATAAAAAACAAGAGAAGACTGGCTGTCAACCCGCTGAGGTTGATGTAGGAGACAACACAAGAGAGCAAAAGACAAAGTTGGCTAGCCAGCTTGGCTAGACAAATGGATTCTTGAGCCATGAGTACATCAATAGCAATAACATTCAAAGATGAGATTTAGAGTGGTGAGTACAGCAAATGCAAAGGAGTGAACTTAGACTGACTTCTGAGAAATAACAACTTTCAAGGAAATGTACAGAAAGAGGAGGAAGATCCACTGAAGGAGACTAAGACAAAACAGTAAAAGGGCAAGGAAGAAAACCAAGGAGTAGATGAGGGAGAAACCAGAAGAAAGAACTTGAAAGTAGAAAGAGAAAACAATAAAGTTGAATGCAGTCAAGAGGTCAAGTATATTAGGAACCTGTATTTGTGAGTGGAGTCATGGGTGTAGAAAGGAAAAGTTACCATGGATTGAGGAATAAATGCATAATGAGCAAATGGGGACATCAAACGCACATAGTTTATTTAAGAAGCTTAGCTGGATATCATATGAAAATTATCTATCTATATATATAATGTCTTACACAAATTAAAAAAACAAAATAATGATATACACAAAATTGTACAGATAAATCATTCAAATACAAATTTAAAAAGAGAAAGCTACTGCAGAACTGTTTATAAATTTCACACGCAGGACAAAATCAATCTATGGTGATAGAATTAAAAATCATGATAGCCCTTAAGGATGGGGAATGTCTAGGGGAGCAGAAGAAAGCATCTGGGGGCATTGAAGGCATCCTTTTTCATTACCTGATTGTGGCTATTTGGGTGCATTCACTTTGAACTAAAATAATGCGTACATTTTTTGTAAGATTTTATACTTCAATTTTTAAAGTCTCCCCCAAAAGTTAGTTGTGATGAGATTAGTGGGTAGCGGCTAGAAGGGGATTTGAACTAAGAGATTTTTTTTTTAAATATGTCTCTTTGTAGCTGAGAGATGTATTTGTGTGTGTGTGTTTGTGTGTTTATTTTAAAAGATGAAGAAATTAAGATGTCAAAACTGGAAACTATAAGTTGAAAACAAGAACTTAAGGGGATGAGTTTATATTTTAGGAAGCAGGGCTAGCTCAACAAGAATGAGTCTTCTCTCCTTGAAGAGGAAGGAGGAAAGGATGGATGAATAGGTAGGTCTGTTGATGAGATAAGAACTGCTATGTGATGACTTCTATTTTCACTATGAGGAATAAAATAAAGTCATATGCCAAGAGTAAAGATGACCTTCTGGGGGGAAATAGAAACAAACCACGAAAAACAAATTGTACAGAGTGAAGAGAAAGCAGACAAATAAAACAAAGTAGCGTCTGGAGACTTGGAGGTACAGTCAAGGTTAATAACATGAACTTACAGGTACTACTCTATTTTGTTGTGTGATTTTTCTCTGCAATGTTGACTACATCCAGTTTGAGAGCTTAACTGCCTGCAGAGTATCTAAGAGATGATCAGAAGGCAGTAGGTAATTGTGAGTGAGGAGCACAGAACAAGACAAAACTATAATGGGTAAAGAAATAGACTTGGAATATATCACAGGTCAATAAAACCACCACTATAATTAAAGTTATGTGTGACAGTCAGACAAGATGACTAAACATAAGTCTCAAGGGAAGACCAACATTTAGGAAACAGGTCACAGAAATAAAGGGATTTGTGAAGGAAATCAGAAGGTAAAAGTAAACAGATTAGAAGGAAAACCAAGAGATAATGGTGACCTTTTCATAGCAATTTCATGTAATAACGGAGCTAGAGGACTAGTTGAAGGTCAAAAGAAAAGAACAGAGAAGGAAACCGTGACAAGAAAAAAATTTATTTCTGTTTTCTATTGTTGTCTGTTTTGTTCTTCCTTTTTCTTTTTCTTTCCTTTTTTTAAAAGACAGGAGAGCTTTGAGCCAGTAAAAAAGGGACACATAAATAAATGTAAATTATGAAGTTTCACTGAAAAGTAACCACTTTTGTTTTTACTTTAGCCAATTTTTTTAGAAATGCAACCATGATTCATTGCCACTTACCATGTTAAAAACTGTGATGTCCAATAAACTACCCTCCAGAAAATTGGCATGATTCCATCTGGAATATAACTCCATGGCTTGAAACATGGATGCTGTCTGCTTAATAACAATTTAAAGCCAATTAATCTTAAATAATTATTTCTTAAATGACAAAGTGCATAATTTGTGTGCAGCAAAGTTCATTTCCATCAAATTAATAATTATTGATCAAATCATAAAATCCCATAGGAAAAATTAAAATTCAAAGCTGTCAAACTAAAAACATGCACAAAAACTGAACAAAATTATTTATTCTAAAAAGGAATGCCATTTATTTTTAATTTCCAGTGTATTTCTAGTTATTGAGTAAAAAGTCATTATTTTCAACTAACTGACTCAGTACTAGAGTCTTTAAAAAGCAAATATATTATGAAATCACATATCTTATGATTAGTCTTAAAATACACACTCATCCCACTGTAGGGCTGGTTATGTATTTTTTTCTTTATTGTTACACAGGAGTGAAGGCTGGGTACTTAATTCCTGGAAAATGGGATGCTAATTAGTATAGCTGAGGCAGAGATAAACACCATCATCTACATAAAGTTCTGTTCAAATTTTCTACAGATGAATGTCTGGCCATAAATTCCTCCTCTTAGTTTTTTAGACTGTGATTTTAGCCTTTAATCCAAGGACTTCTAAGTACTGTAACTGCTGCTGATGTATATCTAGGTTTTAACGGTTATCCAAAGAGGAGTAACATTTTTGAATTTACCTTTATTAAAGTTAGTTGTTTCTTCTTTAATGTGTGTGGGTGTATGTGCATATTCATATGGAGGCATGGGTGTATGTGTGCAAGGAGGCAAGGAGAAAGCTGCAGTGTCATCCTCAGGAACACTATCTTCCTTGAGACAGGGTGTCTCATTGGTCTAGAGCTCACTGTTTAGGATATCCGGGCCTTCCAGTGAGCCCTGGGGATCCTCCTGTCTCCACCTCCCCTGTAGCAGGATTACAAGCACATACCACCATGCACAGCATGTTTACATGGTTCTGGGACTCAAACTCAGGTCCTCATACTTGTAAAGCAACCACTGTACTGACTACACAATCACCAGTCCCTAGATTTTTCTTTTAAAAGCTGTATAGAGAAGTACACAAATACTATTCAAGTATTGACAAAAGCTCCATGTCAACATGAGTAAGTTTTTTGTGTGAAAAAAAAAAAAATTTTTTTTTTGAGACAAGGTCTCCCTATAGCCCCAGCTGGCTTAGAACTCCTTATGTAAACCAGGCTGGCCTTGATCTCAGAGATCCACCTGCCTCTGCCTCCAGTATACTGAAATTAAAGGTATGTGCCACCATGCCTGGCTCTTTAGGTGGAAATTTAATATGAGTTGGAGATATATA
>NW_008345884.1:766303-796225 GCF_000622305.1 Nannospalax galili
TATAACCTTTTGAAAATCTGAACTTTGTTCATTCTTCATGTAAAATTATGATTTTTCTTAATAATGAGCATTTTGAGAAAAATACCCTATATTCACAAAACCTCCTTGTTCTTTGTTTTTGGTTTTTTTAAAACAAGGTCTCATATAGCCCACACTGGCCTTGAACCTGCTATGTAGCTGAGGTGGGCCTTGAACTCCCAATTCCTCCTAAGTACTTGGACTCTAGGTATGTGCAAACATGCTGAGTGCTACCTGTTCTTTATGACAACCTTATAAATTAGATGAAAAGGAAAACCCTCACTCTTTTATACATTTATTCATGGTGCTAAAACTTGGGATTGTTTATAGTTCATTTTTTTAGATATAAGACAGAGATTGAGAGGAATAGGTTTTAGAATTTAGTAAGGCATAGAAACATACTAAAAATTAGGTATTCTTTAAATTTCTCACTACTGTCCTATACTGATATATAAAGTTTAGCTTTAAACAAAATGTAATAGAACAAAAATATTAGCAAAGGATGAAAGTGAGAGGAACAATAAGGAATGAGGGAAACATAAACGGAAAATCATTGGGTGATAAAATAATTTCATTATTATAATATTTATATTAAACAGAAAGTAGAAAAAAATTAATACCTTGGAGCTGGAGTAATGGTTGCATACACGCCCGTAATGTTGTTACTCTCCGGAGGGCTTGAATTGTCAGCGGCATGCCTGCATCGGTTATATATTGTCTAAAGCAACGAATCATGGTTTAAAAATGAGAATCAAAACCAGGGTATCTTAAAAAATCTAACTAATTTCTCTTTCTAGGTGACATTGTTTTAATAGTTAAATTTCTAAAACAACATTTAAATTTAGAATGCAGGGATAACATATAATTATTTATTTTAAAAAAATACAATATTCAAAACATAGTTCAAACAGTGATTACAACTGCCCTTTACATTGTAAAATTCAATTTCACCTCTTACCGTACTAACATCCAGAGGCAGAATGAAGACAATAAGAAAGCAGAGATACCAAGCAAACAGCGTGCCGACAATCACAAGCCTATGCTGTTTCTTAAAGTCTCCATATCGATGGAGCAGGAACAATGCCAGAAAAAAGACAAAAACAATCTCAAGTCCCAGAGCTGCGCCACTCATTATTGAATGTCCACTCTCCAGCCAAAGCTATTCATGTATAGTTCTGCACCATATCTGTTCATGGAGAAAAGTAAGAAATGAACATGTAACATAAACATGGGAAATGACCATCTGGAACCTTTATATTTATTAATGTGTTAATTACTAAACTCAGAAAAATCGTTACAAAACATTGGCCTCTGAATAAGATGAAAAGTGAACTTTTAGAGCACAACTTAAGACCCTGTCTTGGGAAAAAACATATATTATACCTTCAGGGGAAAAATACATACTAATAAAAATCATACTAGGTCTTAAGATATTAAAAATTAGTAAGTTCTTAATACTCGACTAGATTTTTGTTTTGGTATGGACTTTGTTTTTTTGAGACAAGGTCTTACTATGTAGCCTTGACTGGCCTAGAAGATGCTATGTAGATCAGGATGGTCTCAAACTAAGAGCTCCACCTGCCTCTGCCTCCTGATAAATAGTTTTAATACAATGTTTTTTAAGTTTACTTCTTTTCAAATTTTTATGTATTTTAATTTTATGTGTATGAATGTTTTGCCTGAACCCCCTGAACTAGAGTTACGGATGGTTGTTAGCTGTCATGTAGATGCTGGGAGGGAATCCAGGTCCTTTGTAAAAGCAGCCAGTGCTCTTAACTACTGAACCATCTCTCCAGCCCCTGAATTTGTTTCTTTATGTTATAAATGCTAGTAGAAATATTATATAACTATGTTATCCTAGGAAATTAGATATTTTGGCTATCTTAGGAAGTTAGATATTTAGTAAAGTAAATCATCCATACAGATCATTCATATCCAAGAATTTATGATTTTCTAAGAGGAAGTTACAAACAGAATCATTTGAAAGTAACTTCTTACTTGAAACATTTTCCTTTTGTGCTAATTTTAACAAGTCAATTTTCATGATTTAAAATTTGTATTAATTAATTTGAGCATTTGGGAAGCAGAAGCAAGTGGATCTCTGTGAATCTGAAACCAGTCTGATCTACATAGAGAATTCCAGGCCAGCCAGGATTACATAGTGAAACCCTGTCACAAAAATAAGTAAATAAATAAATAACATTTTTAAAACTGTATTTATTTACTACTTTACAAGCTACCATTTTCTACTTATCTATATAAATTTCACTTTTTAAAAAGAAAGTTACTTTCCTAGTTTATGTAAAAACTATCAATTTTATTTATTTATTTATTTATTTATTTATTGAAACAAAGTCTCATTATCTAGTCCAGATTAGCCTGGAACTCATGATACAATGCAGACTGGCCTCAAGCCCATCACTCTCCCACCTCAGTCATCTGAGTGCTGAGATTACAGACACATAGTACTATGAGTGGTCTTATCAATGTTTGTTGAATAAAGTCGTACTTTTTTACTTTAAAAAAATTTTTGAGACACAGTCTTGCTACACAGGCCAGGCTAGCCTCTAACTCACTCTGCAGTCTAGGCTTCTCTTAAACTGGTAATTCTACAACTTCTACTTTCTAAGTGCTGAATTAACACGTGTTTTGATTTGATTAAGATAGGGTCTCTCATAGCCCAGGCTGACCTTACCAGGGATGTCCGTGAATTCTTGATCTTCCCACCTCTACTTCCCAAGTTCTGGGATTAAAGCCAGGTGCCACCACACCAAGTCTGAAAATATTTTTTATTGTAAATGTTGACAATACAGACATCAGCAAATAGTTCGGTAAGTTTCTAATCCTAAGTAAAACAACTAACTGAAGACAGTAAGTAATTTTTTTTTTCTCAATCCAGAACTCACCAATTTGGTTACACAAGATAGCCAGTGAGCTTCTAATAGCTTGTGTCTCTGGGCCCCCAGCAATGAAGTAATAGACATGTGTCAACTTGCCCAGCATTTTGTGGGGGTTCTGGGTTTCTGAACCTAGGTCCTCATGCTTGCATGACAGGTACTCATACACTGCTTAATTCAAAGGCAATGTGAATTCCTTGCTACAATAAATTTTATAAATTAATATTTATTACTCTGTATTTTATCAAGTGCTACTCAAAAATTTAAATACTACATTCTAGAAAAAATATGTACCACAACATTTTTTAAGGCAAGCAAAGACCAAGTAAGTGACTATGGAAACTCAAGGTAGAGTGTGCTAATGAAACCTGTGACCACCTTTACAATCCAGCATTTAAAAACGCCACTCGATGTAAGCCCACGAATAACATAATTATTACCAGGAAGTTCCTTTATAATTTTACTTAGGTATTTTCTTATCTGAAACTTTCCAGTGCAAGGAATTTGGTAACAGTACAAAAGAGACTGAATATAAGAGAGTACCAAAAGAATTCTAAAGTATAGTAGACCCAAATGATCAAATATTATTGAAGCAAAAGAAGTGATGTTTGAGATGATTAGTAACAGAAAAATGCGCTTAACTGAAAAACTAATACAAACTTTTTATGTGGTACACAGACAAGAGATTAAGACAGTAGTGGAATACATGAAAACACCACACAGGTGGAAAGATTATGAGCAGAAGAAAACAACAAACCACAGTTAGAAACTGGTCATATTAATGTTTATACTATGCTTCTCAGTTTCTCAAACATAATTATGAATCTTTCAGTCCAGTGAAAGAAACTTTGGGTGGTTTTATCTGTTCTCATATTCACTGTATTATTCTGTCACTGCTATAACAAAGCCCTACAAACTTAATGATCTACAATTATTCTCAGAGTTTTGTGGATCAAAAGTCAAACACAGAGGCTGGATGTGGTCACGATGCACACCTTTGATCTCAGCACTCAGGAGGCAGGGGCAGGCAGATCTCTGTGCGATCAAGGCCAGTCTAGTCTATATAGTAAGCTCGAGGCCAGCCAGGGCTACGTAGTGAGACCCTGTCTCAAAAATCAAACAGAAAACAAAGCCTAGTCTCATAAACAAAAAGTCCAAGCACAGAACAGCTCAACTGAGTTCTCTGCTTAAGTTCTCAAGTTGTCAGCAGGGTTACCTTCCTCTCTGAAAAAGAATATAAGACTCTGTCATAGGAAAAATTTAGTTCTGCTGGTCAAGGTTCATTTGATAAACTGGGCCTACCTGGATAATCTAATCATATTTATTGGTTCCAGACGTTAGGACAAAGACATCTTTGTGTGTCCAGTATTCTGTTTACTGCATCATTTATTTCTCTTCTTTTGCCTTGTTATGACACAGGTAAAGTCCAAATAAACTGGAGAGTCATTGGATTTCTCTAAACCTAAATGAGAAAATAAAAGGTTTCAAGTCTGTATCCTTGATCTTGTACCTGAAATCAAATGAGGAACCATGTGAATTGGTAACACTCCCTATGGTTACTTATGAATCCCTTTAGCTTGTTCTAGTTGCTTTTCTCTCTCTCTCTCTCTCTCTCTCTCTCTCTCTCTCTCTCTCTCTCTCGTTCTCCTCTCTCGGGGGGACAGGGTCTCTCCATAGTCCCAGCTGGCCTGGAACTCACTATGTCTACCAGGCTAGCCTCAGTCTCAGAGATCCACCTGTCTCTGCCTCCCAAGAGCTGGGATTAAAGGCATGGACCACCACACCTGGATGATCTAGTTATTTAGGTACTAAATTACAGTTCATAAAATAATTGCTAATTTGAAACTCACATGATATTAATAAAAACACTCACTGCTAGTAAGGCAATTATGTATCAAAAGCCTTTTAAAAAACAAGTACACACCCTTTGTACCAGCAATTCCTCTGTAAACAACTTATTCTCAAGAAAAAACAAAATAAAAAGTTGAATAGAGGGACTCTAGATCATGCTGAGGAGACAGAGACAGATGGATCCCTAGGGACTGCTGGTCTGTCACCCTAGTCTCACCAGTGAGCTCCAGTGAGAGACCCTGTTTTAAAAATAAGGTAGCTAGAAGCTGGGCGTCGTGGTGCATGCCTGTAATCCCAGCACTCAGCAGGCAGAAGCAGGAGGATCCCTGTGAATTCAAGGCCAGCCTAGTCTACAAAGCAAGTTCCAGGCTAGCTGGGGCTATAGAGAGATGCTGTCTCAAAATGACAAAAAAAAAAAAACAAACAAAAAAAAAACTAATAATGATGTGGATAGATCTTAGAGAAGGCCCCAAGACTGTCACATCCCTAGAATAATGTAATTTCTTACTTTGTACAAAATATGTATCCTTATATTTACAGACAAATATCCAAGTTACCATTCATCAAAAATGCTTATTTTGTGCCAGATGGGGTCTATTACAGAATACCACAACTGGTCACAGACAGACATTATCTGTGAACTGCCCAAGCCTAAATGGTACATCTACAAAGCAACCTCTACACCTAAGGCTCACAGAACACAGAACAAGAAGAGGACACTAATGAATATCTCAATTCTCATCAATGAAGCTCCTTCATGTGACTGAGGAAAGGTCACAAATGGCCAAAGCAAGGAGGTTAAGTCTGAAGAATGCTGGACTCCTATACTAAGCTTCACCCACCCAAGGTTCAGGGACCACTGCAGATGAGGCGGTAGAAAGACTCTAAGAGTCAGGGAGGAGGTATATGACCATATGGAAATAGAGTCCTACAAGCTCCTGGGATGCTGCTCATAGGAACCTACAGCAATGGTGTCAGCATGTACAAGACCCATGCAAACTCAAGCAGACAAAAACCCAGCACAAAACTGGAGAAATGGACAGCAGACCCCAATCTTAGCTGAAGAAATATTGGCAACTAATTACTGCTGTGGGGAAGAGCTGATCTTCCTAAAGGGAGGGACTCTAGATAGGCTAACCAGACCTCAGTAGATGAACTTGCACTGAGGCATGCCTGGGGCACTGACTTGACACAATAGGCCTTAACACAAACGATAGAATGTATCAACACAGTGGGGGGGGGGCTAGAGGAAGGTGCCATTCGGGAAGATATAAAGATGATTAAGATTGATTATTGTATGAAATACACAAAAATTTAAAAAAATTTTTTTTAAAAATAAGGGAAACAGTGCTGAGAAACAACACCAGAGGTTGTCCTCTGGCCTCCACATACACACATATGCCTATACATCCACATACACACAGATGTGTACATATATGCACACATGCATGCACACACTCAAAAGAAACACCAAAATGGGAATAAAGATTGATTTATAATGTTATTTTTCACTATAGCATTACTCAAATATGGAAACACAGAACAATTTAAATGTTATGGTTGCCTGTAACAGTCCAGGAAATCCACCAGCCATATCATTGCCAGTTCACTTGCTGAGGAAAACAGTCAAGGGTTTCATAACTAACTAATCCTGCTGTTCTGGCCATGACCTATGGGACTAGGGATCAGGCCTGAGTCAATGGCTACCTGACAGCAACACTATTGCAAAGATATAAGAGATACCTTTATATATCAGAAGGGTTAGACTCTAAGGCGTATACTACAAACATATGTGTGCATGGACCAATATGTAGTAAAATTTGCAGTAAAAATTATTTATACTTTCTTCTTTATGCTTTCTTGTATGTGAATGTTAATTTATACTAATAAATTAACATTATTTTGTAATTTTAGAGTTATTTTAAAATCAATATAGCAACAATATATAGGGTTAAATACAAAAAAAGAAATCTAAATTTTGCTGAGTGTTAAGTGCCTAAAATGATAACTCTTTAAAAATACACATAAGGGCTAGAGAGATGGCTCAGTGGTTAAGAACACTGGCTGCTCTTGCAGAGGACCTGAATTCAATTCCTAGGGCCTACGTGGCAACTAACAACCTAACTCTCCAAAACTTCAGTTGCAGGGGAATCCGATACCCTCTTCTGACCTCCACAGGCACTGCGCAACACAGATGCACTTACATACATGCAGTACACTCATACACATTAAAATAAAAATAATATTTTTAAAAAATAAATTTAAAAAATACACATTTTATTATAACTTGGCAAACCTGAAAACACCAACCCTATTTGGCAATTGGGTAACTTTATGCAATTTACACTGGTAAAATGAGAATAATTACCCCACAGTGGTTGCTTTGAAGATCAAATAATACATAAAACACTAAGGAGTTGTTTCTGGCACAGAGCAGGTCCTCAGTAAAAGCTAGGTGCTAATCTTTGTTGTCTTCCAGAAAACACTACTACCTCAGTGGTCTCAAAGCATCAATTTTATCCCCAATAGTTCTTTTCCTCAAAAAAAAAAAAAAATAGATCTACTTATCTTAAAGGAAAGCACCTGCACTTTACTTCTCAATCTCTGTGGTTACCATGGTCCCAAGCATAAGAAAAAGGAAGAAATGAGCCTGGCTCACAAAAATTGCTCCCCCTTGGCTTTCTCAACAAATCAACAAATTAAAATTATCTGCCTCAGTCTACCTCAGTTCCTCTGGTTGCTGGGAAGAGACAAAACACATCTCAGAGCCATGTCAAGAAAGTGCAAATGGAACAGCAAAGTCAGACAGGAGGCTAATGTACTTCTCTTAAGCACATAATCAAATCAGGTGAACTATTATAGAATATTTGCTGTAACCATGTGTAACTTTGCAAATCTTTCCAAGGATCAAAGGAAAAATATGCTTTTGACCATAACAACTGATGACTAATCATATTCTTCAAACAATAAAATAACAAGTGTAGGGAGAAAAAAGAGAAGATGATATACTGATATTTGGAGGCATCTTAAGTTATTGTAGGTTGGCATTAATGCCATAGTAGCAAAGTTGATTTTATTCAAAATCAAAATGCCAATTCATTTATTCTATCAAATTTTGGTATCTGACATATAGCTATATTGCACACTTCAAAACACCAGGCCCAAGTGTGTTAAATATATAAACTCCATCTTGGTTTTTTCCGAATTATCAAGATGCTGTTCAATATTATTTTCAAATATTTTTATAATGGTTGCATAATCATCCTGCTAAAATTAAAGACTTGGGAGTGCTGTCCTCTGTGTATGGTTTGGCTGATAATGGTTCTTCAGGCTAAACACACTTGAAAAGGAAATTTTAAAGATTAAGGTAATTTTGGAATTTGAAGAATCCCAAATGTTTAAAGAGAGAGAAGATGGGACAAAGGATGAGCCCAAGAAAGAGAGAGAGGTGAGAACAGGAACTAGAAGAACTAACAAGAACATAGAAACTGCTAAAAATTTTGTCAAAACCCAAAATTCTGAAACTGACTGAAAATTCTCCAATTAAAGCCTAAGGATTCATCAGTCTTGGTAAAAGCCTTGAGCATGCAACTCTCTACCACTGAGCCATATCCCAGCTCTAAGTATTAATTTAAATAAGTATTAATTTGAATAAGTATCTTTACTCAGGTATGTGAGTAACAGCTCTACTCAAAATCTAACATTGAAGAATTAAAAGAACCGAAATGAGAAAGGAATGATAAAGTGAAAGCAAACAATTCTCTAGTGCTAATAAGAAGTCAGTCAACTATAACTATTATCACCATGTTTAAAGTTTTTGTGGCTAGAGTGCCATTCAGGAAAGAGCACAAAAGACTATTACTTTCACTCTAAAAATGTCAAAAAGTCATGTTTTGAGTTTGTTGTTGTTGTTGTTGTTCAACTGACAAACAAACCAGCTGCCCAGAATTCCAGTGTGGCAAGCCCCTCCCAGGAGGCAGAGAAATAAGCAGATTGTTTCATCTTTGGCAAGGTTTAAAAGATTGAGATAGCAACCAGGTCAATGGGTAAAGAGAACATTAACATTTTCATGAATTCTTAAGACTTTTAGGTATAGTACTTGTAAGACCTATTTTCATAGAGAATAATTCTAAGACTCTTTTCTAATAGAGTAATTTTTTCAAAGCAATCTAAGATTTAGTTTAGGCTTAAAATAGTCCAAACACTGTGCTAACATTTACTTGTTTTATTGAATTAGATCACACAATCTAGTGAGAAAAGATTACTAGGATCCTTACTTAATAAAGGAGAAAATGGCAGAGTAGATAAGAAATTTGTCCAAGTTCTCACAGCCAGTAAATGGCGAACAGACTCAAGGTGAGGAATCCTGAGCAGAGATGGATTTCAAGTACAGGTCCTCAATCCAAACAGCCTTTTAAATGCAATCTGTTTAAATAATTACTTTGGCTCACTTTTCATAAAGAATAACTTTAAAACATTATTTTTTCATGTGTATCAAGACAAAATGCTAAGAAAGTCACGTTCAATATGGATTTAAAATTTTTACCTTGTGGGTAATTTCTTCATTCAGACTACAGTAACCTAATTCTAGTTTCCATAGGAAAGTACAAAACAAAACAGAACAAATAAAACCCTTTTTGTTTTGCTCCAATGGGCCCATCACAAACCATTAAATCAAAGATTACTAAAGATTGCTTTGAAACTAAGTAAGGGAAAAGGATATTTCTGAAATTCAATAAGCAACTGAAAACTTTGCTGCTGTTTTTCAGCCTTAGTTCCCCTAATAACATTAGGGAGAAAAAAGCTAAAGCAATTTTTTAAGAGTTCTCTCTATGATGCAACTAAGGTTAAAAACATATCACATGCCGGGCGTGGTAGCACACGCCTTTAGCCCCAGCACTCAGGAGGCAGAGGTAGGCGAATGTTATGAGTTCGAGGCCAGCCTGGTCTACATAGTGAGTTCCAGGACAGCTGGGACTACAGGGAGACCTTGTCTCAAAAAGACCAAAAAAAAAAAAATCACATTTCTGCTTAATTATACCTCTCTGGTTTTGTCTGATTTTCAAAAATGAGACCAATTACTACCAGATATATGTTTGCACAGACATTTGTACATGCATAGATACACACATATAGATGCACATATATATTATAATCAATTAGTTTACAGGCATTTCTGGCCCCTCCTGTGCCCTGAAAATATTGATCATCTTGTAACTATACTGTGGTTTTGGTTGCAAAAATAACTGCTTTTGCCTTTTCCAAACACATCATGTTTCCCGATTTATAAAGTCATTTCACATTCAATTTCAAGCTTCCAAAGAGCACTAAAAATTATTCAACCTAATGTTATTTCCAGTTATAAAAATGTAATCATTTTGTCCTGGACACAGATTAATTCTAATGCTAAAAAATGCTATATGACATTAAAATGGAACACAAAGTGAGCTGAGTAAGAGTAAACTAATAAGATTAATCAGGAAACTAAAGCACTACATTAGCAGCCATCATAACGTAGTCTTTAAGAGACCAGAAAGTAGTCAGCACAGCTAGAAATCTCAAGCCTTCAATGAATATAATTTCTCTGCCAAAAAGAATCATGAGTGGCAATTTAAAGTTTTTTCACTGTATTAAGGGAACAGCTATGATTAGAAGGAATGCAAAGGGAAAACTATTTGGGCAGTGTTCTAATTTCAAAATTAATAGGCTCTCCTTGAAGTCCTAGAGAGGACTTTGTGTCCACTAATTCAAATATTTTAAGTATTCTAGTTCTTTGGGAATTCCTAGCCAAATCCAAAGCCGAACAAGGTTATATCTCATCTTTAAATTTAGGATTCTCTCAGGGCTGGAGAGATGGCTCAGTAGTTAAGAGCACTGGCTGATCTTGCAGAAGACCGGAGTTCAGTTCCCAGCACCCACAGGCAGCTAACAACCATCAGTAACTCCAGTTCCAGAGGATCCAATGTCCTCTTCTGGCCTCCATGAGCATTGCATGACATGGGACTTACAGGCACATAAAACAAATCAAAAAGGTTCAAATTTTTTAGAATTATCTCATCTATTAGATTTTCCCATCTAGAGGATCTTTGAGGTGTCTTCTCCACATTACTTTATATCTCAAAACTGTTCATTATCAGAGTGTTTAACTATTTTTGTTGTTTATTCTTTCTCTTTCATTAGTTTACAAGCTTGGTATGGTTCACGCTCCTGAAGAAAACTACAATTTTTTAAAGTAAATATTTTTTCTAATGAGTTGCGATCACAACAGAAAAAATATAGATTCAAATCAAGGCAAGCGATATCTCCAAGTAACAAAAGATAACTTATTGCCCCTCCCCGCCAAAAAAATCAGGTTTCATTTTAAGAATCTTGCCATATAGTAGCAGTTTAATGACTTGTGAGCACTTGGCCTGTAGCCTTCTTTGCTTCATTTCAATTAAAATCAATCTCTTCTTTGCACCAATCGCAATTAATTTGAGGGACTAATGCTTCACAATTCCTCCTTCCCGTCAAGAAGTACTTCTCAAGGCAAGGACCACGACTGAAACCAGCACATAACCAGATCAAGAGGGGTTTAATTTCGTTATAAAGCAAATTTCACCCCCTACCCCCCACCCCCAAGAAATACAAGGGTATGTGACACAGCACGCTGAACTGATATTCTAATGTTCTTATAAGAGGCTGGTCTGCTTACTTCTGAGCTTTAGAAATCCTCTTCATTTTTATTGGACTTGGAATGCATCCTCTTTCCCAATCCCCTGTCGCCCTGGAGTCACATTTGGGGTACAGTTTGCACATTGCATTTATGCAGGTGGATAAGGGTAACTCCAATTCAGGGGATCCCACGCCCTCTTCTGACCCCTACAGGCACTGCATGCACATGGTGCACTTACATGCAGGCAATACACTCAAACATAAAAATAATTAAAAAATCTTTTTTAAAGAAATAGGTTAACTGTGCCTAGCTTTGGACAGAGGCTCAGAGGGAGGCAGCGGACTGCGCCAGAGGCACTGCCACAGTTTCCAGGTGGTCCCAGCCGGGGCACAGCGTCATCTACCATACTTTGGTAGCACCTGAGAGACAGAGACGCAAAAGTGCAGGAGCTCTCCACCTCACGCCGTCACCATTGCAGTCTCCTGCTCCCCGAAACTAAGCCACGCTTCTCCGGAACTTCCTTTAGCTTAGGATGGCGTTCACGAGCTCTCTGATCTGATCTGATCTGATCTGCACTCCAGGCCCGTGGGATGCGCGCCGTCCCAGGCCGATCCGTAGGGATGAGGAAAGAATCTGGTCTACGGGCTGGATCCTCAGGGCCGCCCACTGCCAGGTGCACGAAGCAGCCTGGGGCCGCCTGGCGGGTGAAACACCCGCGGCCTCTCACCTGGCGCGCGGGCCGGTCAGTGAGAGGGGCCTCCGGGCAGCGGCCGCGCGGGGGTCTCCGGTCCTGTCTCCTCCGGCGCTCCACCCCGACCCCAGAACCCGACGCGCCTCACACGCTCCCCGTGAGGCTCACCTTTCGATTTCGCCAGACAACGTCTGGAATGGACTGGGAAGCTCTGCGACTGCCACAGCCCGCCAGAGTCAGAGACCCTCAGTAGCAGGCGACCGCGGTGGTCGTCACCCGAAGGCCTTTAGGCTTCGGGTACAGAAAACCAGTTCACAGACAAGCCGCTGACATTTCCCAGTCAGCCGGAGCTCCGCCCACTTCCGCTTCCCGGCCCTCCCCACAGTCCAGCCCTGAGCCGCGGGGCATTGTGGGTATTTGGAAGGTTCGGCCCTTGGGCGCGGGAAGGAAGTGGGAATGAGCCAGTCAGTCAACGAGACAGGCCCGGAACTACAATACCCAGCCGGCTGCGGGGCGGCAGAAGGCGGCCGCTGGAGAGCGGGCTGCAGAGCTCTGCGCGCGCGGAGGGAATGGAACGTTGCTAGGTCGTGGGTCTGGCTGCAGGGGCCCTGGCAGCTCGCTTCCAGCTACCGCGCGCCTGAGCTGGAGTTTGGGTGGAAGGGAGGTTTGCAATTAATGCACGCATTTAAAACGCCTGAACCCTTGGACGCCATGCACAGGTAAGCGGATTGGAAAAATGGGCAGAGCATGAATGAACCGTTTGAATTCTTTTAGGCCGCGAATATTGCCACTTGCCCAGATAATCTAATGTGAGTGGTTGCTTAGCCCCCTTTTGGAGAAAGGATGGATGGATGGATGGATGGATGGATGGATGCCTTAATATGGAGATCCGCTAGCCGTTTAATTTTCCTAATTAGGTTTTCCATCCACTATTGAGAATCACGGTATAATTGCCGTCCCTCTTGTTCCCTCCACTGAAAGAAATTATTGAGGCCTTGTACGTGATCATAAATCCAAAAGCCTTTCGAGTGGGGTGTGCGTGCGTTTCCGATTTCTTCTTTCATTCTTGGAAATTCGCTGCTGGAACATTAAAAATGCAATTCAGTGAGCTGCTGTGACTTCTCTACGTTGCATGCTTGACGCCTTTCGTTCCTACCTTTAGAATTATTTAGGGGTGTGTTTTCAGAAGGAATGAGGAATTGTGCCCTTCTGCAGGAAGCACCTTCAGGAGATTCCGGACCAGAGTAGCAACGTCACCACCAGCTTCACGTGGGGATGGGATTCCAGCAAGACTTCTGAACTGCTATCAGGCATGGGTGTCTCTGCCTTGGAGAAGGAGGAGGTGGACAGTGAGAACATCCCCCATGAACTGCTCTCTAACCTCGGCCATCCCCAGAGCCCCCCAAGGAAACGGCTAAAGAGCAAAGGGAGTGACAAGGACTTTGTGATCATCCGCAGGCCTAAGCTCAATCGAGAGAACTTTCCAGGTAAAGTATGACTGTAAACTCAGTTATGTAAGAGATGAACTAGTTTGTTAGTAATCCTTCCTTGAGAAACTTTTAGAAGGGGTACATTTCAAAATTGCCTGGTTCTGAAGGGGTTTTTTTGCTGTGAAATAAGGCCAATCATGCACGTCTCTGGGAATCTTTGTAGGTCTGTATCTTGTGGTGCACAATCGACTTGAAACGTTTAACCCGTGAGACAGGTTCCTGCTCTTTTCCTTAGAAGGGAATCCGCCTGCTCAAGATCACATAAAGTGATCTTGTGGGATTCCTTTTGTTTATCATCTGCTGCTTTGTACCCCTGAGTGGGCTTTCTGCCTTCATCACTTTAGTTATTTGTCAGTGCATTAGGAAAGCAAATATTAATCTAGGTCAAGACTTAACCTTTCGGCTCCATTTGCAAACAGGCTCTGGGTTATTATTTTCTATTACTGTGGCATTGTATTTACAGTCTTCCAGCCCTAAACTTAAGCCAATCTGATTCCCACGGTCCTTCACTATCCAATCAGTTGTTTTACTTTTCCCTCTTGTTTGGTAAATGTCTCCAGCTTTCATCGTCTTTTGCCTGAATTATTGTAATACATTCATTATTTCAGGCTTCTGTGTAATTCTGTCCCCCAGAAGTAAAATAGATTGCTTCTTTTGTGTGTCTTTTTGAGCGGGGGTCTCCCTCCAGCTGGCCTGGAACTCTGAAATCCTCCTGCCTCTGCCTCCCAAGTGCCTGGGATTAATCAAAGGTATGGGCCACCACTGGCAGCTCCTACAATTAAAACAGTGGAATTATATCTTAAATTATATCTTTCTTAGTGGCTCCCATTCCCTGATTTCTCAATGAGTGCCTCTGGGGTAGATCAAGACCCTGGAGCACTCAAAGCCATAGGTAAATGTAGTGCGTTGACCTGAGGAGTTCAGGGTGGTTTTTTTTTTTTTTTTTTTTTTTTTTTTTTTTTTTGCTAGTTGTTTAAAACAGTAATTCAACAAATATTTGGTGAGCTCATGCTATTTACTAAGCATTGTGGTGTGAGGATATAGCAGTGAGCAAAACAAGCATTTTTAATCTCAGCTTCCATTCTAGTGAGAAAATATAATAAACACAATGAATATATTTATTGTGTGATATTGTGTGATATTTTATGTACTGTGCTAGCCACTATAAGTGGCTAAAAACTAAAGAAGAGCAAACCAAACAATGCAAGTTCTTTTCTTTTTTTTTTTTTTTTTTTTTTCTTTTGGGACAGGGTTTCCCTATAGGCCCACCTGGCCTGGAACTCATTATATAGATCATTATATAGATCAGGCTGGCCTTGAACTCATAGAGATCAACCTGCCTCGGCCTCCCCAGTGCTGGTGCTAAGGGTGTACGCCACCATGCTCAGGAGAATGGAAGTACTAGAGTAGGAAGATAGCAGTTTCAAACAGGGTTTACACTGAAGTCTCAAATGGACAGTGACCTTTAAACAAAGACAAGAAGGAGGACAGGGAACAGGAGCATGCCCTGCAGTTGTCTCAGTGGAAAGAGCTTCAGGCAAAGGGAACAGCCATTGCAAAACCCTGGAGAAAAGGATGAACCGGGAAGATATATACCAATAGACTAGGAAAGGGAAGTCTGGCCACGAGTAGTGTTGAGCAGAATTGTGATGGGGCTTCATTGAACTCTTTAAAAGGACACATTGAAAAGCTGAGATTGAGCTGTAGGGGATAGAGAAGTTAGACACTTAATAAGAGATGTGGAGGGTGATAAGCAGTAGTCAGATTCTGGATATAACCTAAATTTAGAGACAGCAGCGTTATAGAGGGTATTGAGATTATCACTGAAATTGGGTGAATAATGAATGGAGAAGATAGAAAATAAAAGTGAATGCCTACAAAGCCAAGGTACATGAGTATATCCCTAAGTCTTCCCATGTGGCTTTATTTGCAGATGGGTTGATGGATGGATCAGTTGCTTGCTTGCTTTAAAACATGTTTTCTCAATGTTTCTTTAGGAAAGGGAGCATTGTTCAAGTTGTAGCATGTGAATCCACATCAAGAATCACATGCCAGGTATGATGATGGTACACATCTGTAGTTCCAATACTTAGATTGAGGTCTGAGGAGTAAGAATTCCCAGACAGCCTGAGCTATCTCGTGAAACCATCTCAAAATCCAAAACAACCAAGCAAATAGTACTACTACTGATCATGATGTTGATGAGGTTAATTAAACAGGCAGCAGGGTGTGGAAGTGAGTTCAGACAAACCTGGATTTGAATCCTGATGTTGCTCTTTATCAACCTTGGAAACGTTCTTGAGCTTCCTGAGCCTTAATTCCTTTTTGTGAAATGGAGTAATAATTCCTACTTCATATGTTGCTGTGAAGATTATGTAAAACTAGGTATGATGGTAGCATAAGAGTTAATAACTGGTTGTCAAAATTTCTGACACCCATTTGGTAGGTTAACTTCTGTCTTTTGTCCATAATATTGTTAGTCTGACTCTTTAAGTATAGAACTCTTTTTTTTTCCTTTAAAAAAAGATCGCTATTTTTAGCATCTGGATTTAACACTGGCAATTTAGTGTTTGACCAAGCAAATATGGGGAAAGATACTCCCTGTTAATATGAACAGTTCTGGGGGCTGGAGAGATGGCTCAGTAGTTAAGAGCACTAGCTGCTCTTGCAGAAGGACTGGGGTTCAATTCCCAGCACCCACATGGCAGCTAACAACTGTCCATAACTCCAGTTCCAGGGGATCTGTTGCCCTCTTCTGACCTCCGAGGGTATTGAACAACACAGGTGCACGCACTTACATGCAGGCAATACGGCAATACCCTCATACACATAACAAAAAATTAATAAATAAAATAATTTTTAAAAAGATGAACAGTTCTGATTCATTTGTCCAGTGTGGATAGCTTTGGATATGGAATGTGATTGTTGCATGTTCTTTTACATCTGCTTGTATACAAATGTAAGTCCAAAAGTCTTTTTTTAAGCAAAGCACTATGGGGACTCTAGACAGAACTAAAAGGGAGGGTTTATTGTCTCCTAGGATTTTATAGGTAAAGTTGAAGAGAAAAACCAAAATACAAAGCAGTTCCTATGCCATGGTGTGTGGCCACCAGGAAAGACACTGAATGCCCTTAGGGGCCAGAGAGAGGGTACCCCTTGTGCAAAAGTGACCGGCTGCCTGTCCTATTGGATGTGGACAGTCCTACACTCAACAAGAGTATATGTGTCAAAGGGAGAGGAGCTGAAACTGGTCCAAGCAAAGAGTCCTACATTTCCTTTCCTTTTATTTAAAGAGATCTTGCTGTATAGCTCTGGTTAACTATGCGGCCTTGCAATCACAGCATGCCTCCTGCCTCAGCTTACCTCATAAGTGCTAGGATGGTAGGTGTAAGGTTATTAACTCCTGTTTTTTGTTCATTTGGTTTGTTTTGGTTTTCTTGAGATAGGGTCTGACCTTATTATGACTCAGACTGGCCTTGAACTTAAGACAGTCGTGCCTTTGGCCTCCCCAAGTGTTAGGATTACAGCCAATGAACCCAACAATGAGTCTGGACTTTAAAATTGACTTTAAAAATGTATGTCTGAAGTGAGAGGAAAATTGGTACTTTCAGTTTTTTGTGACCTTGGAGACAGGCACAGAGACAGGGAAGACAATAGCATACAGTGGGACTTCCACTGGTTAATTGCTATGGATGAGGAGTGGCTTAATGTTGTAGGCTGAGGGACAGCTGCCTTAGAAGAGTCCTAAAAAGCCCTTAGAAGCAAACCACAAGCCAAGGCCTCCAGTGTGGCTGGATCCTCATTCTAGGAAGTTTTGCTTGCAGTTGTCAGGACAGGTGGCTAACAGCTCTGCCAGGATTAAGGCAGGACAGGCCACACCTGCTGTACATAGAGATCTGGTGACTGGTCCCGGGTTTTTGTTGGTTCTTGGCTAAGCAGGCTTTCCCTATCGGCATCATTCCAGCCTCACATCTGGCAACTAAACTCCTCTTCATCTGTTTATGTTGGGTGATTAAAACTATGTGGCCAACCTATAGCAGAGCAGTTCTGACTGACCCTTGGGGCCAGTATATGGGAGGAATTGAGAAGAAACAGCCCAGCAGTGAAGCCAGTAACAAGTAGAAAGAGGACAGTCATGTTTTATTTATGGTCGTTAAATGCTTGTTCCCTGCCTTTAAACAGGTGAAGGCCATGAAAATACGGCTGAACTAATAGGTTGATCAGCTCTTCATGGCTGTTAGACTGCTTCAGATTCCAGACCCTACAAAGGTTCTACTGGAGACTCCAAAGTTCAGACTATATCAAAATCCCCAAGGAAACTTGTTCAAAGTACAAAATTCCTGAAATTCTGATCCAAGGATTTGTTGAGCCTGAGAATCTGTTTTAATACCTCAAGGCAAACATTTTTCCTTCAACACTTTTTAACCAGTAAGAAGTATATTTTATATTGCAATACGGGTATGTATGTGAAGCAAGAGTTTCATAGAGCTGTTATTTCTCTTCCCCTAAGATACTTTATATTCTTTTCTATCCCATTCTTTTGGTTTGTTTTGTTTTTTTGTTTTGTCCTTTGAAACAGGGTCTCATTTTGTAGCCCTGGTTGGCCTAGAACTCATTTGTAGACCAGGCTGACCTAGAACTCATAGAAAGCCTCTGCCTCCTTAGTGCTGAATTAAAGGTGTATACCACCACCACACCTGACTGTACTCCATTCTTAATTATGGTAATAGGGCATTTGAAATGGCTCAGCAGGTAAAGCCAACCCTGCCCTAATTTCAATCCCCTGGATCCACATGGTGGAAGGAGAGAACTGACTCCCAAAAGTTGTCCTCAACCTTCACACTCCCACACACCCTCCCTGCTTACACAAAATAAATAAATTTTTTAAAAAAAGAAATGTTAGAAAAACAACAACAATAATAACGATAGAAGATTTAACTAAATGGAGTTCATGGGCCATCAGTAACTCCCAGTCAGCAGTTCTCAAATCTTGCTTCTAGTGAAGTCTTTATGGGATCTTTGCAGTCCTCTTTGTTTTATAATTTCCTCTCCTTCATTCAGCTTTTTTTTGTCTTTGTTTTTTGGGACTATTTCTATGTAGCCATGGCTAGAACTCATTATACAGACCAGGCTGGCCTCAAACTGTTGGTAGTTTTCCTGCCTCTGCCTCCCAAGTGCTAGCATTATTATGGATCTGTGTCATTATGCCTGGCATAGCAAATACTGAATACTATTCTAGGGATTGGGACTATAGTGAGAATATACAAAAGACCCTGTTCTCATTCTTTATTTGCCAGATCCCAACTCTTGTTTCTTTGTTACTCTTCACATCATGGAGGTGAACAGGTCTTTCATAGAAATAAAGATGTGGGACTGAGTACTCCAGTCATTAGTTTTGCTGTGTATTAATTTTTTCTATTTTGCCTACCTCACCAAAAATACAAATATATTAAAAACTAGTATAGCCTCATGTACTTATGTATTTGTTGTTTGTGGGATAAGGAAACAAAGGTCATATGGGTGGCAAGAACTATGTACAGTCCTCAGAAAGGGAGCATGTGCTTTATCACTCACCCCCTAAAACAGGCCAGTAAAAGTGACCAAGAGCTTTGTGTCTGTGTGCCCACTCCCTATCAATAGAATAATAAATTAAAAGAATATATACAGTAGACATTAGTACCAAGCGTCCATGTCTGCTTTTCCTGTAACATAATTCGATTATGGATGTCTAAAGAAAGGGAAAATGCATGTGTGTGTGTATTTTTGGTTTTTTGGAGGACAAGGACTCACTCTGTAGCCCCTGCTGTCCTTGGACTTCTGATGGCCCCTGCCTCCTGAGCCTTGGGATTATAGGTATGTGCCCCAAAGCCCAGCTGAAGAAAATTTTAAAAGTCAAAATTTGTTGTATGGTTGGGAAATGATCATTTTGGATCTGTGCTTTGAATCTTGAATGTAGGAGATATTCTGAGAAATAAATAGATCAAATAAGACAAGTTACTTATATTGCTAAAGACAAATGCGTAGAACACTCTTACACAGCCCTCTTTTCCAGAGAAGCTCGAAAGGCATGGAAGTCAGTTCCGAGGAGGAAGCTAGGTTTGCATCTGAGGAGAAATTAAAAACAGTGGTAGTTATTTTCCTTCATGTAGGGCTGGTATGAAGCCTTGGGTTTAGGAGAAATGGAGAAAAGACCTGGATTTTCTCTTCCTGTGCTTGCAAATGGACCAGGCAGCCATGTTGTCAAGAAACAGATGGCTGATGCTTTGAGAATTAAATATGGCAAGTAAAATTAGATTAAGCGTATCACAGCCTGGATTTCAGCCATCAGCACAGCTATTGAAGGCAAACTTCTGCCCCATCTGCTGGGACAGCAGCCAATTCCAGACTCATCCACCTCCACCCAGGGGCCCTAGAATTGGGGTTGTCCTGTATAGTCAGCTGAGAGGAGGCTGAGTACTTCCTGGACAATTGTTCCTCCCAGTTGGTGGTTAGTCCACTGGTACCTCTCAGCATCTCTATTTTACTCCCTTTTCATTCCACCTCCCACTCATTCCTCACTGGTTTCTTTTCCCATAGCAACAGGTTTAATTCTCACCTTTTCTAAACTTGTAGAATCATAAAATACTACTCAGAACACAAGAGACTATGAACCTTGGAGCATGATGGGATAGAAAGTTGGACCTAGGTTTGAGTTCCCACTCTACCATGTAGAGGTTGTATGAATCTGCACCTTCTCCTCCCCTCTCCCAAAGACTACTGGTGTAAGGGTAGAGAACATCACTGTCGTGCTTTGGGCTTTTGTCTTCAGCCTCATCCATTCCATGTGCCAAGGGTATGCCATACCATCCTTTGGCAAGTACTATATCCCTACCTGCAATGCCCTCTGCCTCCTGGCAGTTCACAGATTTCATCTCTATGTGACTCCAACCTTCACCTTGGAGCATGGGAATTTAGAAACCCAAGTTTGCCTCTTGGCTCTGCCACCAACTTAATTAATGTCACCTTCACGAAGCTATTTAACTTCATTAAAATAAATATTCTCATGTATAAAATGAAAATAATATTATTTAGCATATAGGCTATTGTAAAGATTAGTGTCAGTGTGCTTTAACAAATGCCCTAGACTTTTTAGGGCCCTAATAAATGGCAGTTTTAATTGTTACATATTTATTTAGTCCATTTGCCAATGAAGCCATTGGACATGAGCTGTGCTTCATGCCCAGCTCCCAGCACTAATTCATTAGTCAAACTCTCATGAAATATTAGTTACAAGTGGAGTCAAAAGCCAGCCTGTCAGTCTACAAATGAGGAAACTGGTCCTAGGGAAACAGCGGTCTCACTTATATTTAAAATAAAGCCAACATTCTGCTCTGAGGTGCTAGTCATTCCTATATGAACTATTAGTCGGACAGTTTCTAGATATTTATCAAGTGACATTTATGTGTTAGCCATTGCACATTGCTGGATGTCTAAACCTGGGTGTAGGTAGTGACCTAGAAATGCTTCCCTGAGAAGGAGCCCTTAAGCTGAAATCTGGGGCAGATGAAGACAAAAGCTTTACCACAAAGCCTTCCTGACTCTGGACTGTAATCTTCCAAGGGCCTGGTTGCTGCCTCTGCATTCAGCACTGTGGTGTTTTTCTCCTAGTATGTATACATTTCCTATTACTCTTTTTGTTTCTGATTTCTTAAATCTTCCTAGTAAAATAAGGAACACCAAATGTAGTCATTTATTTATCTTGCCTGCCTTGCATTTCTGTACAAGTGTTCCTAATTTCCTTTCCCAATCAGCCTTTAGTGCACACTGTTTGTGCTCTGTAGCCCCTTAAAGTTCACCTTTCCCTTGCTGCCAAAAGCTTTCTCCTGAACATAGTTGTAGCTGCACTTGAGGGCTTTCTCTAGGCAGGAATGCTAAGGGGTTAACATTGAGCCCAGAATTAATTAGCAACAGTGTGGACTCCTACTCTAGCACCCATGCCCTGAGGTGGGACAGCTCAGAGGCAGGCTCCTGATGGTCTCCGGGAATCACCTGAAGGTTTTAACCTGTTACCCATAGGCACAACCTGCTTATTAATATGCCCCTAGGTGGCTTCCCTCTTTTCCATGTCTGTCTTCTCCACTTTTCTAGCACTTCCTGTCAGCACTTGCCAGATAAACTCCTTGAAGTCAGACCCTCAGGATCTACCTCTGGAGATCTCAAGCTCAGATAAAGGGAGATAGAGAGCTTGGATAAATCCTTTGCAGGGCTTCTCCAAGCCCTTCTCTGACCTGGGGTTTTTGCCTGATAGTGAAGATTCAGCATTGAAAAGTTCATCACAGAAAGAAAATGTACAGATTTAATAGGTGAGTCCAGGCAAGAAAGTTTGCCTCTGTACTACATTATTTAAAATCTTTCCTCCTACATCATTTAATCTCCACACTAAACAGCTTTGCAAGATGAATGTTTATTTTCATTTCTACAGATAGAAAACAGACCTACAGAGACTAAGTTACTCAACTTCCACAGACTTGGGGGTAACATGGCTAGGATTCCAATGAAAGCGGAGTTCAGTTATTCCTCAGTAAGAGTAATTCTCAAACACTGGGGAGGCAGGCGCCTGGCTGGGATGGTCCTCATAGATCATAGTAAAATCTCAACTTCTGGCACTTGGGAGGTAGAGCAGGATGATCAGGAATTCAAGACCAGCCTCTGGCTACATAATAAGCTAAAGGTCAATGGGGTACCTGAGACCTTGTCTCAAAACATAAAGTAGGGGAAAAACAGAGGAGAGATACAAGGACAGGCCTTGACTGAGCAATGAGGAGGCCACTATTTTCCAGACTCTGACTACTTTTCTACTGCCATGCGCTACACAGCACTCTAGGCCCCCCTGTAGCCCTAGCATGTTGCTTGAAATGTCTGTCTGTCAAGGATCAGTGTGGGGCTGTGCTTTATATCCCTAGAACAAACCTTGGCATTGTAACATTTTTGGTAAATATATGAATGGGTCACACTTTAGTTCCTAGAGATACAAAGGATATGAAAACAATTCAGATTTTCCTTTGCAAGTCTTTGTAGACAAGGGAGTCCTAAACAGGTGAGTAAATGATGAAATCATGGTATATAAGTGACCTGTCCTCAGTCAGCCATGGGAGGCTTTCCTTAGGAGGGAGGCTTTAATAGCAACTTGATTTTAAATGAAGAGCATCTAGAGGGGGCACAGTTAGTAAGGGTCCTTGAGATGTGACCCAGAATGACTTATTGCAAGAATTACAGAAGGCTCCAATGGCTGGAGCACATTTCTAAGTAAGCAACAGATTAAAAAGTGAGTCCCAGCAGAAAAATATTGAACTTTGTGCTAAGCAATGTGGACACAGGCTGAGTGTTTGGTGGCTCTGCTGAAAGGTTTTGATTGAAAGACAAGCATGGCTGTCTTTAAATCCTGTCCAGGAATACTGCCAGGGACAGCAGCTGCCACGTGTGCCACGATCCTCAGTGCCCTACTCCATTGGGGCCTCTTCCTTTGCCCACAGTACTCACTTGATGTATGTGCTCTACAAACTCTGTAAATACCTGTTCTGTAAATATAGTCACTTTTTCAATCTTGGGGACAGGGAATAGATAGTCCTGGAATTAGATGGTTAGCTGGAGGTAGGCTTATGGAATAACTACCTAGAGACTACTTTCATAAGATTAAGAAAACCTGCATTCACCTTTCTCCCCCTCCAGTCTGATCTGAACAACAGCCACAATGATCTTTTAAAAACTTAAATGAAATTCAGACAAGTCTATGTTCACAATCCTACAGTACTTCTTTGTTGAATCAAAGCCAAAGGCCTTATCTCCATACCTCCCCAGGCCCCCTCTTCTCATAACGTTTTTCCACCACCACCCTCCCTTTCTCTGTTCTGTTCTTCTATCCCAGACTCCTTGCTGTTCCTCAAAACAAACATGCCTCATCCAGGGCTCAGAACACACCCCAGATACTGGGCTCACTTTTGTGTCAAGCCTTGACTCATTGGTCACTGCCCTCAGGACAGCCCCTGGCCACTGTGTTCAGACATAATGCCTATCCCTGAACTCACTACCTGACTGAATTGTTCTCTACAGCAGGCATCCTTTTCAACATAAGGCACTTGGTTTTTGTGTGATTGGCCCTTCCCCTAACTGGCATATTTGTGTATATATGGAATGAAACTATAATATTTATTTAGTCAGTCTTAATTTAGTCTGCTGTTCTTCCCTCAACACTTGAAATGATAACGTGGTTCCATAGTAGAGAACCTTTAAATACTTGTTGAATTAAGAAATGAGAACATCCTTTCAAAATTGCTCTTTTACATACTAGGAGTTTGTTGTGCTCTCTGTACACTTCAAAGAAGAGGGAGGGAGGATCATTTTCCATTTAAATAAGTCCACACCAGAGAAAAGAGCATCACATTATCTTGACTGGCAGGGGAGTTGGCTCTGTACTGCTGTTAATCAAGTTGTCCCTGCCAATGGTTGGACAGCTGGTGCCAAGGGAAATAACAATGAGCAAAGTGTTCTTGTTTCTCTCCTCTCACTTCAGAGAACGTGGGATGCTCACATCAGGGTATGTGAGACAGTGCATGGCACAAGAAAATAAATGCGAGGGCAAGGAATTCACTTAGGGTTAAACTCCCTTTAAGCTAAGTGTTGTGTGCCCTTTATGTACTTGGAGAGACTCAGTAGCTTTGACAAAGAAGAATGATGGAAAAATTTTTTTGTCTTGTCTCTACGAAGGTGTCTCGTGGGACTCCCTTCCAGATGAGCTGCTCCTCGGGATCTTTTCCTGCCTGTGCCTCCCTGAGCTGCTTAGAGTCTCCGGAGTTTGCAAGAGGTGGTACCGCCTCTCGTAAGTATTTTTCACCCCTTTGGATATATGGGGGGAAGGAAAGGAGCAAGATTATATATTCATTTTAGTCTGGTGAAACTGAAAACCAAGAAAAACATAACAGCCTCAAGCAAACAGTATATCATATTTTTATTAAAAATCATTGTCATTTCACAGTGTGAGGAAAGTCTCCTATAGGTATACATTTAGCCATTTCTGACGATCTCTTTGCTTTGTATTTAGTTTAGCATCTGCTTGCCAAGTCCACACCTTGTCTGAACCAGGCAGTGTTCTGGGAACAAGGGAGTTCTGGTGGGTCTGAAGACAGCCCAGTATTGGGGGCCAGACTTTGAGCACAGAGGAGAGGCTGCATGTCTCTGACCTTGGACAAGATATGAACCCAGCTTCTTTTACTTATGATCTCCATGACCTGAGCAGGTTACTGTCCCTGCATGTAAGAAAGGCATAATCGCACCTTCATTATGGAAGCATAATGGGAACAGCAGGAGTCTGGGGGAGCAGCAAGGTGACCAGAATAGAAGAACAGAGTTAGTGAGGGTGGTGGAGGGAAAATGAAATGAGAGGTGGACATGGAGATAAGTTAGGATAAACCATAAGGTGCTCTCAGAGCATGCTGAACAGTGGACATTGCTGGCACTCTTAGCTGTTTTTTAACAACACTTAAGGTACAGATGGTTCCCTGGTAAGGCAATAACAAGCATAAAACAAGAAAAGAATCATTTTTCTGGGGCTGGAGAGATAGCTCAGCAGTTAAGAGCACTGGCTGCTCTTGCAGAGGACCTGGGTTCAATTCCCAGCACCCACATGGCAGCTAACAACCATCCACCACTCCAGTTCCAGGGGATCTGATGCCGTCTTCTGACCTCTGAGGGTGACACAGGTACACTTACACACATGCAGGCAATACACTAATACACATAAAATAAAAATAATAAAAAAAATTTTAGTCATTTTTCTTTATATTTTTGTTCTCTGGTGTGCTATAGATTACACCAAATACCTCAGGCAGGAGGCAGGAGCTTTTATCACTGATCTAGTACCCCTCAAATGTCAAGACTGCTTTGTAATTGTTAGGGTTTCCCACCTCCATCATTTCCTGGTTCTTCTTTGCTTTGTGTTTGAAGACCATCTGGCTTCTCCCCTATCAAGCCCTCTGGAGCTTTGTGGGATAGCAGGAGCTTTCAGTGGTGTGTGGAAAGATAATACAGGTACTTGCAAAACTAGGCAGTTTGCTTAGGGGATGAAAGGTTTGGACACCTAGAATCCTGACACAAGCAGTGACTAAGCCTCACCCAAGGTACTTGTTATGGTTTTGTTTTACACCAGATGTGTGTTTGTCCACGTTTTACTCTAAGTATAGATGGCAAAATGGCTTCTATACTCAAGCAAATTAACATATCCATAATCTCACATTGTTATTTATTCACGGGCATGGAGAACACAGCTAAAATATGCTCTTGTAGCAAAAATTCCCAAATCCAGAAGTAATATTAGTCCATGTAGTACATTAGATCTTGAGACTTGTTTATTCTACGTAGCTGGCTATTTCATATCTTTGACCTACATCTTCCTTTAGTCCAATAATCTCCATCTTAATTGTGGTAGAGTAATAGTTGACATTTATTAAACACTAGATGAACACTAGGTGCTATGTTATCAAATTAATCTTTCACACAGTCCAAAGTGACAATTTTGTATTATCTCAGTGTAAGATGAAGAACCTAGAGGGTCAGAAACAGTAGTTTTTGAGGTAAAGAATAAAATAGGAATCTAAGATCTTGTTGATATCACAACTTAACCATTAGTAGTTACATTTGGTTCAGTTAGCTTCTAAATTCGTCTCCCTTTGCATGTTAACACTGGATGTTACTTAGAACAAGGGGAATGCTCCAAGACTTGACCTGGGTTGTCACAGAATGCCAGGCCAGCTGTTGTTTGCCTCTCTTTGCAAGGGGAGACACTGAGATTTGAGATAATCAGAGAATGATCTGGTATTGTTTTTCTGAGAAGTAGATTCCAGACTGAACAAGCGAAAGATGCAAAGCATGCCACTCTCTTAAGGATATCACATCTATAGTCCATCTTTTTAAGAATAGGGGGCCAATCATAAGCTGACAAATTTTGTATAACAAAATTATTTTAAAACTCTGGGCATGGTCGTACACGCCTTTAATTCCAGCAGAGGGAGGCAGATCAATGCCAACCTGGTCTTCTTAGCAAATTCCAGGCCAACTGGGATGACAGACAGACCCTGTCTCTAAAAAAAAGCAAAAACTCTGGCCATTGAGCACTTATTTTAAACACTATTAAAAGAAAATTCTAGTACACTGAAACATTTAGAATGTTCCCTCCTGTGCTTATACTTCATTTTCCCTTGCTTGCTTAATTGAAGTCAACTGTGGATATTAAAACTGCCTTGTAATGCTCAGTACATTTTTAGAGCCTTGGTTCTATTTTAGAAACACTGTATAATCTAATTTTTTCCCTTTTAACATTAATATATACACACTTATTTGTGTGAGTATAGAACAGAATTGATTACAACTTTCCCAGCCATCTGTGATCGCTGTATATCATAAGGTAGTGCTAACTTGTCTTCCTTCATTTATATTTTCATCATGAAACTTTTTGTCTCAAAAAAAAGAAAAAGAAAAAAAGAAATATTCAGTATCGTATTCCCAGCTTGAAACAAAAGTTCCTTTTGAATTCTTTAAGGAGGTTGAGTGGCCAGGCCTTCCTTGTTAGTAGTGACTTTGAGGGCCTCCAGTATTCACTGTGACCAACTTATGAAATCAAGCATTTCTCTTTTCTAGGCTTGATGAGTCTCTCTGGCAGTCCTTAGACCTCACAGGTAAAAATCTGCATCCAGATGTGACTGTGAGGCTACTGTCTCGAGGGGTGATTGCCTTCCGCTGCCCACGATCATTCATGGAGCAACCACTGGGTGAAACTTTCAGGTAACAAAAGAAAAATCCCTGGACATGGCTCTGAATGTTGAGGTGGAAACAGATTATACTCTTTTTTTTTTTTTCCTGTGTCCAGACTTAAGCCTGTAACAGGCCACCTGTATAGTGAGGGTTGTTAATTACATATCTTGCCTGGTGGCCTTTGGCTTGACACATGGCATGGGCTTCAGGGACACCATTTCCATATTAACTTAAATACTACTCAAAGATGTTCACTTAGATCATCTGAGGGTTTGATTCAGTGTTGGAGCACTTGCCTAGTGTGTTCATGACCGTGGGTTCATCCCCTGTTCCACAAAAGGAAAACTGTTCATTTAGCTTCTCACAATGAGTGCTCAGCATGTGGGGTTCCGAATCCCACAGGCAAGAGCTGTACAGGGTCGTCATCAGTAAACAAAGCCCACTGCCCATCTTTGATAAACAAAGTGGGAAGAGTATTTTCAGATTTGTGACAAGCATTCTGTCCTACCATGGACAGATTTGCAACCTGAAAAAAAATCCCTTCTTTTTGTTTTGTAGACTGTTTTGAAAAAATACTTCTCTGGTGCTGAGAATTATGGAATACTAAGGTTTCGTGCTATCTGATGCCTAAGAAGAATAGCTAGATACGGAAGAGCAAAGCAAGCTAAAGACAGTGGAGCATGTCTTCTCTCCTAGTATTTTCCCTTCTTGCCACTGTTCAAACCAGCTCTCCTGCTTTTGTTTACTCCTGTCACTGCTCCTCCTCAGCCTCTCCTCACATTTACTCCAAGATCCCCTCCTGACCCATGCAGCTATTCTCAGACAATCTGTGTCCTGTACACCCACTCTATGTTCATGATTCACAAATCCTTACCTGTACCCCAGTCCTCTCTCCAACTTCCATTTCTAATTACCTAAAACCTTCCACCCCTGAATTTCTTCTAAGTACCTCAATATTAGCATATCTAGAATTAAACTTGACCTCCCATTAAAACTGGTTCCTCCACTGTCCTCACTGTCTTAGTAAACACCACTGCTGCTCGCCTCTGCCAGCGACCAGGAGTCATCGCAGGCTTGCTCCCCTCCCTGGTCACGTGCATCCAGCTCATCTTCATGATGTCTTCTCGTTAATTTTCTGACTGGGATTATGGGCAGCAACACCTGCACTTAAAGAAATCCTCTTGGATTTTAAAAGTGAATGAGATGGGGATTAGCTAGTAGCAATTTGCTTTATGACCAGATCTATATCCGGTATGTGAAATGGGTATGTGGTCTTGTTTGTGATTGGTCGCTCATGTGGAGACAGGAGGGATCGGACTGGATCCAAATGTACTTGTGTGAGCCACCTTATGGGGCCTCTTTTCTCTCTTCTATATTCAGCTCTTTTCGTGTACAGCACATGGACCTGTCGAACTCAGTTATAAATGTGTCAAACCTCCATGGCATTCTGTCTCAGTGCTCCAAGTTGCAGAATCTAAGCCTGGAAGGCCTGCAGCTTTCGGATCCCATTGTCAAGTGAGTGGCAGCCAAAGCATGTGAGAAAGGAGGTTGTCAGATGTGGCAATTTTGTTTCCTTTACATGACTAGAGTGCTGTTCTGTATGTGTCCAGAAGGACACACAGAATAAATCTTGTGCAGCTCTCCAGCTTCCCCAAAAACTGTCCAGGGTATATGAAAACGACAGAAGTTTGAATACTGATCATATACGAGGTCCTATGCTAAGTGCAAGAAATAAAAAGGCTGTGCCTCTTCCACAGCATTGGTGAATATGTGGCAACACACAGGGAGGGCAGCCTTCTCAGAGGAAGTGACTCATAGGTTGACTGTTCAAGATATTCAGATAGGAGCTCTCCAAAGCCATAGGACACTGCTCTGCACTCTTAAGAAGCTGAAAGTTGCCTGAGCATGGACCTGGGGAGATGAGGAGTCTCAGAGGCTACATTATAGTGGGCTGGAGTGGAGTTTGCAAGAACCCCAGACTCTGGTAGGAGCGAGGAGGTGGTGAAGTCAAGTGTGCTGTGGTTCTGAAAATGGAAAAGCCATGTCAGAGTTGAAATGTATTAGTTCACTTGCCAGACACCACGTAGGGTTAGTCACATGCTAGAAACTACTAGTTAGGACACCGCTATGCTATTCAGATGGGAAAAGAATGATAGAACCTATGTGCCAGATACTGAGTTAAATATAATTATGATAATAAGTACCTTCAATTGGATGTGAAAACTGAGGCACAGAAAGGCTGAATAACTTGTCTGAGTTCACCTATTTTATGGGTACTAAACCAAGATTTGATTCCAGAATAATGAATCTTAATCATTAGATTTCTCTGAAAAGGGGATTTGGTATGCAACCGAGGGGAAGGAAGCCTTTTAACTTAAAATAAGATAGATCGGTGAATGTTTCTTGTACATTTACACTGCAGGTGCTGGGTGGCAGAATTCTTTATGACTTTTTTTTTTTTTTGGTTTTTTTGAGACAGGGTCTCCCTGTAGCCCCAGCTGTCCTGGAACTCACTATGTAGACCAGGCTGGCCTTGAA
>NW_008345884.1:796340-797783 GCF_000622305.1 Nannospalax galili
CTGTAGCCCTGGCTAGTGTGGAGCACTCCTGCTTCTGTCGCCTAAGTGCTAGGATTAAAGACGTGCACCACCACACCCAGAGACATTATGTCATCTAACCATTTAACCTTTTTATCTCCATCAAGAAGATACTGCTCTTGCCAGTTTGCAGATGAGTACACTGAGGCAAATCACCCTGCTGTGTGTCAGAAACAGTGAAATGCGGATTTTAAGTGCGCTCCTCCAGACTCAGAAACGTGTGCTTAATAGCATTCAATGAACCAGTATCATATGATAACTGTGCCTTATTGATGTTCCTCTGGCATTTTTCTCTTTTCCAGTAATCTTGCACAGAATGAAAACTTAGTAAGACTAAACCTTTGTGGGTGTTCTGGATTTTCTGAATCTGCTCTGAAGACTCTGCTAAGCAGCTGCTCCAGGTAGGAAAGTTCTGAGCTGAGGCTATAGATAGAGCTCTTGGGTCAAATGTAGTTATGCATCACATCTGAATAGTGATGAGCTTCTGAATGATGCCAAAGTACTGGCTTGGGCAATGTGGTATCTTTTGCTATGCAAACATCCAGGCTAAACTCAGAGCCAAATGGGTTCTGGAGGGATACTTGTACAGTAATTCCTTTTTCTGTTTGCTATTTTTAAAGTAAGGGACATAAAGCAGTGTATTTTTCACAATGTAGTTGAAAGAAAACTCTTTATACTTAACTGTGCAGTCAAGTTATCACATATTATCTGTAGACCTAATGTGATTTTTTTTTTTCATCAGATATGGCACTTTGTAATTATAAACCAGCTTTAATATGGCTAATTCCATTTGCATCTTTTATAATGTCAGTACCTGAAGAGCATAGTTCAGGGGCTGGAGAGATGACTCAGTGGTTAAGAGCACTGGCTATTGTTGCAGAGGACCTGGATTCAGTTCTTAGCACCCACATAGCAGCTAACAACCATCCATAACTCCAGTGCCAGGGGATCCGATGCCCTCTTCTGGCTTCTGTGGGCACTGTGTGCATGTGTTGACATACATGCAGGCAAGCACTCATACACACAAAATAAAAATAAATTTTAAAACGTTTTTTAAGAGTATAGTTCCGATGTTGTTGAGTGAGGGGAGACATGGTGTACAGACCACACAGTATAGAGTGTATTATTCTTTTTATCCCTTGGTCTCTATCATACACCATTTATACCTGTGTTTTCTTAATGATCTATCAAAAGTGGATTGCCTTTGCATAAGAATATTATTGGAGAGAGAAAATACACAGCACTAGGGCTGGAGAGATGGCTCAGCAGTTAAGAACACTGAATGTTCTTGCATAAGACAGGGTTCAAATCCCAGCACCCACATGGCAGCTAATGACTGTCCTTAACTCCAGTTCCAGGGGAATCCAAAGCCCTCTTCTGACCTCTGCAGCATTGCACGACACAGGTGCACTTACCTACATGCAG
>NW_008345884.1:797962-803482 GCF_000622305.1 Nannospalax galili
TTGAATCTATATGATCTCTAGTCCACCTAAAAATATTTACTATGTGCATTTTATTTCATCTTCTTATGTAACCTTTCCAATAACTAAAAATGAAAAAGAATGAAATTTCATCAAGACTTTGGTTAGTCATCATCAGAAGCCAGTTAAAAATACCAGAACTAGGGGCCTGGAGTGATGGCTAAGCCATTAGGAGCACTGGCTGCTCTTGCAGAGGACCTGGATTGGGTTCCCACATGGCAGCTAACAATTGTCTATAACTTCAGTTCCAGGGTATCTGACGCCCTCTTCTGGCCTCCATGGGTGCACTTGCATACATGCAGGAAATAAATATATACACATAAAAAAATCAAAATAATAAAAATTTAAAATAATAACTGTATATATGTGTGTATATATATATATATAACTATATTTACTTAGGAGTAGTGGGGGGATTGGATATTGTCTTTGACATTCATTGGCCGCCCTGTCAGAAAAAGAAGATGAAGAGAAAGTAGATGAAGTAGATTTTTATTGTATTTGTATCTCTCTTATTAGGAATCAATCTATGGGTTTTATAAAACATCTTTGATTTCTTTTTTTTTTTTTGACAACACCCTACTTGAGAAAACAGACATGCTACAATTTTCCACCTGCAGTCCTACAGTAAAGTTTGGCTTCCCTTCATTTCCAGAAGGGGGCAGTATTTGTTATGGCCTTTGCTCAGATCACTTGCTAACAACTTTCAGAGATAACATAGGGACAGGGAGGTGTGTTTAGATGAGAGAAGGCAGTTGCAGATGGTAAAGCTAGCTAGACAGAACATATGTGCATGAAATGGTAAGGAATCTAGTTATATATATATATAATGTCTTTTTGAGACAGGGTCTCCCTATAGCCTCAGCTGGCACTTGCTATGTAGACCAGGCTGCCTTGATCTCACAAAGATCCACCTGCCTGTGCCTCCCGAGTGCTGGGACTAAAGGCATGCGCCAATATGCTTGCCTGGTTTTATATTTTTATATGTGTAACTTGAGACACATTCCACTGGGCTCATGCTTTCCTCATTACCCTTCTTTTGTGCAGACTGGATGAGCTGAACCTGTCCTGGTGCTTTGACTTTACTGAAAAACATGTGCAAATGGCTGTTGCACATGTATCAGAGACCATCACTCAACTGAACCTTAGTGGCTACCGAAAGAATCTCCAGAGATCAGGTTAGAACCTACAGGCCTGGCCTACTGAGACTTTAACAGCAGCAGCAGATTTGGTCTGTAGAACATCTGTGAAGTTTCTACTACTTAAAGTGTCTCACCTAGTTCAGTGTACGTGTTGTTTTAAGTGTTGTTATCTTTAAGCAGAAGAATTGCTGATCAGAAGGGTTAGGTAGGGTTAGTTAGCTCCTGAACTAGAATCAAGCTGTGAGTCTGAAATTTGTGTGTGTGTGTGTGTGTGTGTGTGTGTGTGTGTGTACACATGTGTCTGCATTTGTACATGGAGGCCAGAAGTCAGTGTGTTAGGTATCTTCCTCACTAGCTGTCCACCTTATTTTTTGAGAAAGGGTCTCTCACTGACCCTGAAGCTTACCAATTGTGCTAGACTGACTGGCCAGCAAGCCCCAGGGATCCACCTGCCTCCACTTGCCTAAAGCTCAGATTACAGGTGCATACTGTTGCACCCATCTTTTCGACAAGGATGCTAGATATCGAACTCAGGTCCTCATGCTTGTGAAGCAAGCACTTTACTGACTAAGGCATCACCCCAGTTTAATCAACAAAATTACTATACAGAACTCCAATGTAAAAATAAGTAAATGCAGTAAAATCAACTTTCTCTATCCGTGGGTTCTGCATTCATGGATTCAACTAGTAACAAATCAAAAATGTTCAGGAAAAAAAACTGCATCTGTACAGAACATGTAGAAACTTTTTTTCTTGGCTCTAGTCCTTAGTGTATTGTAGGAGCTACTTGCACAGTATTTTCATCATATTAGGTATGATAAGTAAGCATACAGGGAGATGTGCGGAGATGATATGCTGCTGTTTTATATAAGAGACTTAAGCATCCTTGGATTTGGACATCCAGGTGGAATCCTGGAGCCAGTCCCCACAGACACAAAAGGATAACTGAAAGTGTTCTCACTGGGAGCTGCCTTGCTGGGGGGGGGGGGGGGGGGGGGTGTTCGCTGTGCGCGTGGCTGGGGGTGGGGGGGGTGGGGGGGCTTTGACCTTGTCTGGAGACCATTTTGCCTGTCTCTGCTGCCACCTAGCGGTTAGAAGCCAGGCATGCTAATGAACACAGCACAGAAAAATAACTCGGAAGTCTTCTGGCCCAAAATGTCAGTAGTGTTAAGGTTAAAGAGCCCTGCCGGAAACCCAAATCAGAACTTCATATTCATAACTTCTACTTTTTAATTCAGTCTGGTGTTTTTTAGATGAACACAGACATTTGAAGGCAGCTGCAGTGCTGACAAACCTTAACATCGACTACACTTTGTATTGTGTGTAACATTCAGGAAGTTTCAACATGCAAAGATACAGGGTTGTAAAAGGAAAGTTTGGGGTGTTCGTTTATTCTTATTTTATGTATAAGCATGTGTGCATGTATGCAAGTGCACCTGTGTTGTGCAATGCCTGCAGAGAACAGAAGAGGGCATCAGATCCCCTTGAACTGGCGTTATGAATGGTTGTTAGCGGCCATGTGGGTGCTGGGATTCAAACCCAGGTGTTTTGCAAGAACAGCCAGTGCTTTTAACCACTAAGCCATCTCTCCATCCCCAAATTTGAGGTTTTTTTTAACAGGTTCATATCACAGTCTCCAACTCATACTCAATCTGGTCTGCACAAAGCCCCTGCCTGATGTCTTCAGGGTGGCAAGAGCTCATGAGTATCTAATTTGCTCATTGAAGTTTGTATTGTGCTTAAAAAGATTTGAATCAAATGTCTGCAGATAATTCTTAACATTTAAGAATTATCTTAATTCTTAAGAATTAAGTAGTATTTAAAAACTACTCTGGGGCTTAATATGTCCTCTTATAAGTAAGATTATTAGGCTATAGGAAATAATAGCTAGACCTTCATAAGTGGTCAGAGGTTTAGGTCAGTTCCCTGTATAAGGACTCACATTTGGATGTGAGCAGCCATTGCAGGTGCCTGCTTTTCAGACAAGAGGGCACTAGAGTCCTGTCTTGATCACACCCCCCTCCACACACACACACACACACACACACACACACACACAAACACACAGAGAGAGAGTACATCAACATTTTCCCTTCAAGCACTATTTGAGTTCTGATTGTAGAACTGTATAGCCATTCTCAAAATCCAGAAGACATAAAAATAAACACAGAGCAAAATAGATGAGCTATCAGCAGACTTCCTAAATGTTATGAAAGGCACTGGGAATGCAAGAGGAAGTAAAGCAAAGAGAGCAGTAGAGCAGGGCAGGAAGGACTGCCTTTGGATAGAATGGTCAAGGTTCTCTCATTGAGTGAGAAATACAAATGGATTTGTGGGAGAGCATTCTAGAACAAAGGACCACAGGTACAAAGGTCTTTGGTCTTTGATATGAGAGCTAATGTATGAGAAGGCACTGATGAGGGAGCCAACGAGGAAGACTGCTTGGAAGCCAGTGGAATAATCTGAACAAAGGCGTGTTGCAAGCTGACCTACCCTTTTAAGCTGCTTACCCTGGTTCTGTGTTGAGGAAAAGCTATTATGTGGGGAGTATGAAGCAGGGTGGATAGCTGGGGAGTTAGGTTGGTAACAGTTGAGGTACTAAGAAACAATCAAATTTGGGCACATTTGGAGAGCTGGCACAACAGGATTCGGTGACAGACTGGATATGGAAAGTGAGAGAAACAGTCAACTGATTCCCATTATTTAGGCCTAAGCCACTGGATTCATACAGTTAGCACGTTCTGAAATGAGAAAGACCGTAGGGAAGGGAAAGATTGAGGGGAGAACCGACTGATTTTACACATAAATTTGGGATGCCTATTTCATAGCCAAATGGGTATACTGAGTAAGTAACTGAAGATAGAAAACAAATAACATTTAGTTATTTGTTTTCTGCTTACAAAGTGACTCAGTTGGTATTTTCTTCCAAATTCTGAAAAGTCTAATTCCAGTAATCTTGTTAACTGCAGTTAATAATTTGGTATATTTTCCTCCAGCCTTTTTCCTTTTCTCAATTTCTATTTATATGTGAGGGTTTTTTATTTTATTATTTTGTCTGTGTGTCTGTGTGTGTGTTGACTAAATCAAAGAGTAGAATGTACTGTGGATCTGCGTATTTTTTTCCTGGTTTATTGTTGTTATTTTTACGTCTTCATTTCTATCTTTCTTTCTTTTGGAAAGATGTGCTGTGGCCAGTGTGTGAAGGTCAGAGAACTTTTGGGAATCGATTTTCTCCTTCTACCTTGTGGGTTCTAGGAGTGTACTATGTGTTTTTCCAGGAGCTTATCGAACTCAGGTCCTCAGGCCTAGCAGCAAATGCCTTTACCCCTCTCAGCATCTTGTCAGCCACTTGCTACATTAACTTAGTAATTTCTTGCTCTGTCTTTAATCTCTATTTTGTAAATATATCTGTTTATGCTCCTTATGTATTTTTCTCTTTTTTTTTTTTGGTCTTAATTTTTTTTTATTTTTGGTCTTTTTAAGATAAAGTCTCCCTGTAGCCTCAGATGGCCTGAACTTGTTATACAGACCAGGCTAGCCAGGATCCACCTGCCTCTGCCTCCAGAGTGCTGAGATTAAAGGTGTGTGCCACTACGCCTGGCTCTTTGTGTATTTCCATTGCTTTTTTCTTCTTCTTCTTATATGGTAAGACTATTAAGAGTTGAACTTATGTTGAAAACATTTGTACCCAGTTTTCTGATTTTTTTTTTGTTTTAGTGTGGTAAAAACTGGGGCTGGAGGGATGGCTCAATGGTTAAGAGTATTGGCTGCTCTTGCAGAGGACCCAGGTTTGATTCCCAGCCCCCTCATGGCAGCTAACAACTGTCTGTAACTCCAGTTCCAGAGGATCCGACACCTTCTTCTGTCCTCCACAAGCATTGCATGACACAGGCACACACTCACATGCATGCAATACACACATACACATAAAATAAAAATAAATTTTAAGAAAATATGGTAGAAATTTTCTCGTTTTTATTTTTCAAGGCAAGGTGTCACTAGCCCTGGCTGGCCTAGAAACTCCAGACTGGCCTAAAATTTGCAATCCTTCAGCCTCTGTCTCCTGAGTGCTGGGAGGACAGATGTGTGTATGTTATGCCTTGCATACCATGGTGGAATTCTAAAATTTTTATGTAGATTATATGTTCCTTATGTTTTTCCTGATGTGTAGAAACTCCTGCTTATCCCAAGATTCCATAAATAATCCCAAGTAACTAGCCATGCGTGGTGGCGCATGCCTATGATCCCAGCACTCGGGAGGCAGGGGCAGGTGGATCTCTGTGAGATCTGAGACCAGTCTGGTCTACATAACGAGTGCCAGGCCAGCTGGGGCTACAGGGAGACCCTGTCTCAAAAAGAC
>NW_008345884.1:803568-825699 GCF_000622305.1 Nannospalax galili
TTATAATTTTGAATTGAAAAATCATTTTTCAGTTATGGTAGGAACAATTTTTGAGGGTTTGTTTGTTTAATAATTTATTTATTATTTTTGTTTTATGTGTATGAAGGTACTGCCTGCAAGTAAGTCCACCTGTGTAGTGCATTGCTCCGGGAAGTCAGAAGAGGGCATTGAATCCCCTGGAACTGGAGTTACAGATGATTGGTAGTTGCCATGTAGGTGCTGGGAATTGAACCTTGGTTGTCCACAAGAGCAGCTAGTGCTCTTAACCACTGAGCCATCTCTGCAGCCCAGGAACAGTGTTTTTAATAGTGCGTGACTTCCTTTAATGATTTGAAAAGTCTTATTTATAAAATATCATTTGCCTTTGTTGTGTACTGGTGTTTGGTTTTGGTTTGTTTTTTTTGTCTTTGCTATTGTAAATTGGGATTTCCTTTTATTTTTCCAGCCAGTCACCTCAGATATTTAGGCAATAGTTTGTTACTCAGTGATTTTGCACAGTTCTTTTAACATTTCTAGGAGTTTTCAGGTGATCTCTTGGATTTTCTTAATAGGAAGTTTTCTATGTCAAGATCACTTTGACTTTTCCTAATACTGTGCTACTATGTCTTGTTGCAAACTTGTAGCACAGTGTTAAAGGACAGCCGTGAAGGCAAATATCATTATCCTTTTCTTCATTTGATAGTGACCATGACCATCACATCTGTTTGTTTTTCCTAGATCTTTCTACCTTAATTAGAAGATGTCCCAACCTTGTCCACCTCGACTTAAGGTATTGTTTGCTTTAGAGCAAAAGCTGAAAAGTATTGGTTGCTCATTAAATGGAGAAAGAATGTTAACATTGACTGAAAGGAATTAAACCATGTATTCTCAGTCTAGGATTGATGAGCGGTTTTGAATCTCCTTTCTTCTTTTGTGTTACAGTGACAGTATCATGCTAAAGAATGACTGCTTTCCAGAATTTTTTCAGCTCAGCTACCTCCAACACCTGTCACTCAGCCGGTGCTATGATATAATACCTGAAACTCTACTGTGAGTATATTTTGCTTTTATGCTAATAGAAAACAGAGACCAATACTTGGTGTCAAAATCAATTATTCCTACAAAATATTCGAAATGCAAACATTAATATAATATACCACAAACTGGCTAGGAAAGAATAGCAGTATAGCTCACAGACTGTATACTTAAAATGTCTGGTAAACTTGAGTTGACTGAAACCATTAACTAAGCATTTATTATTTTATGTCAGCATCATAGCGTTAGAATGCTGTTCTAGTGTTTTTGTGTGTGTGAAGGACTTGCAAAAGAGAAAGCTTTTACATTTATGGCACTCACATTTGGGAAGGCAGACCTAGTGTGGAAGTCCATGAACGTGAAGTCTTATCCAGGCATGGTCCTGGCTGAGTACAGATCTGAGTCTCCTAGGAGATGCAGAATCATCTGTGATCTCATCTAAAGTTAATTTTACCTGCTCAGAAGCAAGTGCAAAGGTAAAAAGCAATCCAACCTCTTTCTTCTAGGAGGTGCCATACAAGGCATCCTGTGAATGGTACCATCTCTTATTTTTGTAAAAATTTCCCTTATTTCATTCCAAATGGCTATAATATTCTCCTTATACCAAAAGTAAATGTAGAGCAACTTCACTGAAAACCACTAGAGGTCAGTTTCTTGCCCTTGCTCAGATACCTTTCTTTTTAGTACATCTGGGTGACATGGCGCTAGTGAGGCCAGTGTACTTATCTTGCTGCCCAAATGTTAGTAATAGTGACTCAGCTTTCCTACTTAAAAATGGTGAATTTGAACAAGTGATTTATTTAGTCCTCAAATGAATGGATCAGATCTTACAACCAAATTCATATTCACAGAATTCTTACTTGAAACCCTGTTTCTTAGCATCTAGAACTCCTAGAATCCTCTGGTATCTGCCCATTCTTGTCATCCTTGCCATCTGGGCTCCTCCTTCACCTGGGCAGCTCCCTGGCAAGAGATGGATGATTCTTTTCTCTTTTTTCTCAAGAGAATCTATCTAAGCATCTTGATTTTATTCTTCACTGTGAAAAGAAAGAAGCTGAGCAGAAAGTAACTCAAATGCTTTCCCTTTAGCTGAGGCGAGGGGAAGGCTGTGGTCCCTCACATTTTTTAATATTTACATCCAGTGAGATCATGGTGTACCTACATAGTAGTTCCCATGTGAACCAGTGAAGAATGTAAGGATGAAGCCCCAGACCTAGGTGTGAGTGAAGCCCTGCATAATCATTACTTGTCAAAATCTAGCCTTTAAAGAAGGCCAACAGGGGCTTTAATAGAGCACCAGAATAGAGTGAGAACAAAATGTTGTCCTTGAACTTCAATGTGCTTCTTTGAGCATCATGTAAATACTTTAACGACTTATGTTGAAAATCCTTTAAGATGAATTTGTTGGTAACCTATCTACCAGTTTAGTCATTCTGGAAGATAATGCATTTGAAATTCTTATTAAAAATTCCAACATGTCCATAGAGCCAGCCATCTGTACTGAAAAATAAAAGGTGATATCTTATCTCAAAAGGAAGAGAATAAAAAAAAAAAAAAAAAGTCTTCTGTAATAGTGATTTAAAAGACTTTAAAAATCTTAGGGTTCAGTACCCCTTTAAGTCCCTTACTGTATTTTCTTATTCCTTAATTGGTCTTACTTCCCACATCTGAATTTTCTTCTAAGTATTTCTCATTCAATGAGAAACCGAAGCTGGAGAGAAAACTGATCTGAGATTAGGAGACACTTAAAATTTCATTAGGTAAAGCGCTTTACATCTTATAAAGGAAAACAGGATTGTGTAGAGGAAATAAGGAATAAACCTGAGTTTATAAATGTCTTTTATACTGTTGTGCAATAAGGTCTCACTGTGTATCCCCAGGCTGGACTATGATCCAACCCCAACCTCTTGTATGAATGTCTTTTTATTATTTATTAAATTCTTATTATATATAAATTAAATTTGAACAGAACCTGAAGATATTATCAATATTATATCACTTAAACTAGAAACAATGGCTTTTAAACTATTCCTTTGTTTTCAGTCTTCTAGCATCTTCAGAGATACTTGTAAGTTTGTTCTTCTGTGTGTGGCTAATACAAGAAGCGATGTTTTGTTTTCTTACAGTTTTCAAGACTTTCTGACCCTTGACCCATCAGCCAATCTCTGCAGCTTCTCACTCGTAGTGCTGAGTGCACCTTGTGATATCCCTCCCGACAACTCTCTCCCAGTGCTGTTGCTAGAACATTTCCTTCTCTGCCTGCCATCCGCTGTCCCTCTTCTTTGTAGTCCCACCTACAGTTTTTCTTTTAAAGTCATCCATTGCAGAATGACTCACAACTTGGCTGTGATGATCTTTAGTGGGAACAAATATAACATCTATGGCTTATGACCTTTCTTTTTCTTCTTTTTTTTGGGGGGTGGCTTTTTGAGACAGGGTCTCCCTGTAGCCCCACCTGGCCTGGCACTCGCTATATAGACCAGGCTGGCCTCAAACACACAGAGAGCCACCTGCCTCTGCCTCTGATATGACCTTCCCAATTTCACTCACTGCCCCTTTTGGGCAAACACATTTGTTTTAGATCTTTTATTTTCTAAATTACCCTTCATCTTGTATTCCACAACATATACTGACCATCTGTGGTGCTTAACCACATTACCAGATTTTGTGGATTGTGCATTTAGAGGGACAGTGGCAAGACCAGTAGAGCAAGTTCAACATGGAAGGCCCTAAGACCACTGAACTGAACCATGTGGGTTCTCTAAACATTTGGGAAACATCAGTGCTGTTGGAGCATATGAATGACACAATCTGACTGAGCCTTTAGGAGGATGTCATGGGCATTATATATAATAAGCTGGAAGGCTACAGGGTTGGAAGCCAAGCCTGGTTTGTTTGAATAATTACTGTGAAAATACAAAAATTGCTTCCAACCCTAGGTCATCGATGTGCTTATTGATCTTCCAAGAGATTTTGCTGAAAATCCAAACTAAATGTTCCCCCTCCTGAGACTTTGTACTTGTGTCCCAACCTTGAGCAAATATAGATCAGAGAGATGAATTTCTAGGCACAGAGACCCACATTTAAAAGAATCATTACCCCAAATCAAAAGGTGTTTACTTTGGATAAACAGGATCACTTTTTGTGAACCCAAATCTCATTGTTAACACGTGTTTATGACACATGGTCACCTAACATGAAATATGTAAGAAGTCTGACCTGTCTCACGGCGGCGGGGGGGGGGGGGGGGGACGACACACACAACATCATGGACACTCCTAGTATGTATCTAGTATGTATAGGTTATTGACTGCCATGAATATATGTGACTGGTATCCCATTTTTCCATCTGCACTCTATATAACCCTATCTAAAGTACTTTAAGGAAGTCTCTGGTAGGTTTTCCTGCCCTGCACATATTTTATTACTGGTGAACCATTAAAAAGATGCCATCAGTACTGCTGTCTTCTTTTGAGAGAGCATAGTTCAAATAAAAGTCATGCCAGATTCCTAACTGCATGCATCTTGGGCTAGTTCCAACTGACACCAGTAGTAAAACCTTTACCTTTACCATCAGCAGCTTGCTAGCTGACATCACAGTAACCCCTTCCAAATTGCTACATAAAGCAATGGAGAAAGGAAGCCCATTTAAATTTTAAAAAACAGACTTCAGAGGGTTCTAAGGATGTCAGGAGCCTCACTGAACACATAGATTTATTTTCTAGCCAGAAACTGTGCTTCTCAGTTTTGAGTTTCTTGTGTTATTTCCTCAAATTATTTGTTAATAAACATTAGATTCTATAACTATAGTGCAACAGTGCCCATAGATTCTGAAAGTCTTTCTTCCATTCTAGTGAACTTGGAGAAATTCCGACACTGAAAACACTACAAGTTTTTGGAATCGTGCCAGATGGTACCCTTCAACTGTTGAGAGAAGCCCTTCCTCATCTGCAGATTAATTGCTCCTATTTCACCACCATTGCCAGGCCAACTACTGCCAACAAAAAAAGCCCAGAGATATGGGGTATCAAGTGCCGACTGACTCTGCAAAAGCCCAGTTGTGTATGAAACACTTACTGCAGGGTGGAGTCTCCTCTTCCTTTGGAATGAGTAGTATAGGCAGCAAACCCAGTTGCTGGAGAATCCAGTTACTTTTATTATTGGTTTTAACTTAGCCTTCATTCTGCACAGTGTTAGGGAACCATTTAAGAGAGAGAACTATGAAGTGTTGCTTTTTAAAATAACTATAAATGCTTCTGTCAGTGCTGTCTGTGCCCTAAGGGCCTACGTTTTAAGTCTGAAATTTTTAGGTGGGCCTATAATTTCAATATAGTTTTTTGAAGCAAAATTTGAGCCAACTTAAGTGCCCTTCTGATTAAATTGTATTTAAAATCACTTTTTAAAAATTACCCCTGGCTAATAGTTTTCATGGTGTTTGTGGTAACTTTTTATCTATTTAATTTTTCAGTATAAAACTTGATTTTGAAGAATAATAAGCTATCTGTATTGTGAGCTGAACAGAATCACAGGCTAGTGGCATGTGAGGCAATCTCTTCTGGGAATTAAAAATACACTCAACTTTGTGTTCAGATTTGAAGTTAGTTTAATAGAAATACAGTCACATAATTGACCTTAAACTCTATATGAGAGAAAGTACAGAATTGGTATAGGATTTGAAGCCTCAAAAGGCCATTTTCTAAGCCAGATTAATATGAAGTATCCTTTAATGTTTTAGGTACTGTATTCCCAGAATTAGGTGAGGGAATCTTAATTGTGCTTTTCTAACTTTATAATCAATTTGTGTTAATGTGGGTTGTTTAGCTTTTAAAATGACTTGCTTTGTATTAGAAAGATGGCATTATTGTAATCAGCATCTATTCTTGAAGTGGATAGAACTGAACTGATACTGTCTGCTATTTTTTCTTTAGCGCCGAAGTTATTTTTATATTACTCTGAAATCAAGTATTTTAAATTCTTTATGTGGTTTTTCACAATAGTGTTTGAAACTACTTAGGTTATTAGACCTAAAGTTCCCTAGGAAGAACTGCTTATTTCTCTGACCGGGAAATACACTAGAAGTAGGTGCACGTGCAGCTTTGGAGCAGCTGGCACTGCTTGCACTTAAGGTGTTTTAAAGACTCAGGTGTTGGACCTTTTGATGGCATTAGTTTTTTAACACCTGGTATATAAAAGCTAAAAGATCAAATTGTTTCTTAAAATTTGTGAAGAAGAAAATTAAGACTGATCTCTTTAGAATGCAACAAAGGTGCCAAGACTCATCTTTTCTATTAACTTTTTTTCATCAAAAAAATTTTATGTTACAGACAATAATATGAAGTGCCTTTTTCTGCTCAGACCTAAAGAACAGTTTTTAAAGTGTTACACAGGAAATGATAATGCTTCACTTTCCTAGTAGTTAAAAAGTGCTAAATACTACTTGAAACTATTGTTTACAGATTAGTGACAAGGGCTGATGATGGTGGGATCCGGTTGGACTCCCAACCTCCAGACACCCTCACACACAGTACCTGTTCTTCCTTACTCAAGTCCAGCTGTAAGCTATTTTGCCAACACATCGCAGCATCTGTATTTTTGTATGTGATTTCTACTTTTATAGACTTGTTTTAAAATAAAATAATTTTTATAAAAATGAGTACTTGCTAATTTGTATCCCTTCTTTCATCAGTTAGAACCAGAAAGCCTCAGTTTAGGCTGTCATTTGGCTCAGGCCTTGTCAGGTAGGTGTGTCCTCCAAGGGAACTAGAACTGAACCCCAAGAGACTCAGACGGGGGGAGGGGGGTGTCTAGGGACAGATGCCACAACACTGACACACACTGAGCACACTGGGGAAAAAAAGGGGGAGGGGGAGTGCCATCTTGGTGAGCCACTGGAGGGCAGCTTCTCAAAGCTTATCAGAGATGTAAAACCGATCATGCCCCTCCTGGATGACATAAACTATGCAAAAACCCAAATAGAAGGTATCCTGTCAGACCTAGTATAGCTGGATGCTCGATGATAAATTGCAGGAGTTTGGGAAAAACAATGGGGATGTGGGCCTTGGAAATCGTCATGGTTTCAGTGGTGTTCAGTGAGCCTATTGTAAGGGAGTCAGGTTCAGATTCCCAAATCCAGAAGGGCAGAGATGGGCGTTGCCAGTGCCGTAAGGCAACCGATCCGGAGAAGCTGGCAGGAACCCAGGGGAGAGTGGGCAATACCCACATGCTTAATGGGGTTGGCAGCAGTTATGTGGGTTATGCGATGGATAGCAAAATTTTTAACTAACAGACAGGGACAGATTCAACGGAGAAAATCCCAGATGGGCACCATCGGGTAAATGGTGTAAAACAGCTCAGTGGCTTGGAGATGGGAGCCAGGGCCACCTGTGTGTGAAAATTCTTTAAGGATTGTGGAAAGCCTAGAAAAAATTTTACAAACCTTGGCAGCAAAAGGGGAAGCCAGAGTTGTGGCTTGGCCACTTCTTTGCATAATAAAAGACTTGTCCTAGGCAAAGGCAACAGCCCCAGGGGAAGCGGAAAAGTCTAAGGAGTTACTGGTAAATTATTTTAGTCTTAGCCTCAGAGCTTATGAATAAACACGGGGGGGGGGGCATGACAGGAGAGTTTCGCTTGCTAAAGGTTAGGAGTCAAAGGATTTAGGGAAAAAGATAGATGACAGTAATAAAAAAATAAAATAAAAAAAGCCTTAATACTGTAACCAGCAGAAAATACTCCACACTGGAGCTGATGGCACTAGACAGACTTTCAAACAAGCAAGAAAAGAGCCCCTCACCACATGGCTTGTGAGAGTATGGGACATGGGAGCAAATAATACCAGTTTAAGTCTTTCAGAAGCATATAACCATCCATCCGTCCTTAAGACATAGGCTGTTTAACCTAGGCCAATACATGAGGGAGCAGTCCCTAATGGAATGGCTTGTGCAAGGCATTAGAGCAAAAACCCAAATAGAACTATCAGTTTTGTCAACTCTGGGGTATTTGGTGCAACACCTTTAAAGTAAGATTTAAATACCGTCCTATTTCATGTTAACATCAACTCCACATGCTTGTCAAAATGAGATAATGCATTTTGAAAAAGTGTTAAATACAGGTGTATCGGCTTTAATGTGCTTCCAAAAATAGTGACTGATAGATTAAAAAGTAGCCGCCATATGAGGAATAGGGTTGATCATGAGTAGGCAGAGTTTATTAGCAAAGGAACACACGGGGCATATTCCCTTCCGGGCAGGGAAAATGTCTGCCCAGGTCTTGAGCTGGGGTCTTTTAAAAAGGGAGGCTTCTGCCTCCTGCAGAAGGCGGGAAGATGTATTTTTTTAAAGTTGGGGGGGGGGAGTGAGAGAGCAAGGCTGTTAAAACTTGTCCTCTTTAGAGATCAAAGGGGAAGCCTGCTGTGTTGGCCAAACAGTGGAGAAAAGTCTGCCTCTCTTGACTTCAAAGACCAAGGTGCTTATCAGCTCTGTTCCCTTTTCTCAGGAGCATGAGAAGTCCTAGGGATCCTGTTGGTGAGGGGGTGGGGCTATCTGAACCTTAACAGTGACGTATTTTTAAAACATTTTAATTCAAGTGGTTAATGTGGTCATATAGTAAAAAGCTACCTAGCAACACTTTGTAAATAGACTTGGTCAGCTTATACATGTACTAGTCCTTCATTTGGAAATGATTTGAATCATTTTTTACAGCCAGAAGACTTGGAGTAGTTTGAATTCCTTTGAACCTTCCTATTCATATGGTACGACGGTAACTCTTAAGTCACTCAGATTTACTGATTTTTCTTTTGTATTACTACCATGCCATTTTTGTTTTTAAATGCTGGAAAACATCAAGTATCTATAATTGATAGAGCTCCATCATCCAGTTTCAAGTCTTATTTAGCCCCTTTCACACCTCATCACCCCAGCCCCAGCCACTCCTACACTTTATTGTGAAATAGACCCAGACTTGTAATTTCGTATTCAAACATTTCCTTCTAAAAAAAGGGATTCTGCATTTTACATTTATGTTGTTTTGCTTGCATGTATATAAGTGCACCTGTGTCATGCAATGCCCACAGAGGCCAGAAGGTGTTGAATTCTCCAGGAACTGGAGTTCTGGTTGTTAGCTTTCACTTGGGTGCTGGGAACCAAACACGGGGCCTCTGCGAGAGCATCCAGTGCTCCTAACTACTAAGCCATCTCTCCTGCCCTCTGCATCAATTCTAAGAATTGAATATCAGGATGGTGTGGAGCCCTCCTCCTTGACCCCCTCCCCTGGACTCCCTAGACCCCTGCCCCTCTTTAGGACTAACTGCTCTTTTCGTTTCTGTAAATCACTTGGCTTGGAACCAGAGGGACAAACTGTACCATCTTCATTTTGACTGATTCCTCCATTTTGTGGTGTCTCATGGTCATAGACTAGGCAAGCCCGGGCATGTCCAGGGGACCCAGGCAGGATTGAGGCCTTATAAGGAATAAACAGGGTCCTCTAGCCCTGAAGATAATAGTCAGCATATTCCATAGCCCTGAGGGCAGCACCCACCAGAGGCCTCCCAGACTGTAACCAATCAATTCAAAAGTACGTTGGTGCATGTGGGCTCTTTGGACCAATCAAAATATAACTCTGTTATTCCCCTCCTCCCTTTGTCTGAAACCTATGAAAAGCTCCCTCCCCATGCAATCAGGGCTCTCAGACGGACCCAGAGTCCGAGCTTAAGCCTGAATAAAGAATCTTTGTTCTTGCATGCTCTCTGGACTCTGAGGTAATTTTGGGGGATCCGTTCTCTGGGCACAACAATGGTATTGAAGAATTGGATTGTTGATTTTGAAAGCAGACCTCACTTTGTTCAGGCTTGAGCAGGATGGAGATATATATACCCCATTACCCTTGAACTTGTGATTCTTCTCTGTCTCAAGCTGATTACAGGTTTATGCCACCACTGCCAGTTTTTGTTCCACTCCCTTGCATTTCAATGACACTGTTTTAACCTGTAGGTTCTCCTTTATCTTTTAAAATTTATTTACTAAAGATCATCTGTGGGGGCTGGAGGATAGTGCAGTGGTTAAGAACAGTGACTGTTCTTGCAGAAGACCCGGGTTCAAATCCCAGCACCCACATGGCATCTAACAACTGTCCATAACTCCAGTTCCAGGGGATCCGACAGCCTCTTCTGTCCTCCGCAGGCATTGCATGCACCACACGGGTGCACTTACCTACACGCAGGCAATACATGCATATACATAAAAATAACAAATAAATAATAGATCATCTGTGTTCCACTTTCTGGATTTTAATGTGATCTTTGGAAAGAAGGGTTAATCTGCCCCACCCACCCTGATCCACCATCTTCATAAACTGGTCATTAGATCTGGTAGTATAAACCTAATATAAGACCCCTGCCCAGAGATGTCTGAGGAGGTGTTTGGCATGTCTCCATATAAGTTTTATTCTTTAATTTATGTATATGTATATTTGAGTATCTGCAGATGCCCATGGAGTCCAGTAGAGGGCACTGAATCCCCTGTAGCTAGTTAAAAGTCACTGTGAGCTGCCCAACATGGGTGCTGGGAACTGAACTCCTGTCCTCCACAAGAGCAGCAAGTGCTCTTAACTGCTGAGCCTCTGTCTACTCCCCCCCCCCATTTCTATTTTTATTTAGCTCCTCACCTACTCAGCGATTTCCTTCAAAATATCTTAAAGCCCACCTTCCTAATGTGCAAAATTTAGTAAGCCTTCTGACTCTTTTAACCCTCATGAATATATTTAAAGAAAAATAAATAAATGGGATGTGAAAACATTACTATAATACTCTTTTAGTTCGTTTTTTGAGACAGAATCAGGCTATTTTAACTCACAATCCTACCTCCACCTCCAGAGGCCTGGGATTACAGCTCAGCAGTGCATCTACTCCTATCCCTCCTCTCTCCCTGTACAGTGTTATTTTTTTCATCATATTAGCTATATATCCATAGAATCTTTTTACTATACTTAGGTATGAAATGAGCTCTTAGTGACTAAAGTTCTAATTTACATTATTTTCACAACTTAGCAGTATATAGCCTTACAGTTTTTATGAGTATGTGTGGTATTATCTGCACATGTGTGGGGGTGCCAGAGGAAGACATGGGTTATCATGCTCTGTCATTCTCTACCATACTCTTGAAGCAGGATCTCTCACTAAAGAAGGACCTAGGCTAGCAGCCAGCAAGCCCCAGCCAATTCTGTTTTCACCCCTTCCTCCCACCATGGTGCTGTTAATTACCAACTTTTTTGATGGGTGCTAGGGATTTGAACACAAGTCTTCCATGTTTGTGCAGTAACAGTTCTTATGTATTTTCCCAGCCCTTGTATACTTAAATTTTTACCTGACACTTTCAACTCAAATGAATATTTTACAATTGTGTTAATCTATGTTATTGTGCTTACACACTCAGTGAAATCAATACAAATGTTTTATACATAAAGGCTATATATCTAAGAATATAAATACATATGGTACATCAAAAATATTAAACTAAAACTTTTCAGGTCCTATTTTCAGGTAAGCACTTTACCCTTTGAATAAATAGCAGGTCATCATTCTGCATCAAGTAGTAAGAGTGAATGAAGTCCACAGTGCACAGAATATATAGCTGTAGAGAAAGACTTGAAACATGTTTTCTTGAGAAACCTTGGCTTTTCCCAACTTTTTTAATGAGCTCATTAAGAATTAAAGAAACTAAGTAAAAAACTAAGTAAGATAACAATGGCTTAATTTTATTTGCATACAGCTGTATTAAAGGTTAACCCATTCAAAAAGACATTTTTGCTATTCTGACATCCTTTGCCATTCATCTATCACAAATAAATTCCTGCCACAGAGCAGAAATTGTATTGCAAATGGATCAGCATTTTAAGTAATTTTAAAACCTTTCCAATATGGCTTATGAGCAATTTCACACAGCAAGTTACCTATTAATATGTTTACATATTAATGTTACAGATTGATGGTAAAACATGGACAACCATATTTCCTTGATATATTAAGGACAGAGTTGGCATTTTTTCTAAGGTTTTTTAAACCTTTTAGAGGAGCTTCTATTGTGTGGAATTTAGCTTCTTTTGCGGTATCTTGCATATATTTTTAATTAAACCAGAAATTAGACTCTGCTCAGAAAAAAATACTCATTTTTATTTATTACATTCTGATGCAGCAAGTAAATTCTCACCTCTGAGTGTCTGCAGATACTCTCAAGAAAAGCATTCTGGATAAACACCAAAACCTACATCAACTTAGGTTGCCTTTGCACATTAACATTTTTTTTTAATTAGTTAGAGCAGCAAGTTGAGTGTTAGCAAAACTAAGAGCATTCAATCTGCTTATGCATTCTAGCTTTCAGTTTTCACTTCTGGGCTCAATGGGTCCAAGTGTTGTGAATACAGCATTTCATCAATGTCTATCCAACACTTCACTGTATGACATAGTGATAGATGGCACAGAGTGGTGTTCAATACTTAATCAATGAAAACAGTTTTCACTGCCAAGTGGAAAACACAACTTTGAATGACATGAGGCAACCATTTCATTATTCAGCTACAAGCTTTGTGTAAAAACTAATTCTTTAAATCAATCAAGAACTAAATGAAAATAATTTCCTCCAAAAATAAAGCAGTTTTCATAAGGTGGGAAAGCTCTGACATTTTATCCTACAACGCTATCATGTAAAATTTGGAATATGGTAAGTGAAAACCACAATACCAAATAAGGCAATTCCAAAACTACTGTCTTCCATATTGTTAAAGAAGCCATTCTTACAATCCTTATACGAGGTGAACATTTTTTAAATGTTTTTCAGACTACTAATAGAACATATCCATCAGGTTATTCTTTAGTCCTTGAATTCATGTTAGAGGTTCAAAGATGGAAAAGAGCATACTGAACTCAGTACTTTTCAAAAATAAAATTGCCTAACCAAAAGCAGTATAGGAAAATTAATGTATTTATTCAGCATCATAATTTGTCCCAACAGATGTATTTCACCTAACACTGCTGACATCAATCAGAATGAGTCAGAATTCAGCTACAATTTTTAAAATGACTAAAATTTTTCAGTCAATAGTCATGACATCATGGTATCCTGGAATTAGAAAATTCTTTTAGCACATATAAAAACACATTTATCTACTTCAGTTAGGTCAATGTGAAGATTTATCAAAATTCTCCATCAATTTTTTTTAATCTTTTAAGTTCTATAAAAAATAATGCACTAATTAAATGATACGTGGGACCAATTCCACAAAGTTAGGGTGAAAAAAACACTTGTGCAGTTAATCCTTTAAGCCTGCCTCTCTAAATTTAAAAGAGTATCAACACGGTTAGTAATTGTAAATAATAAAGAAACATAACTGGCATCGACTTGAATGCATTCAGTCCACCCATTTTCTCACACAGTGAATTGCTTTAGTCTAGCAGATTCCAACAGAAGAGCACTGTGAGTACATCCCACTTTGTCACCTTTGAGCCTAGGGGTAACCAGTCTCAAAAGAACCAAAATACGGTAGGTTTATGGCTGGAAGTCTGTTTCTGCAATAAAAATATTTTTCCAGTAATAAAAATTTGTCATCTGAGAAATCCTTCACTGTTCTAGAATCACAGTTCGAAGCTCATCTTCTTTATTGATCATCATCGAAGCAATTGCTCCATCATTAAACTCAAAAGAAGTTCCTCCATCCACAACCATGCAGGCATCCCAACATCTAGAGCGAACACAAACTCTAGGAAGGAAAAGTCTCATTAAATATTAAACTGGCTTACCCTAAACACTGGTTTTTACTCTAATTTTTGTAAAAATAACTAGCAGATAGATTATTTGATCTTGATTTGAAAAACTAAGTAGCTCTTTGTAAATAATATGCATTTGTCAACATCTCAAATTTAAATATTAAAAGTATAACCAGAGCCTGGTGTGGTCCCAGCACTCAGGAGGCAGAGGCAGGCAGATCTCTGTGAGTTCAAGGCCAGAGTGGTCTACACAGTGAGTTCCAGGACAGCTGGGTCTACAGGGAGACCCTGTCTCAAAAAGACCGGAAAAAAAAAAGTACAACCAATCACTTCAGTATTTATCAGTGAAAACTACAGACTTCACAGTTCCCAGGCCATTTTTACATAACTTATTTCTATTATAAAGATTTTAAGCACCATGCATAGTGGCACACACCTTCAGTCCCAGCACTCAGGAGGCAGAGGCAGGTGGATCTCTGTGAGTTCAAGGGCAGCCTGGTCTACATAGCTAGTTCCAGGTCAGCGGGGTATACAGAAGACCCTGTCTCAGCAAGACCGAAAAAAAAAAAAAAAAAAAAAAATTTAAATATTGAGCAAGAGTGTATTTTCCTATAAAAATTTTACTTAGGGATTATGCATGCAGAAAAAAGGCCTAAGTCATTAATGTATACAGTTCAATGAACAGTATAATCACCACCAAAACCAGTGCCCACTCCCAGTTGCTGTTTCTGCCCCCTTCTTCTGAAGTACGTCACTCTCCTAATTTCTATCACCACAGGGAACTATATCCACTCTTGAACTTTTAGTACCTTAGCCATTCTAGTAGGTATATTGTGGTATCATAGTATAGTCTTAATTTTCATTCCCCAAATGAATAATAATGTCAAGCATTTTTTCACAGGCTCCTTAAATATTGCCCTTTGTAAAATACCAAAAACCTTTGGCCTTTTTATTTCTTTAATTGCACTGGCTGTCTTTTACTGATTTGCTGGAATTTTTTTATGTAGACCAAGTAGCCCTTAACCAAATGCTTGGAACCAGAAGTGTTTAGACAACATTTTTTCACATTATGTAATATTCTAGTGTAGTGGAATTTAGCAATCTTTTGTTGTTCAAGTGCATTTTATGATGTGTTTTAAGTAACTTTTCTAACCATCAATGTGATGATACCATTGTTTATATTAGTAAAACTTAAATATGAGAAATATACGCAGCTGAATAGCCTTGTTGAATAATCAAAATTAACTCTCAATTGAATAAAGTGAACACATTAAGAGATGTTTCCTTTTCTTTTTTTTTTTTTTTTTTTTTTTTTTGAGAGGTTTCTTTCTTAGTGACATTCCTGGGAAAAAAATAAAATATATTTGTCTCAAAAAAATACAAGCAAACATTTGTCATACTGATGATGTGAATGAGACTGTCAAGTCAAACCGGGGACACTTACTTTGAAGAGAAACAGCGCTGCCGACTACTTGAGAAAACTCTGTTTGCTATTGGCTCTCGAATACTGAAGAGTATTTTTGGTTCTTCTGGACTGTAGAGCAATGATTCATTATATTCATTTGTTACTAGAAAGGAAAAATTAGCAAATTTAATAAAGGATGATCACATTTGAGAAGTACAGCATGAAATTAGATGCTATTTGCTTAAGGCAAAGTGTTTCAAAGGTCTGTTTGGGAACTCAATAGACAGTCTACCATAAAAATCCTTACAAATAGATGACCATTAAGTCCACCATTATCCCACAAAAGTATACATCACCCACAATATAGCAGAAACAGTTACAACTGGGAAAACAAAGATTTTTAAAAAGAAAAACACTACAAAGCTAATAATTTAAATTCATAGAAAGTATTAAAAAAAAGGGGGGGAGGGGGGACTTGAGTTGTCATAGTCCCTAACCAAGTTCCCTCAAGTACCACATCAAAGAGTTTATAAGTGAACTATCCTGACAGAGAAATGCAGCTCCATTGCTCCAAGTCCTATGTCCGAAGTATGCACTGTCTTCAGCAAGAGGATCTTACCTTCAAGTTCTGGAATGTAATCAAGGGCTATGGCAATAGCCTGTATTATTTTGGGAGTCTCTTGGACCACCCACAACTAGAAGGGAGGTTTTGCTGTATGGCACTGTGTTCCTTGTTATACAGCCTTCAGCTACTGTATGTGTATTTTCAGGGGAGTTCTGAGTTAATGAATTTCCCTCTGGCTTTTTACACCACGCAAGCTTTATTTATCTCTCCTCTCCTTGTCTAGCCTCTTTCCTCCCTCCCCAGTTTAAGTGCCCCCACTTTCCCCTTGTCTCCTATTATCCCGACAATCTTGAGTTTCTTCTTCTCCTTTACCCCCATGGTTCCTTGTATGTCCTTCCCTCACCCCTTTCCAGTTGAATAATCCCATTTTCCCCATTTCTCCCTTGGTAACATCTGTTTCCTACTATCCCCCTCTCTCATGCTCTTTCTTTACCTTTATCTCCATGTTCCCTTTACATTTTCCTGGCTCCTGCAGTTACATAAGGATATATTACATACTCACATATAAGGGATTGATGCTAAGAGCCACAAATGAGGGAGAACTTGCTTTTCTGGGTCTGTTATTTCACTTAGTGTAACAGTTTCTAGTTCCATTCATTTACCTACAAATTGGCACTTTAATGGGTAATTATTAGCTATCTAATTGGACTTAAAGCCATCTCAATGGGAGGAAACTCATGGGTGGCACTGTAAATACAAATAGCCAAATACACATGGCTGGAGAGGTCACAGATATAAGAGAAAAATCTTACCTCTGTCATATCTCTAGACAAATTGAAATTTCTTACTGTGTGCTAAATATGGATCCTTATATTAACAGACAAGTATACCATATACCATTCATCAAAGAAGCATCTTTTTGCAATAGAGGCTGTTACAGAGTTCCACAACTGGTCACACACAGAGAATATATGTCTGAGAGATGCTCTGCTGTGACACATCTACAGTGGAACCTCTACACCTAAGGCTCATGGAACATAGCAGAACAGGGGGTAGAGAGAATACTAATACATCCCTCAACTCTCACTAGCTCCTCATACAACAAAATGTAATGTATACAGAAAGTCACAACTAGCTAAGTTTTTGAAAACAAGAGACTGCAGAGTGTTTGTCGTTGGATAGGACTCCTACATTAAACCTCACCCAGCCATGGCTCAGGGACCAATGCAGAAGAGGGGCAAAAAGACTGTAAGCCAGGGTTGGTGCATGAACATAAGGAAAACAGAGGCTTTCAGGCCACTGGGAACTTGCTCGTATGGACTTGTACCAATGGTGACAACATGCATTAAGACTCATGCTGATTCAGACAAAAACCCAGCATAGAACGAGGGAAATGGGCAGCAGGCCCCAACCCTAGCCAAAGAACTATTGGCAACTGATCACTACTGGGTCAGGTACATTTTTTTTTTTTTTAAGGAAGTGACTCTAAATAGGCTGACTAGACTTCAGTAGATGAACTTGCACCAAAGGAGATCTGAATGTTTGACCAGATAGAACTTAATATGTATGACAGAATGCACGAAATCCAGTAGGGGGGAAGGGCTATATAGGGCACAGATGGAGGAGGGGTCCTAAACTTTATTAAGATTATATGAAATGCACAAAAACTCAATTAAAATATTTTTAATTTTTTTTTAAATTTTATGTGTATGAGTGTACTGCCTGCATGTATATAAGTGCAATGTATGTAAGTACACTGTGTTGTGCAATGCCTGAGGTCAGAATGTGTCGGATCCCCTGAAACTGGATTTAGGATGGTTGTTAGCCATCATGTGGGTGCTGGGAATCAAATTCAGATCCTCTGCAAGTGCTCTTAACTGCTGAGCCATTTCTACAGCTCCCCAATAAAAATATTTTTTTAAAAAAACAAAAATGCAGTCTCAAACAACAACAAACAATAAACTTTCCCCAAAGAATATGCCATTTTTAAAGGTATTTTTAGAAACCTTTGGGACCTGCTTTCTCTCTAACCAAGAGACACCTGAGGGTTGTCATGCAAACCATAAACCAATTAAAGTCAACTGTAAAATCCAGACATAGCTGCACATGTCTGTAATCCCAGCTACTCTAAGGCAGTAGGATGGCTTAAGCCCAGGAGTAATTTGAGGCCGGCCTGTGCTGCACAGTGAGATGGTCTCTTTTCAAAACAACAACAAAAGGACAACTATACGAAGTTCAGAATTGAAATTTAACTGAGCAACACATTACAAATATAAATACTGTCTAGTAACATGCCTTATTTGTGAAACTACCGTTAGAATTATATGTGTCTTTCTCAACTTAACAGTAAGTTTATATGTCAATAAAGTTATTAACATGAAAATATTTTAGGTTGAAAATGTACTCAATACACCTAACCTGCTGAACATCACATAACACAGAATACTAGAGAGTACCCAAATCCTGTTTTTACCCTCTGATCTTGTGGCTGACTGTGAGCTTACAGCACTCTGCCACTGCGCAGGGTCACAGGCGTTATCACAAAGCATCACTAGCCTGGGAAAAGATCAACATTCAAACTCTGAAGCTTCTACTAAAATGTTATCATTTTTTTAACCACTGTAAGGTTGAAAAAAACATGGTAAGGTTGGGTCTGTAATATAACTTATCCATTAAAATTAAAAATGTGCTACTTCTGAAAGAAACCTCAAAAGAAAAGTTTGAGGCATGTCTGTAACAGTGATTGTACCATTGGCACTTACTATGGCTTCTGTAGATGGCCAAACTGTCAAAGGAATAATATTAACTCAGTCAAACTCTCATATATTTGCTGAGTAAAAGTCTATTCCCTATATTCTGTATATAACCTTAGTATAAAAGACATAAATTTCAGCTGTCTTATGTTTATCATGTTTGGGTTTGAAATTTTAATATAATTTTTGTTACATACATAAATATTTGTACAAAGTTATAAGGCACAAGGTGTTTTTTTATTCATGTCTACACTGAGTGATCAATACAAGATACTCAGAATATTTATCACCTTAAACCTTTATTCAGTTCTTTATGATGTGTAAAGCCAAATCATATAACTAGGAATTGATTATTATATATGCCAATTTTCCTTTCCTTGATACAGATTTAGTACTAATGCTAACTGATGATTAAAATAATCTTTTAAGTCTCAAATTGAAAATGAGAATCCTTATAGATCTAAACCCACGAAAAGCAAAGTCAAAAATCTGGAAAAACCTACTGAAATGTCACAAACTTAGATATGCTCTTCCTGTTTACACTATTTCTATCTCCTAGGTCATATTCTGACCTATCAGTTGTTTTTCAGGGTGAACATAACTGACAGTATAAAAGCCCAGCTGACAGATGCTCAGTAGTTAAGAGCACTTTCTGCTCTTCCTAAGGATCCAGGTTCAGATCCTACAACCCACATTCAATGTCTCATAAGTGCCTATAATTCCAACTCCAAAGGACCCAACACTCTCTTCTGGCCTCCACAGGCCCCAGAACTCACATGCACACATACCCCCTCACAGACAGACACACATAGCATAGAATCAAATATAAAATAAATGTTTAAAATTTGAAAAAAATAAAAGTTCAGTTTAAGGTTGGCAAGATGATACTTTGCACCAAACCTGATGACCTAAGTTCAATCCCTGGGACCCAAATGGTGGAAGGAGAGAACAGACTCCAGTAACTTTTCCTCTGGTCTCCACACAAATGCCATAAACACAAAATGAATGAATGAATGAATAAATAAATAAATAAAGCAAATTATTTGAAGTCTAGCTTTGTTATATTGTTTTGCTACATTTAACAATATATTGTATTAAAACATCGATGTCCAAAAAAGTACTCCACTAACTAAACAACCACATATCACACTGTTCATTCTCAAAAGTGATAGAGACTAAGCTATTGGTGACTAATAATCATTTGGTACCAACCTTTTTCCACCAATTCTTTGCCCAATGGAAGAGTCAAATTTCCTTGTCGTTTTGCTATTGAAAGAGAAAGGGAGAAATAGCTTTAATACTTTGTATTTATAATAGCAAATAGATAACATGTATATTATATAGCATAGTGTAATTCTGTTATGACATATAGTACTTACCAATATTTAAAACATCTTCAACAGCCTGAGCTGCAACCCTGTTAATATTGAATGACCTATAAAAAAATGCAATTCTTATTTTAGTTCTAAAATCATACTGAAAATGAAAATTATATAACCGATTTAATATATAAAGAATTATTAAAAATTAAGACCATTTCAAATTAGCAGTTAAAACTAATAAATAACATATTGGCATGGGTATAGGAAAAAAGTATCCTTGTAAATAGGACTACAGAACTTGCAACTGGAAAGCAATTAAACACTGTGAAAATTTAAAATAAACATACTCATCAATTTTTTAAAAAGCCGTCCTCACACACTGATAAGAATACAGAGGCCCTGGGCCTGCCGGACCGCAGGCCTCTCTCCAACCTTCTCTCTCTCTCTGAGGTAAGTCGATTGGGTCCTCTGTGCCTTGACTCCCCCAGCCTCATTCACCCTCCCATCTCCCCCACCCGTCTCTCCTCCTAGCCTGGGCTCTGTCCCATTCCTGGTCTTGGCAACCCAGACACCTGGAGAACCACCACTGCTTCTTCCTGATCCTGTGCATCCTGACCAACTCTCAGTTCCTTCCCAGGTTCCCAAGGAGAACTGCTTCTGGGCCTGGCCCCGCCCTCACCTCCCTCTGCTTCCCTGGGCCTGCAGGACCCACAGGCCTCTCTCTTACCCGCAGGCCCCTCTCTCTCCTAGGTAAGTCAATCTTGCCCTCCATGCCTTGAATCCCCCAGCCTCATTTACCCTCCCATCTTCCCCACCTGTCTCTCCTCCTAGCCTGGGCCCAGATCCATTCCTTGTCTTGGCGCCCCAGACACCTGGGGAACCACCACTGCTTCTTCCTGATCCTGTGCATCCAGACCAACTCACTTCCTTCCCGGGTCGCCAGGGGCACTATGGGCCTGGCCCCACCCTCACATCCCTCTGCCTCCCTGGGTCTGCACAACCCACAAGCCTCTTTCCTGGATGCCAGGGCTGACCTTTCCTCTTCCTGGTCCTCTGCATCCAGACCAACCCAGCTCCTCAGTACAGTCCCCAGGGGCCCTTGGAGCCCCCTCCCACCCCATCTTCCTTTGCATCTCTGGGTGACATGGCCACCAGCTGCCCTAGACCAGCATCTTTCCTGGGCCCAGCACCCAGGCCAGTCCAACCACCCAATTCCTGGGGCCAAAATCTATCCTGGAGGGATCCAGACCTTAGGAGAAAGCCTGAGAGTATCTGATCCTCATCTGACTTGGGCCTCTGTGGCAACTCCTGAAGACAAAAGCAATCTGGTCACTCCAATATAAAATCAAAAGAGAGAACTGGAAGCTTAGAGGAACCAGCCTTTCGTGCCCAAAAAATAAACCACAAAGATACATAAAATACACAAAAAGAAGCAGACCTAAACTTGAAGGCTTGACTCTCACACAAGAATCAGAAACTACAAAAGAAATTCACAAGTCAAAATCACAGAGAAAAAACATGAAAAACCAAAATACCATATAGCCACCAAATACCAATAGTCCGCTAGAGGAGATAATGTAGGACATGGAACTCAAAACAACAATTATAAACATGATAAAAGAATTCAGTGAATTTAAAGAACACACAAACAAATCAAAGAACCGAAGGAAGATTGAGATAAACTTCTGAATGAATTCAGAAGTTAGAAAAACTGAAGAATACTCAGGCTGAAATGAAGAAGGAAGTGAAACACTCCACTCAGTAAGTGTGATGGCTAATCCTGGGTGTCAACTTGATTGGATCTGGGATTAACTGAAATGAAAGAAATCTTCTTGATTGGATCATCTAAAGCTGGAAGACACACCCTAAATGTAGGTGTTACCTTCTGATGGCATCCAGTATAAAAGGCCAAGGAAGAGAATTCCAGGCTTCTTGCTGCTTACCTTCTCTCTTGCTGGTGAGCTCGTCTTGCTGCTATAGACTGCAGAGAAGCTGATCTTTTGGAATTCGTCAGACCTTCAGCATCAGATTGGGACTACTGAGACATCCAGCCTTGTGGACTGAGCGACTACAGATTCTCAGCCTCTCCAGTGTGGTGCAGCCATTGTTGGAATACTCGGACTCTACCGGTGAGCTAAGCTGATAAATCTCTATATATTCATTCTACCAGTTCTGTTTCTTTGGAGAACCCTGACTAATACAGTAAGCCAATTAGAAACGACAGGAGAAAGCCTCACCAATAGGACAAATGAAATGGAAAACAGAGTATCAAGACTGGAAGATAAAGTGGATGAACTGGACCACTCAAGCAAAGATTATGA
>NW_008345884.1:825757-825945 GCF_000622305.1 Nannospalax galili
AAAGACCAAACTTATGAATCATAGGCATACAGGAAGGAGAAGGATACCACGATAATGGCATGGACCAGATCTTCAAAAGAATCATGGAAAAAATTTTCCAAAATTAAAGAAAGACATGCCCATACAAATACAAAAAGCAAGCATATAGAACACCAAACAGACAGGACCAGAAAAGAAACTCTCCATGG
>NW_008345884.1:826179-826700 GCF_000622305.1 Nannospalax galili
CTTCCATGACATAAATAGGCTGAAGGAATTCATGTCCACAAAACCAGACCTTCAGAGAGTTCTGGAAGCAATACAAAGAGCTGAAGAAAGGAACAACTATACTCAAGGGGTAGTGGGAAGAAATCCAATGAAGGTATAACTGTGGAAAAGTATAGCTATATCAAGGATGTAAAGAGAAATAAAACGATAGGATTCAATACTTACTCATCTTTCATTAATAACTTTAAATATTAATGGACTGAAATCCTCAGTCAAAAGATACAGACTAGGTGAATGGGTTAAGAAATAAAACCCCTCTTTTCGTAGTCTGCAAGAAACCCATCTTGCTTTCAAGGACAGACACTATATTAAAGGAAAGGATGGAAAAAAATCTACCAAGCAAATGGTACTAAGAAAAAAGGCAGGTGTAGCAATTCTAGTATCTGACAAAATAGACTTTGAACTAAAACTAATCAGAAGAGATAAAGAAGGCCACTTCATTTTGATCAAAGGAATAATGAATCAAGAAGATACTACAATCA
>NW_008345884.1:826815-827383 GCF_000622305.1 Nannospalax galili
GTCAATGGGGGCAGAGAGTTGACAGAGAGACATCTCAATTAAACAATACCATTTATCAAATGGACTTAGCAGACATCTACCGAGTATTCCACCCAAGCAACAAAGGACATACTTTCTACTCAGCACCCCATGGAACCTTCTCCAAAATCAACCATGTACTGGAGCACAAAAGAAACCTCAACAAATAAAAAAAGATTGAAATAATTCAATGAATTCTATCAGACCACAGTGCAATAAAGCTTACAATCAACACCCAAAGAAGCCATAATCACCACATAAGCACATGGAGATTAAACAACACACTCCTAAAACGATGAATGGGTCAAAAGAGAAATTGAGAAAGATATAAAAGCATTATTGGAACTAAATGTAAAGGACAATACAACACAACAAAACCTCTGGGAGATGCTGAAAGTGGTCCTTATATGCAAGTTTATAGCTCTAAGTGCCTACATCAAAAAATTGGAAAGAACACAAATAAATAACTTAACATTGCAACTCAACACACTTGAGAAGCAACAGCAAATGAAACCCAACCCCAGCAGACAAGAAGAAATAACAAAAACCA
>NW_008345884.1:827563-828241 GCF_000622305.1 Nannospalax galili
ACTAAACCAAGAAGAGATTAACAGCTTAAACAGACCCATAACACAAAAAGAAATTGAAACAGTAATACAAAACCTTCCAACTAAAAAAAGCCCAGGACCAGATGGATTTACTCAGAATTCTATCAGACATTTAAAGACGATCTACATCCAATACTACTTAATTTATTCTAAAAATAGAAATGGAGGGAAAATTTCCAAATTCCTTCTATGAAGCCAGCATCACTCTCATACCAAAGCCTGGTAAGGATACAACCAAAAAAGAAAACTATAGACCCATATCCTTAATGAACATAGATGCAAAAATTCCCAACAAGATACACAAACCGCATACAGGCACACATCAAAAAGATCATCCATCATGATCAAGTTGGCTTTATCCCAGAGATGCAGGGATGGCTCAATATACGTACGTCAATAAATGTCATAAACCATATAAATGGGCTCAAAGTTAAGAACCACATGGTCATCTCAATAGATGCAGAAAAGGCCTTTGACAAAATTCAACATGCATTTATGTTCAAAGTCCTAGAGGGAATTGGACTGGAGGGAACATACCTCAACATAATTACAGCCATATATAACAAACCCACAGCCAACATCATTCTAAATGGAGAAAAACTGGAAGCATTCCCATTGAAATCAGGAACCAGACAAGGCTGCCCGCTATCCCCACTTCTC
>NW_008345884.1:829773-830498 GCF_000622305.1 Nannospalax galili
GACTCAGAAAAAAATCAACATATGTTCTCCCTCATATGTGGATCCTAGAACCAAACCCCGATAAGTGAGTGTGTATCCAGACATGATGACAGGAACCAGGATAATGGAAAGGAAACAGGGAGGTAAAGGAAAAGAAAGAACCTGAAAGGGAAGAATAATATGAAACAGGCCTTAATAAGGGAGATAGAGACAAAAATTTGGTTAATTAAAGGGAGGGAGAGGGAAGGGTATACAAGGAACCTAGGGGATAAGGGGAAAGAAGGAGTTCAAGAGAGGTAGGACTATAGGAGAAGGGTATTATTAAGGGAGAAAGGGGGGAAATGGGGGCACTTTAAGTGGGAAAACCATGATGGAGGGGTGAGACAATGCTAGAGATAAACAATGCCAAGTTTGTTTTGAAAACCAGAGGGAATCATATTACTTCTACAACCTATACAAATTATACATAGCAGATCAAGAAATGTATGTCTAGATAAGGTTTATCTGGGAACAACTGGTCTTTGCCCAAGATTTACCTACATGGCACACAGTAATTAAAAGTACCAGACTGGTGGAACTAACCTTCTTGGATGTTTAACAGATATACTTGGAGGCCTATACTAATTTGGTAGGAGGTACATAAAGGACCTCTCCTTATTAAGGCAAGGTTTTGCTCCTTGCCCTCCTAGGTCGACTAGTTCCAGGCGACTATGAGCATCTCTCAAAATGTCCTGTAATGGTGGTGG
>NW_008345884.1:830545-831639 GCF_000622305.1 Nannospalax galili
TGAACCAGTGTCCAGTCTACAAAGAGGAGGGTCAACACAGAGGAATCATTTCCTCCATGCTTCCAAGTGCATCCATCCATGGTCGAGCAGGACCTTTGACTTATCTTCACATAGGCTGAACTGGTAAAAGAAAGGAGCCAGGCACTCCTCCCAAGCCCATGTGACCCCTGAGGAACAGGTCCTCAAATGACCTTAAGAGTAAAAATAAATTAGTTTATCAGGGCCAACCATATGGCCTAAACATCCAAAAGGAAAGTATAACCAAAGATTAAAGGGATCAATATAATTTCTTAAGAGTCCATATGCATAGCTAAAGGCTACATAACAAGAAACAATGCCAGACAGGAGATACCTTCTTTTGAGTTGTTGGCCAGGGTGAACAAAGGGACTCCCAAATAGTAACTCAGCATAGAACTGGGAAAATGAACAGCAGACCTTAATCTTATCTAAAGGAGTATTGACAACTGATTGCTGCTAGAAGAGGAACGGCTGACCTTCTTAAAACAAAGACTTTGAGATAGGCTGACTAGATTCACCAGAAGGGCAATACTAGGGGGGATTGGCTGGGGTGCTAACAACATAGCAGACAGTAACAGGGATATCAGAATATAAGGGCTCTAGTTGGGAGAGGAGGCTACGGGAGGGTGCCATCTGGGAAGTGGGTGTATAAAAATATTTTCTTCAAAGCATAAAAATTTGCTCCTTAATAATTAGTAGATGTGCAAAACATTACCATTGAAATCTACCTGATGACTTTACATTCATGCTCAGGTGCCAAGGATCTTAGAAAGTAAGTGACTGTGACTAGTAATAATCAGATACATAGAGATTAGAGACGCATGTACAAACATCTAAGTGTTATTTGCATTAAAAATGAGCTTTTCTGTATGAAACAGTAGATTCTAAAATGAAATAGAGATCTTTTTTAAAGGTTAAAACCTCATTCAGTTTTAGGTTTTATAGGGTTTATACTGAGTACAATAATGTATAACTGTATTAATTCATGTGTAAACCTAAAAGTTTACAGCCAATTCTGAAAGAGATGCATCTTAGCTCTGGAAATTGTTATTGAATATGTCAATGTTGTAATGAAA
>NW_008345884.1:832139-859586 GCF_000622305.1 Nannospalax galili
ACTGTAAACCTAAAAATTTACAGCCAATTTTTAAAAAGATACATCTTAGCTCAGAAAATTGTTACTGAATATATCAATGTTGTTGTAATGAAATGCTTCTTCTAAGTATGTGGTTATTAAATAAATAACTAACTGGCAAAAAAAAAAATACAGAGATTACAACTGTCAAAAAAATAAAATGAACATATTCCTCAATTTAGCAATTTATACTTGAACATTATTTCCACATATAATGCAGAGACAGGTACAGGAACACTTACTGAAACTGATTAGGAACCTTCTTTAATTTAAATTTATATCATATAAAAGACTTATGGAAGCTGGGCATGGTGGTGTACGCCTGTAATCCCAGCACTTGGGAGGCAGAGGCAGGAGGATCTCTGAGTTCAAGGCCAGCCTGGGGCTATAGGGAAACCCTGTTTCAAAAAGACCAAAACAACCCCACCCCCCAAAAAAAAACAGTTTATAGAAACAGAATCCAACGTGAAATAAATTCTCTGAAGTGGTGTTAGATTATGTGTCCTGTAATTATAATGTAGACCTCAGTTAATTCCCTGTATCTTAAGTGATAGGTTACATTCTACTTGAAGGACAAACTAAATGCCTTTACACAGATATTAGCTAAAATATGACTTTTTTCTTAGGTCTACTATAATCTTCATCAAGTAAAATCAGATATAACTTCTCCCTAAGATAACCAAATTTTAAGGCTATTGAGTATTTTCTTCAACTACTAAAATCTATCACATGAAACACCTCATCCTTACTGAAGTCTGGTGAGGCTGAATATTTGAAGACGGGAAGTGTCTTAAGAACCTCACTGAAACAGAAGGCAGCCCACTCTGCAGTGCTTCTTCCAGTGCACGGAGCACAAGCATGTATCACACTAACCAGAAGACTGAAGTGAGAAGGGACAATTTGCTTGCTATGAAGTACAATCCCTATCTCCTACTCCCATGGGAAAATGTTTGACTATGCAAAGATGGGATTTCTCTCCTCTTCCTCCTGACCATATGGGTAGATTTCTAGCCCTTTTTGTTATATAACAGTGTCACTGACTCTAAGAGAGCCACCTAAGGAGTGACTCACCTTTCAACTGTGTGTCCTCTACAGGTAGCTTAGGCCTCTACTACTTCTCCATTTAGCTGACTTTCCACGGGAGACAACACAAGTAACAACAACTGTTCAGGCAATCACACCTGTGCTTGTAAAGGTATTCTGAGAGCAACCAATTGTCTGCTATTTTCCTAAATTTGTATTCTTGCTAAGTCTCATCTTCTTTCTTTACAAAAAGGAGATGATAACCCTTCAGGATTTCTATAGGATTAATATTTTTTAAAAAATTAACACAGTACCAAGTAGCAAGACTAGTTGCCTGTAAAACAGTTTGTATTATAGTGCATAGAACATAAACTTATAGAATCATTTAAGTTCAGAACAGAAAGTAGGAGCATTGATCTACCTTAGTTCTCTCATCTTTCAGACAAGGAGACTCGCATATTGCTGGAAAACTGCCCAGTGGTCCCTACAGTTCTCCTAAACCCCAAGTCATCATTGCAGTTATCATACGTACACATCTTATAGATGAGACAATGGGGAAGAAAAGGGAAAAATTCTGAGAATTATTTCTAATTCTCATTTTTGTTTTCAGCAAATATACTTCCCATGTTCAGTAGAAAAGATGCTTCCATGAAAAATGAGAGTTGTCAGTTGTAATGTTTCCAATTTATGAGTTGTTTACAGAATAGTTTCACAGCTTACTAAATGATTTTTTTTACATTTATTTATTTTGTGGGGGCATGGAGTGGGAGAAGCAAATGTGGAAGTTAGGAAGTTAGGAAAGAACCTATTCCCAAAAGTTCTCAGAAACCAAATTCAGGTTGCCAGCCTTGGTGGCAAATGCTTTACCCACTGAGTGGTATCACTAGATGATTAATTTTTAAAATAATTATTAAAAATTTCACTTTATAAATGCTCCTCTCACCAGCCCTCAAGAAAATGATATATTAACCTATCTTTTTAAATAATATTTATTTTTTTCCAAAATATTTTATTTAGCTGAAACTAAGTTTCTTTTTTTAAAGGATGTATTGTTACTACCTCTGAATGAAATGAGATGATGTTTCAAAATTACTTCAGAATAACATAGGATAAAGGAGTTTGGTAAGATGGGTGTATAAAGGAAATGAGATTGGACATGAATTAATTACTGAACTGTCTGATAAGCTCGTGGACATTCAATAGCACTATTTTGTCTACCTGTGACTATATACATTTAAGATTTCCTATAATAAAGTTTTTAAAGTTATACTTAAAAAGGAAGAAACAATGCCAGGCATGGTGGTGCATGCCTTTAATCCCAGCACTCAGGAGGTAGAGGCAGGTGGATCTTGTGAATTCAAGGCCAACCTGGTCTACATAGTGAGTACCAGGCCAGGTGGGGCTACAAGGAGACCCTGTCTCAAAAAGACAAAAAGAAAAAAAAAAAAAAGGAGGAAACAAACTCTAAATTAAAACTACTCAAAACTAAAATTATATTGTTGAAGAGATTTTATTTGTTCTTTAAAACAGAGTCTCACTATGTAGACCCCATGGAGCCTCAAACCTACTACCATCCTCCAGCTTCAGTTGGAGGCATACCACCACACCCAGCTAAAATTACAGCTTAATAACCATTGTTTTTGCTACTTTTGAGAGCACAGTCATTTATCTGAAGAGGTTCGAATGAATAAATATATATTGGGTACAATACACACACACACACACACACACACACACACACACACACACACATTAAACAGGAGAAAAAAAAACGGACTAGCCATCACCTCAGATCCCTCAAATTCCCCAAACTAGTTGAGCATTCGCTTGTCAGACTAGTAATACGATAATGCTAGAGCAGCACTATGAGAAGAGTGGTGCGGAAGGACAAAAATAGGATTAATTCATTGTGCTTATGAAAACACAGTGTTAATGACAACTTCCTAAAGAGAATGCCATTTGAAGACTGGATTCTTTAACTAGTGGATGGACAGTGGAGTGCGTTCAGAAATTCAGAGCAGGAAGATACACTGAGCAAAAACAAAAGGTGAAAAAGAGAACAAGGTGTGTACTCAGAACTTCAAGTAGCCAGTGGCATCTCCAGGGTGCTGATGGGTAGGGTAAAGGTAGGGCAGGGACAGATCAGTAAGACGCCCATGGCCATATTTTATAAAGCTTCACATGTCAGACTAAGTAACATGAACACCGTGCCCATCAAAGTTTTAAGGCAGAGAATGGACATCCTCTAAACTTCCCTGCACTTTAGAAATATTACTCTGCTGGAAGTGTACAGATGACAACCAGAAAAGATAAAGGTCAAACACAAAGAATATCTGCTAAAAAGATGGGGGTCTAGACCAAGGTAGCAGCAGCAGGGGTTGAGTAAGCTGGCAAATAATCAGGAAGTGCAAGGAACAGGACTTAGCACGAGGCTGTGTGGTGAAGAGAGTGAAGAAAAGAAGAAGGGAACGGAGTGGTAAGGTTCGGAGTATTGCTTTTCCTCTAGGTCACAGAGTCTGGGTGAATAGTGATGCTGGTAAGCAATACATGGGATACAGGGGAAAAAATGAAGACAGTAAGATCAGGTTTGTTGCTAGATAAAAACGGGCTAATGCCGGTGTGGTGGCACACGCCTTTAGTCCCAGGCATCCCAGGCAGAGGCAGGCACGGATCTCTGTGCATTCAAAGCCAGCCTGGTCTACATAGTGAGTTCCAGGACAGCTGGAACTACAGGGAGACCCTGTCTCAAAAAGACCAAAAAAAAAACCAAAAAACCCCGGCTATTAACATCTTATCTAGCGGATAATTTTCGACTTTGTATAGTTATGTGTGGGAGGCAACTGCATTAGATATATGTACTAAGAAGCAGAAAAAATTGCACAGAGAATACAGGATATCCCAAGCTATCTCAATTAGGCCTTTTACATACAAATTTCAAGCCTTTTCTGCTTTGGACTTTGTGTTTATTCCTTTACATTCTTAACTTTTAAAAAGTATATAACCAGGTCTAATAGTGACACATGACTTAGGAGGTAGAGGCAGAAGAATCAGGACTTTTACGCTATTTAGCAACTTTGAGACCAGCTTGGGGTATAAGATACCATGCCTTAAAAAAAAAGTATATAGTATATAGTCCCACAATCCACTTCCCATTTTCTGTCATTTCTTTACAAACAGTACACAGTAGATTCAACACTGACCAAATCAAAGCTGTAGTTTCAACTAAAAAAGTCAAAGCAGGACTTCTAAATCCACTAGATGAGTGAACCACCAGACCTTGGGCAAACATACAAAACATCACCAGCTATCTTTTCATACTAGGGGACTCAGATGCACCAATGTAAAAGTAAGTAAATTACTTTACACACCTTGATAGGCAACATCCCAAGTTACTCACCAGGCCTTTGATCCTGTTCCAGTACACAAATTGAGCCCTGAACTCTTCTGTTTTTCCCATGGGCCATCATCAACTGAAATTTCATAGTAGGAAGCTCTATGAATTAAAAATAGAAAAGTGTTTGCTGATCTGTTAAGGGTTCTATTGAATAAAACAAATAATAGCCTTCAAAATTCATGAAATCTAAGTGAATCAACTTGACCAAGACATATCTGACTTAGTAGGTACAAACATCATGGTGCTAATTCTAATGCTGATTAAGTGAACAAAGCAGAAGGAAAAGAAAAAGAAAAAACCCTTTCCTTATCTACATGCCTTTCTGATCCAGATGCCTCCTTTCTATAAATATTTCAGACAGGGACTTGCAAATTTTTACCTGCATTGCTGTGTACTCTTGTACAAAGAGCTTCCTTTCAAAACTCAAAACAGAAAATAACATCCCTAAGTTGAGTGTCAGTCTTGATGCCTAGTACCTGATATACCTAAATCTATATCTAAGTCTTTGTGTTATCAACAGTACCTGCTAAATTCCTGTTTCTTAAGCTATGTGCTATCATGCTATTTTAACTGGTAGTAAGCTAACAGATAATAAAAGTTGTAAAGAAAATTCTCAACCAATTCTAAACCAGTGGACAAAACAATAAAATCAGAAGGATAAGTCTTGAGAAACTGACATATTAGAATACTTGATAAATATGAAAATAAATGGCTTTCCTGACACCAGCAAACGTGACACTGTTCTTAAAACAATGGATGAGCCAAAGAACTTTTGAAATATGTAAAAGCCTACTTCGTAAACTCTATCTTAAAATAATGGTGTCATTGATCAACACTAGACTATGTTTTTCCAGCAAATTAAAAAGTTTAAATCTTAGTAAAATATGATTTTTCAAATTAAGAGTTACTAGCCGTGTTTGCAGAAATAACACTATGGCAATTTTTCTCTTATTCTAAATTTTCAGCTTCTTCTGCAAGCTCCTAACTTTTGAAAGTTTTGCATGATGCACCTTCTTATCATTGTTTCTCTTGTTGCTGGTCCTTGTAAGATAGCAGGCCTGAGAGTCACATTTGCTCTAGTTCATAGCTCAGTTTTATCTGCTGGAAAATGCACATCAGGAGCCTATTACAAACAGACAAGCCAGCTACATTCACAGAAATGTCTGCTACCATGCTAGAATGAAGCAGGAACAAGAGAAGACGTGAGAGTGGGGAGAAGAGACTCAGAAGAGAACCAGCCAGGGGAAATTATAGCCAGGTGGGAGATGCTGAGCCCAAAATGATGTGCAGATTAAGTATCATTCTACATGCAGGTTTGTTGAGATTAGTCAAATCAGAAAATTTTTGTTGGGGGGGATGATTATTTTTTTAAGGCAGCAATAAAACTCACAGTCCCTTTAGAGTGGGTATACTTCTTCTTAAATTGTCCACTGCTACAGCCCAAGAATAAGGCATTCTAGGGTGGAACAAATAAAAGAAAAGAAAAAAAAAAAGGGCTTTTCAAATGTTCTTAAGTCTAAGAACATTATTAAGTGAGACAGGAATAATATTGCTGCACTTCATATTTTTCAAGCAAAGCACTTAAGTTTTTGGAGCACAGTGAAGCCTCAACACAGTCTCTGGAATCAGAAATAATGGCCTCATCTCACAGCTCTGCTTCTAACTAGTTATGTGGCCTAGGCATGTTATTTGAACCTCTGGATTTCCGTATTTTCGCTAATAAATACAACTGTCTTTCTCCTGGGGTTGCCATGAGCATTAAGATGATATAATATGTGCAGCTTGATATATAGCAGGCATTTCATTCATTCTGGTTTTGCTTAAAGGTCTAAATGTCAGAATCTTTAAAAGCTCTAAAATCTCTATAATAATTACACTGTGTTCAACAGCATCAGAACTGAACTTACTGTTTATCTTATAAAGATATAGGATGAGACATCAAAGGAAAAAAAAAGCAGCAGCAGCAGCAGCAGTCACCCTATGAAACTTCACTGACTCCCCATCAGTCCATCATCTAAGCCTAACTCTCCTCCTTTCTAAGGTGTTTATTTCCTCAGTAAGTACAAAGTATAAAGCAATGCAGGCAGTGGCTCACAGCAGTTAACCATAGCTTCTTACCAAATGCAAACAATAAATGAACTACCAAATGGCTTTCCTAGAGTAAACACAAACTCACAAAACCTTTTACCTTCCTCATGCATTTTAACTTGACTTTTTCCAATTGCCTTTCACAGGAATGATTAGAATATCACTAGTTCAAGTTTCATTTTCCCCTTATCTCTCTATCAAACAGTAGAAACTATTATCATCTCCATATTGTCTGAAAAATGATATGCAACAAAAGAAAAAACTTCTTATATATGTATATCTCACAAGTTAAAAGGAATTTACACTTTACACTGTAATATTAAGTTTCTTGCAAATACCTTGGAAAAATGAACTTCACTTCTAACATTTTTAAAACTTACATATTTACCAAATTCCAAGAATTTAAGGTGCCATTACCTTTCTCATACCCATCTTTGTGTCTCTAGTGGCTTGCACAGGGTACATAACAGGCACTCACTATATTTTTATTGAATAAATATTACAATAAAACAATTATAATTCAAAAAGACTGTTCAAATCATTCTGCCTAATTAGTCATCTTTCTAATGTAACCTGGATTGATAATAAAACTATTAAAGCTATTTATTTAGTATTGGCTAGAATGTGGATATCTTTTTTAGCTTTGATGAATCCTTTTCATCATAAGCTCCCTGTGAAAAGATATGACGTGAAACAATCAGATTAGTAAATGTTCATAAATTAAAACTAGAAATTCAATTACATGGCTCTCAAAGGGTCACATGGTTGTAGTAACAGGGAAAAAGGACATAAAACTCATCTCTAAATTACAACTAATCTATTTATCATTTGAAAAATGAGAAATCAATCTCTAAAGTACGACATACGGTTAACGTTACACTTTATGGTTATTTTATAGTGAGTAACTTTTTAAAAAGGTTTGTAAGAGCTGTTGGTAACTTAAAACAAAGTTATACTACTTTGCCAGTAACAATGTATATGCTACATTTATTCCTAATAAGAAATTATACTCAATTAAATATTTACTAACAATGACTATAATCTGTGTGTGTGTGCGCGTGTACATATGTGTGTACTATGTGTGTGTGTCTGTGTGTGTCTGAGTGTGGTACTGGGGGCTAAACCTAGAGCCTCACACACATTAGGCAAGCACTTTGCCACTGAGATATTTGCCCCCAGCCCTTAAGAAATACTACAATCTCGAATTATAATTTATTGCCTTATGCTGTGTTACACTAAACAGGGTTTACTATCAATCCTACCAAAAATGCTTCACTTGAAGACTGTACAATGAAAGAAAAGTCATTCAAACATAAAATAAAGTGTATCCTGCAAATCAACTAGCTTAAAATATTCAAAAACATTAGGATCACAAAAGACAAAAAAAAATAGGATGGGACTAAGAAACTATTATTAATTTTAAAGCCACAATGGCAAAATGAAGTGCATGATTCATAATTGGATCCTGGATAGAAGAACAAGCAAATAAATCAGTTTTTAAAACAGTAAGTGGAGAAATTTTTCTCTTTTGGGTGTTGGGAGAGGGACCAGTTTTCACTATGTTGCCCAAACTATGGCCCCAAGTCCTATGCTCCAGCAATCTTCCTGCCTCAGCCTCCTGAGCAGCAGAAAGCACAGGTCTATGCTTCTATACTCAGCTTTAGTACAGAAATTTTAATGACTGACAAAATCTGTGGATAAATGTGTGCCTAGTATATCACTCTCCTAAGTGCTTATCAAGCACCTTTAATAAAGAAGGACAATAAGGAACCTCAACACCTTTGACATAGGGTTTCATAAACTTCTGAAATAATTTTATTAATTAATTTCTAATACTTACATAATACTACTTATTTACAAATCATAGTCACATTGTAGAAATTAAATGAAAATACCAAAGAAGTACTAAAACATTAAATTCCACATTCAAGATCACAAGCTTAAAGATACCTGGATGAGAGACTCTCCCCAATGAAGACTTCATTTAGTGCTCTCACTGGCAAAAGTTGGGGTCCCGAAGTCTCAGATCCTACAGTAAAAGGGAGGAAATTCAAGACAGTTACTTGAATTTTAGAAATGCTAAAATAATTATAATTTTTATAGTTGATGGCATCATACATATTTATATATGTAAAAATATATGATGTGAGTATATATGAATGTCTGCATGTATTGGAGCACATATATGTGGATGTGCGTACACATGTGGTTATGTGCATGTGGAGACCCAAAATTGGCAGAGAATATCTTCCTTGATTGCTCTGGTCTCCACTTTATCTACTGTGGCAGAGTCTCTCAATTGAACCTGCAACACACTGACTCCAGCTAGTCTGCCTGGAGATCCCACGTCTCTGCCTCTCAGGTGCTACGATTAAGGAGGCAGCCATCTGCCCAGCTTTCACATGGGTTCTGGGATTCGAACTCTAGCCGTCATACTTGTGCAGTAAGTATTGTATCCCCTAGGACATCTCTTTAGCCTGCTCTTGGCAACTGCTTTTAATGAAGGATGAAATAAAATTTCCAGCTGTGATTTTAAAATCTTACTTAGTAATTACTAAAGATTTTCAAAAACAGTAACTGGAATTCATGTGTATATAATTTCTTAAAGATTTATAAAATCAAATGATTTTTAAGGGAAAGAGAATCTTTGAAATGTGACATGCACTCACACTTTAAAAGCATGCTAAATAATAAAACTGGAAATCTCCATGATTAATTCTGAAAGTAGATGCAAACATCCAGCATTATGACAGAATAGAGAAAGAAAGGAGGTATGTACGTAAAGGCAGCTTCTAAGTAGCCTGTCCTGAGGTTTACCCAGAAAATTTTTAAAAAGAAGAAAGTTATCTTATTATAACAGACCATAAATATTTCTTTTGGGATTTTCTTGTACCATAAAGTCTTATAGTTACTAGAAAACAAAAATGAGAAAATATGCTAAACAATAATCCATAAATTGGCACAAGCTGAGTATTCACTTTAACCCTCATATAGAAAAGCTGCAAATCACCATCCAATAATATTCTCCTTAATCTACTTCAAGAAAAATTTTTAGGCTGGAATACAAAATTCTCAAACAAAAAAGGTTTGAATCAACAACTGTAACTACAAGTAAATATGATTAATTATAACCACATAAGATGTGTAATTATGAAATCTTCAACACATTAGCTCAGTTTATCTCTACTGCTTTCCTTTTTTTTTTTTTTTGATGTCAAAGATCTTTACCAAAGTATCAACTATCCTGTCAAGTACTTTATAATTTATCCTAATCAGTTTTTAAACCTGTCCTATAAAACACTTCCTCTAGAAATATGCTCTACTTCTTTTGATTCTGATTATAAAAAATTTTTTTAATTTACTTATTTTTATTTTATGTGTATGAGTGTTTTGCTTGTACACGTGTTAAGTGGACCACATGTCTGCAATGCCTACAGAGGCCAGAAGAGGGCATCAGATCCCTTGGAACTGGAATTATGGGCATTTGTTAGCTGCCTTGTGGATGCTGGGAACCAAACCCAGGTCCTCTTGCCAAAGCAGCCAGTGCTCTTAACCACTGAGCCATCTCTCCAAGTTCCTATAATAAAATTTTAACAAAAACAATTCATTGTACTCTTACGAGTTATCAGTGGCACTAAAAATAAATATAAATTGCCTCAAAAGCTTAGAATCCACACAACTAGAAATTACAGTGTCCCACAGTCAGGCTAATGTTCTGTTTACCTACTTTCATCATCAACCCTTTCAATGTTGAAGGCTCTGCTATGCTGATTCAAGCTCAGCTGCTGTTCATGAAGGTCCACAGGAGTTGGGTTTATGCCAGTCCCTTCAAGGTATAACCTGATACGCTGCCTCCATAACCACCTTAAAAGAGTGAAGGAAAAGAAAGTTATATTAAAATAAAATATACTAAACTAAGAATTAGACATTATAATAACCTCACGAAATTTAAAACTGCATACTAAAAAGCTAATTATTCCACAAATAAATAAGAAACACCTAGCCACAGGTTCCTGTTCAAAGACATATACGGTTATTTCTCTTTCCAGTTATAATGGATATATCTAATAAGCTCATTAAAATCACCCATGGAATTTGAGTCAAGGTCTTTGATAAAAACCATAAGTCCATATGAGCTACACATAGGTATGTGCTAGACATAGGTGAATAAGCTGGACAACCCCCCCCACCAAAAAAATCCTCCCAAATTTCATGATGGTCATTGTTTTTAATCAATAAAAGAAAAAGAGGTTAAGAAGTGATATATGTGGGGCTGGAGAGATAGCTCAGCAGTTAAGAGCTCTTGCTGTTCTTGCAGAGTGCCCAGTTCTGTTCCCAGGACCCACATCAGGTAACACAACCACCTGTAATTCTAGTTCCAGAGGATCTGTTGCAGTCCTTTGGACTTTGTGGGCACTGCACGCACATGGTGCACATACATACACTCAGGGAAACACACATACATATAAAATAAATAAATCTTAAAGAAAAAGAGGACAAATATGTGGCATTTTTTTATCTCATCTAAAGATGCAAATGACATTTGGGGTAAAAACTGACAAAAAGCCAATAATGTTTCATTGATTTCCAAACCAATACTGACGCAATCAAAGCCAAAGGGACGAGTCTCTTAGGTAAATGTACAAGAACATATTCCCAGTTGGTGATTAATTGGTTACCTACGGAGCTTGTAAGTTCCAGGGATGGAATTCAGGTTGTCAGGCTTGGCAGAAAGCACCTTTACTGCTGAGCTATCTCACCAGTCCCCCTACAAATACTCAATAGCACAGTGAGATAACTACAGTTGACAACCATGAATTAAGGATTTCAAAATATCTAGGAGAGGATTTTGAATGCTTTAGTATAAAAACAAAGTATCTGAGGTAATGCGTTATCCTGAGCTGATCACTACAAACATGTACTGAAATGCAGCACTGTATCCAAGAACTGTGCACAAATACTCTGTGCCAATTAAAATTAAAAAAAAATATATTAGAGCAACGTAACCACAAATATCAGGGGGAAAAGCTTCTTTAAGCTATAAAAAGTAGTCTAATTTGGCTTTCTCACATATAAGTGGCTAATCATATCTCAACTTCTCTCTCCATCTGCTGCTTTTTTGATAGTCTAACCACTCAACAGGAAAATTATTTTACTGTGTATGTGAATGTGAGTGTGGTGTATGTGAGTGGGGTGTATGTACATGTGGTGTGTGGAGGCCAGAGGGGGACATGAGTACCCTACTCTACTACTCTCTGCTTATTCCTCTGAAACCATGTCTCTCACTGAACCTGAACTTAGACTCGCCCCAAAGAGCCTTCAGTCTCTGCTCCCCACAGTGCTGGGGTTATAGGAGTGTGGGCCAGGCATAGCTTCTTATGTGGGCTCTGGGGATTCGTACTTGGGTTCTCGTGTTTACAGAGCCCTGAGAAATATGTTTTTAAAAATTCCATCCCCACTGCTTCATAAATACTTCATGTATATAATATTCGAGGAAGTAGAGCATAGGTGGAATATACAATCCTCCAGTCATCAATAGGTAAAAGTACAAAAAATATAAAATCTTATCATTTGAACAGTGAATTTTTTTACTAACAGCTTGAACTATCTTTCTACCAAATGCTAAGAAAGAACATGTATTTAATAGGACTTAAAAAGGGGGAGATAACGGTCCCATTCTCCCTGAGGCATAAAAATCTTTATTTGCAACTATAAGCCAAGTAACATCTGTCATGTTTTCTCTACTTAGTTTTAACTAGACCAGTGAGATCTGTTTGTGACTCACTCACTGCACTTTCTACGGCTACTGCTACAACTATGAAGTAACCCAAATTTATTTGATTGGTCCCCTTTGTAACAGCATTAATAGCACATACTTATTTAAGTATCAAGTAAGTATAACAGTAAGAAATTCCTACCTGAACTCACCACGATAGAACTTCTGTAAAGCTTCTGGGAAGGAATGTGTGTATCGAACAGGCAGACATAAATGACCTTCAGACCTTTGTTTTCAAAGGGATGTTCGGATGGTACAAAAGGGAGAGAGAAAAAGAGTTAAAGGAAGGAAAAAGAGTAACAGTGAGCTACAAAAATCAGACATGAGGGGCTGGAGAGATGGCTCAGCGGTTAAGAACACTGGTTGTTCTCACAGAAGACCTAGGTTCAAATCCCAGCACCCACATGGCAGCTAACAACTGTCCATAACTCCAGTCCCAGGGGATCTGACAGCCTCTTCTGATCTCTGCGAGCATTGCACAACATGGGTGCACTGACCTATATACAAGCAATACATGCATACACATAAAAATAAAAATAATAACTTTTTAAAAATCAAAAAAAAATTAGACATGAAATTTTCAAAATGTCTACTCTGTTCTTATTTGCCACAAAAATGTCTTTACTTCCAATAACAGTAACAACAACAAAGACCAAACCAATCATAGCCTGCATCCAGCTTCAATAAAACAGAGTAACATCCAAGTTTCCACATTATAGTAAAACTAAAAGTAAATTCGCTACTGATTACCCTGTAAAGTTATCTATAGTGGGACATATATATACATACACACACACACACACACACACACGTGTGTGTGTGTGTGTGTGTATAAAAAATACTGGAATGCTTGAATCTTATCTTCAAATTATTTAAATATTAACTTCATATTAAGCCACTTTAATGTCAGTCTCCTTGTTTCTAAAATTCTGATTGAATAACCATGAAAGATTATTCTAAAGAATTAAACTATGTGAAAGTGCAATCTTTAAAAATATCACTTAAGATATCCTAAAACAAAGAACTGAAAAAGTTTATCCAAATGTAACCCTTCATTTATTAAAACATACACAAGGATGAACTCTAAGAAACTCACAGCTTGATGTGGAAGACAAACTACAACACGTACTTTTGGGGCTGGAAAGATAGCTCAGCAGTTAAGAGCATGTAAGCAGCACACAACCAGCTTTAACTCCAGCTCCATGGGAATCTATCGTCCTCTTGTGGCCTCAATGTGCACATACCCCCCCACATATACGCACAATTTAATATAAAACTAAATTTTAAAAAAAGAAGTAACTGCAAATAACAAAGAGGTAAGAGTCCTTACAAGCTGCTATAGGACATGACAATATTCAACTCCTAAAGATTTCCAGAAATCGTCACCATTATATGATGCTCTGGTCTTGAAGGAATGCCTAAGGGTAGACTTGGCAAAACAAATTCCTGTTAACTAATAAGCAAAGAAAGATTTTTACAAAGTATAGTTAATTTCTTCATGTACATAGGTCAATGCTGAATATCAGGTAGGGCCTGATTTTTAATTTTTTGGTATTTTGTTATTGTTAATGTTTTAAGACAAGGTATTACTATGTAGCCAAGACTGGCCTTGAACATTCTATTCTCCTGCATCACGCTCCAGCATCATCAACTATATAAAAGGTTATATAGTCATTTGCTAAAACAATACCTTCTGAGATCAACTGGAAGTCCAAAATACTGTCAACAGAAGCCTCTCTCATGAGGTTATATACTCACGTATCAGCCTGGGTTCTAGGCATTGAGGGCCTGACTTATCTACCAGCTCTATTTCCATGATTGCTCAAAGCTAAAAAGCTATAGGTAGGAGGCCTCAATTCCTCTCAAGGTAAGCATCTCTCCGCAGAGTTACTAGAGTGACCTCATATCATGTTAAATTACCACAGAATAAGCAATCAAAAAAAAAAAATCAGAAGCTGCAATGTATCACTTACAATCATTTACAACAGTCTTGGAATTTTCAGTGTCACACCATATTCACTGGTCCCATAGGTCATCCCTGACAGAAAATGGAGGGGTGCATTGAGCGGTACCTAAGTGGAATACTAGGGTGCTATCTTGGATGTTGAATACCATGGCCTTCTATTGATTTTTTCAGAGTAAGCATTCAAATGTTAATTATTTATCAGGCTCAGGAGAGTCAGTGTAGTAGACAGAAAAGACAGACTGAAATGCTTTCAACTGTGATGAGCTCATGTGAACAAGCCATCTTGGAAACTGATGTTCCAGCCCAAAAGAAGCCCTTGATTCTGCAGCCCCAGTTGACCTCTATAACCTCATGACAAGTTGTTAGTGCAGCTTTTCTTCCTCTCTATTTTCTACTTAGAATAACAGACTTAAGAAGTTCTTTATTTTCTCTCCTGGTCTCTCATTAGGCCTCATACTCTGCTCACCTTCTGTTTACAAGTTTCTAAATCCACAAGTTATGACTATTCCACCAGCTTTTTAAAGGAAAATATAATTTAGCAACTATAAAATATCCCTAAAATTAACAATGTCTTACCTTAATGATATAAAAACTGGCTATTAAGAACTTCTAAAATCCACAAGCATCAACACTGAAGGCAATCAAAGATTAATTATTAAATTAATGATATTAATTATATAAACTCAAAGAATATAAATTTAGCTAGGCTGAAGTCCTAGGCCTACTCCCTAAGATCATTTAATTAATCATTCGCTCTTCAAAAGTTTACTGACTGGGGACTGGAGAGATGGCTCAGCAGTTAAGAGCACTGGCTTCTCTTGCAAAGGGACCAGGGTTCGATTCCCAGCACCCACATGGCAGCTAACAACTGTCTATAAACCCTGTTCCAGGGGAATCCAACAGTCTTTCTGACCTCCTCGGGCATTGCACAATACAGGTGCATTTACACACACTCAGGCAATACACTCATATACACAAATAAAAATATTAAATTTTTTTTAAAAGTTTACTGACTACTAAAAAAAAAAGTTTACTGACTACTATGTGAAAAACTATGTTAGTGATAAAAAAAAAAACTAAAATACAAGGTTCTACACTCAAAAGAATGTATAGTCTAACTGAAGAAACAAACAAACAGAAAATAACATGAAGAGTGCTGTCTGTGCAGGAAGGAAGTTACAGATGGAGGCCAGGAGAGGAAGCAGTCTTGAATAAATAAGAACCATAGCCATAAACTTTTACACTCCATCTTGAAGGAATGGCCATGAGTAAACTTGGCATAAATACAAGGACACTCTTGGCAGAGGGACATAAAAAAGCATGAAATAACAAACGCCTTCTGGAGAACTCGTTCCTTCAAATTATGCACTATCCTTTATGTCAACACAGCCTCTGACCAGAGTCAAAGCATCCCTGAGTCAGTATCTAACCATGGTGTGAACAGATGCTCATATAAAGTTAGATTGTACACTAAGCCTTTAAGAAAGATTCTAGGCTGCTCCTAGAAGTTTCGATCCACACATGCATTTTTGGACTCAAGAATATATAGTGCCTGTGAATATACAAGGATACAGAGAAGCAGCATATGGCAAAAGGTCACGTATATTAACTAGGGGGAACTGCAATGTGTCCTGAAGATCACAGGGAACTCCTAAAAGATTTCAATGAAGGGGTGACTACGATCAAACTTGCACTTTAGAAAGGCCATGAGTTAAGTCACAGCTTACATGTAAAATGTCTTCTACAGACTTCAACGTTTCAAACACCTGGTTACTGAAATACATTTTGTTTAATTTATTATTTTTATTTTATGTGTATGCGTGTATTGCCTGCATGTAGGTAAGTGCACCTATGTTGTGCAACGCCCGCAGAGGTCAGAAGAGGCTGTCGGATCTGCTGGGACTGGAGTTACATACAGTTGTTAGCTGCCATGTGGGTTCTGGGATTCAAACCCGGGTCTTCTGCAAGAACAACCAGTGTTCTTAACCGCTGAGTCATCTCTCCAGCCCCTGAAATACTTTCAGTCAACCTCTGAAGGCCTAAGCTACATTAAGTGGTAGCGAGAATGGCAAGAGATAAATTCAAAGGCAGGATTCCTAGAACTTATTACCAGTTTGATGATGGAGTGAAAAGGTGGTCACAACTTCATCACAGGTAATAACTCCATTTTTCAAGAATGGAGCAGAAAAGTAGAGATCAGTTGTCGACACACTGCTTTTTTTGTGTATGAGTATTTGCCTGCATGTATATAAGTACACACATGTATGGAATGCCTATGAGGACCAGAAGAAGGCATCAATCCTCTGTAACTGGAGCTACAGAGGGTTGTTAGAAGCCACATAGATGCTGAGAACTGAACCTGGGTTTTCTGCAAGAACAGTCAGTGTTCTTAACCACTCAGCCATCTCTCCAGCCCTCACATGTTGCTTTTTTTAAAATAACCAACTAAAAGCCAATGTGCTAGAATAGTGTAAGAAAAAGAAAAATAAGATGAGATAAAGACAGAAAATAGTCAGGAACCAGATAATTTAGAGCCTTGGAAGTCACAGTGTAAGTGACCACCTGTGGAACAGTTTGCCTGGGACCGCCTGAGATAAAGAACTTAATTGTTAAAGCTAGTAAAGGCCAAGGAAAGGCAGGATGAGTTGGCTGTGCTAATCACAGCAAAGAATTGGACTAATTCTAGCTGGAGGGGGAGGTACCACGGATTCTGAGCAGATACAGTATGTAGTGTCGTCACTGAGTACAGTGAGAACACTAAGGATAAGAATGGAAGCAGAAGATGGCACAGAGAAGAACGGAGAAAAAAATGGCCACAAGTACGATCTGTGAAAACACAAGCACTGAGGTAGTGAGCAAAAGTAAGTGTTTCCAAAAGAAATACAAAGAAGTCACAGAGATAGGAAGAAAATGCCAATATAAGAGACCATCTACACTTAAAACCCCAGACTCAAGTTAAGATAAAGATTAAAATAGCCACTACATTCAGGATTATCACTGGTCTCTAAAGTGGTCTTCACCGAAAAGCATTATCAATGAACTCAAAAGTTGAAAACAAATCCAGAAAAGTCTGCAAAGATTTAGGAAACAGGATATATTTTGGACTAAAGGGAAAAAGTAGCTGCCACAGGGAATGAGGAAGAGCTGAGCAGGACCACAGGGATGTGGGCAACTCTGAAGATTCTGCCAAGTACTGAAGGTACAGAGAAGGTCGGAGAAAAAAATGGCCAAAAGTACGATCTGTGAAAACACAAGCACAAATTTCTAAGATACTTTTCCCCGGATGGCTTTTTCAAAGCTAAGATAAAGAGTGGAAAGGATGACAGACTAATCTAGAACTGAACAGAAAGATGATTTAAAAATATTTAAGATGCCCTTAAGAAAACAAATGAGGAAAAGAGAGACCTGATCACTGAATATTAAAGGGCAAATTCAGGTAGATGAAGGAGTAAGACTAATACTAAGGTAGAGAGGGTGTGGTCCTACCAGAGATACTGCAGAGTTGGGAAATTATGGTTGGTTATAATGTCTAGGAATAGTCATGGCTGTGAATGGCCAGAATCAAGTAAGGGTGAGTTTGAAGCTGGTTAAGAAAAACTAAAGTTTTCAGACAAAAAATATTCTTTAAGTCAAGGAAGTCAACCCAGAAAACTCAGTACAGGTTCAACCCTGAACTGTAAGTGAGAACCACAAGGAAGGGTAGATGACACATCAGTAACGCCGAGGGTCTCCAACAGTCACTTGGTCAACTGTTTATTTTTAAATTTTACCACTAAATTATTTTTGGAACATGGTTCTAATGTTCACGGTAGCCAGGAACAATGATGCTTGCACTTACACATCATGCACTGTAGCAAAATCTATGAAGCAAGAGAACCCAGCAATATGACTACAATAGATGAATTAAAGAATAACTTCTAAAGTTTAAGATTCATCACAAATGGGTAACTACAAAAAGCAAAGCAGAAATGTCTATGTGTAGAATATTTTTTAAAAATTAGATCTTACAAACCAAGCAGAAAATAAATATGATTTTACTTACCGTTCTGGATCCGTGTTGACCCCTACAACTGGTTTAAGTCTGTCTAAGACTTTACTTGCTGCCAGAAGCATTGTGCCATCCCCTAACAGAGTACAAGACATTACCAGAGTTGTGTTATAAATCAATATTTAACATCATTTTGAAAACTAGTACAATCATACCTCACCCAGCTGACTGCCATGGCCTAGCCGTTCCTGTCGACTATATTTATGCACTGTGCCAGGACTTCAACACTGCAAGACTGAGGAAGCTACCCTGCAAAGGGGTGTGTGGTAGCACTTCTGTCCTCTACCCGTTAGATGACAATAACCCCACCCAAATGGGAATTACTGCTCTACACCCAAACATTTCCTTCCCTCTCCTGTAACATCAGTCCAAATTTATGATATTTTAGTGAGAACATTCAACCATGTCCAAATTACTTTTTTTCCAACCATTGTCAATTTAAAGCTGGATACAGTGGTCACTAATAATAATAAAATTCAGAACAAAGCAAGTATAGGTATATTGTGGTCAAATAATGAGATAACTTTTCTAATTTTCACCTTTGATTTTTTATTAGAGCTCGCAGAATTAAGCCAAAATACACTTACAACTCATCTTCTGAATGTGGAATTAAAAACCCTTAAATCTATGGAAAACACACACAGAGAACCTGAGAGTTCCACTGTACTAGCCCTAAAAATCCAAACAATTGTCTTCTGAAGGACCCTTGAAGGAATCAAGTATCTAGACTCCAGGGTATGTATACAGAAAAGGATTTCCATATCACACAGCCTTGCCTCTATAAAGTGATTACCTCCTGCAGCTATGACAGCATCTGCCCATCGAACGGTCTCTTCATCATACTCCCTCCTCTTTACTAGACGAACCTCAATCCCCTCATTCCTAGGATAAAAAAAGTTACACACATTTTCTACTGGTAGCATATGTAAGAAGAACATATTTTCTGTAGAGGCAGACTATAACAGAGATGTAAAATGTATGATACAGTTTACAAAGTTGGCTTTATTTTCATTCAATATATTTCATTACAATAGCCAATTAATTATGGCAGGTCAGGAAGCAAATGAATAAAAGAAAAATAAACAACACCCAAATCTCCATGTTCCTTAAAAGCATTTTTAGAACTACTAACAGTAATACTCATTGGCCAGAATTTCATTTTCCTTTATTGCTTATGATGAAATTTATTAATACAAAAATTGTTAACAGATTAACACTTAAGTATTTATTAGAAAACCAAAAAATGTTACCTGAAATTCAACAGCATTCACTGAGTGGCAGACATTGAAACACTGACTAGAACACTCGGTGAACAGCATGTTCTTACACTGATTCTGTTATATTCAGTTAAATGTACAATACAAATCTCCTTAGAAAACTATAAAATAGGGTCCATGAACCTCAATATAATTTTCTGGAAGTGAATAATGACAAGTTTTACTAAAAGAAATCTAAGCATTAGCTTCTAGTACAAAAATCAGGAGTCCTGAATGTAAAAGCCCATCCAAGACCCTATCCCACACACTTACCGTAAACTATCGATTATATGCTCTACATTTTTGGTGTGAATACGATGTCGCTCAAGTAGTCCAGTGTAGCTGGAGCCTTTCAATGCAAGCTATCAAAATAAAAGAAATGCCTTTTTACTATGTGAACTATTACATATAACACAATGTCATTAAAAAGCCTTATGTAGAAATCCACTGGGGGAGGGGGGCTTATGGGGAGGGAGCCTAAATTTGATTAAGATCTATTATATGAAGTACACAAAAGTTCAGTAAAAATATTTTTTTAATATTTTTTATTATTTATTATCTTTTTAAATTTTATTTATTATTTATGTGTATGTGTGTATTATCTGTATGTGTGTAAGTGCACCCGTGTCGTGCAATCCCCATGGAGGTCAGCGGGCGTCAGACCCCCTGCCACTGGAGTTATGGACAGTTGTTAGCTGCCATGTGGGTGCTGGGATTCGAACCCGGGTCTTCTGCAAGAACATTCAGTGTTCTTAACTGCTGAGCCATCTCTCCAGCCCCAGTAAAAATATTTTTAAGAAAGAATAAAAAGATTTTTAAAAGCCTTATGTAAAAAAAAAGGTAAGGCACATTTTAAGAACTACTTATGAAACTCAAGAGTTCAAATTGAACTATAAGGCTGAATCTCAGAAAAATTATAATTTGGTTTTAATATCAAATACAGCATTAAGTTTTCTGAATCATGGGGCTGGAGAGATGGCTCAGCAGTGAAGAACACTGGTTGTTCTTGCAGAAGACCCAGGTTTGAATCCCAGCACCCACATGGCAGCTAACTGTCCGTAACACCAGTCCCAGGGGATCCGACAGCCTCTTCTGACCTCCGCAGGCATTGCACGATACAGGTGCACTTACCTACATGCAGGCAATACACACATACACATAAAATAAAAATAATAAATAAAAAAAATATTTTTAAGTTTTCTGAATCATGCAGTCATCAGCATCTTATGTGTACATGTATGGCTTTCTTTAAAAATGATTTTCTGCCAGATTAATTTTGGCTACCTGAAGGCCAAAGACAAACTAGTACTGTCATAGCCAGTTAGATGACCTTTGACCCACTTGGACTTGCTCTCGTGTTCAGGTTTGTGGACTCTTGGAACTCGCCCTACATAATCTAAGCAAAGGGCTGGTTAGCTCTCTGAGAAAGGATAACGTTCAGATATACAGACATATAGTCTTTAAGAATTTTTCTCCCTAGGTGACTGGAGTAATAGTTATATTTATCTTATCATTACAAACTTCTAAATAATCCAAAAAATTAAAATGGAAAGTACTTGACCAAAATCATAAATACATTATTTTATTTCATAGTATTACTTACTAAGTTATAGAGTAAAACTGACTTCTAAAAAGTAATTTAATGTGTACTTTATTTAGGGGAGAATTGTCTGATTCTTACTGTATAGCCCAGGCTAGCCTCAAACTTGTTCTCTAGCCTCCACCTCCTGAGTGCTTTTATTACAGGTGTGTGCCACCATGCCTGGCTTGTTTTTACTTTTTATTTTTTAAAGAGTATTTCTTAATTTGATAATTGTATTTTACTTCTTCTTTTTTTTTTTTTTTTTCGTCTTTTTGAGACAGGGTCTCCCTATAGCCCCAGCTACCCTTGAACTCACTATGTAGACCAGGCTGGCCTTGAACTCACAAAGATCCACCTGCCTCTGCCTCCCAAGTGCTGGGATTAAAGGCGTGTGCCACCACACCCGGCACTGTATTTTACTTTTTAAAGGTTACAAATATAGCATTAATACGGAAGATATATATTTTTTAATTAAAACATAAAATTTTACTACTAAGGAATAATTAGTATTGATCATTTTGATGCCAACCATTCCAATCTTTTGTTTATGAATATTGGATTAAGAAGAGTGTTAAAAATAGTTTTGTCCTCTATCATCTAAAAAGAAATGTAGAGCTGGGTGTGGTGGCACACACCCTTGATCCCAGCACTCTGGAGGCTCAGGCAGGCAGATCTCAGTGAGTTCAAGACCAGCCTGGTCTACAGAGCAAGTTTCAGATCAGCTGGAGCTATATGGAGACACTGTCAAAAAAGAAGAGGAAAAGGAAGGAGGGAAGGAGGGAGGGAGGGAGGAAGAAATGTACGGTCCCCCAAAGAAAGCTGAGGAAAATATTTGGATATTGTAAAAATTAATAGATGGATGCTAAATGAGATGTGACAGCCTGTAACAGTTTGATTTCTGCTCATAAGTCTCATTACATTTAGAGCAAACCCATGTCAAGAATGCTCTTAAAAAAGAGCAATGACCAAGGTAGTAACTAGGAAATTCTTCATTACTTTAACCAACAAGTCTAGTTTGTTTCTGATTATGGACAAACAGCGTTAACATTGGGATTACTATCTTCATTAGTCAGCCACAGGCCTCTAAAACTGCACCAACTATTTCTCAGTGAGTATAAACCAAAATGCCTTTTTTCTCAAACCTTCCCCTCTGTGATATCTGGTTCTATGGCTTTACAAAGAACCTATATGCTGATACTAAGGATTTTTGATTGCTATCCCAACCCCTTTAGGACCCAACATGAATCTACCCATGTGCCCATTTAACATTTTTCTTTAGATAGCTAACAAGCATCTTAAACTAGTATGTCCAATAGCAAGCCCTTAATTTTCTGCTCCAGGGACTCCCCAATAGCTTAAGTCAAAACTAGAGCCACACTTGAGATCACTTTTTCCCTTATTCCCACATCCAGTTACTAACTCCTAAGAGTCATTCGTGCACATCTTTGCTCTTCATCACCACCACAATGATCTCCCATTTGGAGAATTGCACAAGCCTCTCATCAGGGCTCCCTATTTCTACTCTTAGACCAGAGGCTACTCCCCACACAGAGATGCACTCAACACACTGGTGTAAAAGTATGAGTTCCCTAGCAATTCTCCCTCTACTCTTCTCTTTGCACATGCAAGAATGTTCTCTCTCCTACAGCCTAACCCTGGGCTCTTCCCAGCCTTGACTTATAGGGACAGCCTGACCACTGATATAGCCAGTCCCTGCTGATGCTGTCACTTAGCTGCAAAAGCAACCAGAGACAATTACCCCATCCCAAAGTCTGTGAGTTCCCACCACTGAATCTGCTACACCTAAAATTATCATATTTTCTTTAATCTATTGTGTCCCCTTACCAGTATATAAAGTATCAAGACAGTAGTGGTCCTATCTTGCTCACCACTGTACCCTCAGGACATAGTCACTGGATAAGTATTTGCTGAGTGAATTCATTCATGCATGTTTTAGCTTTTTAGGTTTTTTTGGGGGGGGGGTAGGGAGGGAAGGGCTGTTGTGGATGCATGTTTCAGAAAAGCATCAACAGTGCACAAGCAGACGCAAAGAGGAGAAGCCTGTGCATGACCACTTGGTCAGGACTGAGAAGACGCCGAGTTAGTCATGGGGGTATGCTGTTTTGTGATAGCTAACATCATACATAATTTCACTTTAGAAGTGAACATTTCACAAAGCTAGAAGTAAAGATTTTATGTGTAATATATATACTTAAATATTTAAGCAGCTCAGAATTTCATATGAAATTCTTAAAAATAAAAAATGTTTTGTAATAAAAAAATGAGTACCTGATACTGCTTATTTAAGTATTAGTTGAGTTTAATCAAATATATTAAGTAGAGCAGTAAAAATGGCCAAGGACAATGAAAACTAATTTGAATGTATAATAAACATATTAGAATAGTTTCATCACTTATTTATCGATTTCATTCTTTAGTTGCAAATTCTGACTAGCTATAAATAAAACTTATGGGTAGCTGGCATTCATTCTTCAATATTCTGTCCAAATTTGGGTCTTACGTTCCAATTTTTAGTTTGGACCACTCTGGAACAAAAGACATAAACACGAGGCTAAGAAACTTCAGTTTTGATTTCCTGATTCTCAGAAATTAAGATAAAGGTTAGCAATGGGGCAGAAATGTCACTTCACAAATTCTTATCCCGGTCAAATATCTTCTTGGGAGCTAACTCCAATAGGATGTCAACAATCCCTTGGAGAATGCAAATTTCTGTGTTCACTTCATTCCAGCACCACCTGGTAGGAACAAGGACCCGCCACATAGCAGATGAGAGAAAACATTAAGAAAATCACTTTCAAAACTCAATGGAATGTACTAAACCACTATATAACTGGTTCTTACATATAAGATGCAAAATGTTAAGAATTTATAGCTAGATCCCTGAAAATAACATGGCTCAAATAGCCAAAAACATGCCCTCATCAGAAAAATATCAACTACATAGGAATGCTTATAAAATGGTTTACAATTAAAAAATTAGAGAAATTATAGTACATTCTGAATTTTGCAATGTTTCACACATTTATTTATAAGATTTTTCAAAAACTGTATTCATTAAAGAAAGAAATAAAAACATTATTCAACTTGAAAAAAGTAGATGAATCTACAAAAAAAATATAGACAGACACATTACAGGACAAGCAACAGCATCTCTCCTACAAAAATCATCAAAAGCCAACATCGCTTCTCCTCACTTGCCCTTGATGCTAAAACACTAAGCAGCATGAAAGAAAGAGCACAGATTTGCCATATCTGAAGGTCAGATATGCTATTTCCTAAATGGCTTACATTTTTATTAAATTACAACCAACAGTTTTACTTGGCTCAAACTGAAGTCATTACAAATTTTTAAAACTTGCTTTACCAGTTAGTTATTGTTATTTTGTACTCTACACAATTTCCATGAAAGTTCAATAAACAGTGTTATTAAATTTAACACATAAATGCACAACTGTGTAAGACAGTGACAGCTTGCTATGTGAACTCACTAGACATAATTCAAGCATCCTTTGTACACTTAACTAAATGGTATACTATTACTCAAAATTACTTCAAAAGCATTATTAGCACCTATTCAACAGCTACAGAGGCAACTGCTCCCTTTTCAGGATCGGGCCTAGCCCGCTGACTCCTGAGGACTCCAGATGTAACTGACACTGACCCTGGACGATTTCCAGGTCTCCTTTATCTCACAGGTGATAACCTCTTTCCCAGGGTTCTCTATGCCAGTATTCTTTGAATAGTTCATTCTATTTACTTCCTCTTTGTTGGTATTGTTATGGTCACATCTTTGACTTTCTTACATGTTCTCACATCATTTTCCCTGAGAAATCTCTCTGTCTCAGGTACCTGACACCTACAAGTAGGAGTAACTTTGAAATGTCTTGTCAGCCCAAGCTTCTCTCGAACTATAGACTCAAATTTTCAAAATGGCTTCCTTCACACCCCACCCACAGCTCTAGTAGCATTCTAAAATAACTGAACATCTATTCCCCCTTTCAGATGTGCTCTTCTGAATGCCATGCCGTTAGTCCACAGAGGACACCCAGCTGTCACCCTCAACTCTTCTCTCACCCTTGGTCTCCACAGCCAGTCGGCCAGCTTCAGTCTTCCCACCCACAAGCTTTCTCCAAATGGTGTCCTGAGCATCCACCATGCCACTGCTTCAGCTCTGCACCACAGCTCCTTTCTAGATTAAGGCAAAAGCTTACCTCCAAATTTTCAAAACTTATTCTTTAAAAGTTTCTAACACCCATCCCCCAGCCTAACCACTACCATCTGAAGTCTTCTTCATGTTATTCCCAAAATACTGAAATCAAAAAACTTCTCCTCACTCACTTTACTCTTAGGACGAAAGAGAACAACCAAGGACTGGACTCTACTGCCAAAAAAGGTCTGAAAAGAATCAGAGAGAAAAGCTAACTCCTTGGTATCCCTTATATCACATCCAGCCTACCTGCTCAGCCTCAATACATCTACTTTTGAGTAGTGATTTTCAAACTGACTTTATAATACATTATAACTTAATTAGAATAACAGCTGGCATTTTAATTAAAGTGAAAACAAAATATTCTGTTTAACAAGGCTAAGCTGTTTACTGTAATCTTTTATTTCAAATATTAGTACCAAGTCACAATGTAAATATTTGACTGTAGGTCACAGTCAAAAAATTGAAGTTTTTATTGACTGTGAGATGAACTTTGCCCCTGGTTCTCTTCCCTTCACATATGCAAATTCTTCTGGTTCTTCAATACATAATAATACCCAAAAAAGGTGCCATTTCACCCATCAGATTGGCAGTAAGTGCTGATGATAATTTGCAGATTAGAGGATTCATTCAATGCTCATGAAAAATTTATTTTTATTTAGAATTGTAACTGTCCTTAACAGTAGGAAGACTGGGTGTAAAGGTGCTTGCCGAGTTGGTGACCTGAGCTTGTCCCAGAAACCCATGTAAATGTGTAAGGAGAGAACTGAGTCTGCAAAGTTGTCCTCTCACCTCCACCCACATCATGACATGCAACACACACACACACACACACACACACACACACATAAGGCATGCACACAGAAACATACACACAATAATAAAATACAAAATGTAAAATATAGTAGGAAACCTGCAAACAATATAATTGTCAAAAATGAAATACTACTAAGAAATTAAAATGAATTAATTTGTGTCAACACAGGCAAGTTTCAAAAGCAACAGTAAATAAGAAATGCAAAAATTTTAATGGACATATATTCTAAGGTCTATCTATATCATTCCTAAAACTTTTTAAAATTACACAGAATAATGCCAGGTGTGGTGGCGCACTTCTGTAATCCCAGCACTCGGGAGGCAGAGGCAGGCAAATCTCTATGAGTTCAAGGCCAGCGTGGTCTACATAGTGAGTCCTAGGCCAACTTTTTGACTTTCCTGTCTCAAAAAGTCAAAAACACACACACAAAAAAGCATAGAATAATTTTTTTTAAATATTTTATTTATGGGGCTGGAGAGCTGGCTCAGCAGTTAAGAGCACTGGATGCTCTTGCAGAGGACCCAGGTTCAGTTCTCAGCACCACAGGCAGCTAACAACCGTCTGTAACTCCAGTTCCAGGGATTCTGACACTTCTGAACTCCACTCTGATGGCAAGCCTGCAAGTATGTGAATGCACCCATGTTGTGAGTACTGAGTACCGAAAACAGGGTCTCATGCAGGAGCAGTCAGTGCCCTTAACTGCTGAGTCAGCTCTCCAGCCCACAGAGAATAATTTTTTATCTATTTGTGGAGAGTCATATTAATATAAAACCTTCCAAATGACATATACACTGCACCTTTAAACCAGTGAAGGTTACCTTCAGAGAAACAAGAGCAAAAAACTCTAGCCAGATGGATAAGGCTACAGGTCTAACAGTTAACATTTTCTTTTTAAAAAAAAACATAAAGTAGAGGCTGGGAAGACAGTTCAGTTGGTAAAGTGCTTGCTAAGCAAACAAGAATCTCAAGCACTCAAGTAAAAAGCTGGGCTGGCCTTCACTTGCAATTCCAGAGTTGGGGATGTGCAGGATACAGAAGGAGCCCTGGGGCTTGCTAGCCAGCCAAACTAGCCAAATTGGTGAGCTCCAAAAATAAAAGAACCCCTCTGATGAGGTAGAAAGTGCTCCTGAGAATGATTCCCAAGGGTATTCTCTGATCTCAGATGCACAATACACACACACACACACACACACACACACACACACACACATAACCCGGCCTCACACACACACACACACATACACACACACA